>NC_136741.1:12030000-12630000 GCF_936440315.1 Barbus barbus
TGCTCTGTTGGCTGTGGAGTCAAGACATTTGCAAATATGATTAAAAGAAGAATATGAGACAAAACTTCAGAATGTCGCATTTCATTATTAGCCGTTTAAACACATACATGTTTTACCAAATAAAAAGAACAGCACTTTTAGAGTTCATCCCACTCATTGATGTGAGCATAAGTATTGGGACAGTTGAACATAAGGCAGATATAAAAGATTAAAAGCTATTATTTAGTTGCAGATCCCTTGCGCACAATCACAGCAGTGAGTCTGTGACCCATAGACATCACCAGACTCTTGGTCTCATCCTTTGAAATACTTTTCCCAGCCTTTAATGCAGCCAATTCCAATTGTTGCTTGTTTTGGGGAGTTTCTACCTTTACTCTCCTCTTCAGCTGGTGAAATTCATGTTCAATCGGATTTAAATCTGGAGATTGACTTGGGCACTTATAAATTCCTTGACTGAACTGGCAGGGTGTTTTGGGTCATTGTCCTGATAGAATATGAAGTACTTCCTAATGAATCTGGTTGCATTTTCTTGAATATTGGTAGGCAAGATGGTTTTGTACCCTTCCAAATTCATTGTGCTACTGTCATCATACATTGTTATCAGTAAAGTTGAGAGGGCCTGTTCCAGAGACAGTCCCATGCCACGACACCACCTCCACCATGCTTTACAGATGAGGCTGTATGCTTGGGATCATTGCAGTTCCATTTTTTTCTCCACATTTCTGCTTTCCCATCACTTAGATAAAGGTTCATCTTTGTCTCATCGGTCCATAAACACTGTTCCAAAACTCTTCTGGCTCACCTTTGTGCTTTTTTGCTAACTCTAATCTTGCCTTTCTGTATTTAGTGCTGGTCAGAGGTTTGCATATTGCTGTGTATCATCTGTAATTCTGTGTCAAAGTCTCCTGAGGACAGTAGATTGTCAGAGCATCACCCCAGCTTTCTGGAAGTTGTTGGTGATTTTACAGACACATCTTTTAGGATTCATTTTCACAGCTTTTATGATTTGTCTGTCATCAATTACTGTTGTTTTCTCAGCCGATCAGGTCGTTGTTGGTTGCTGGTGGTTTCCAAACTCTTGATTTCTCCATGCCCTTTGTTTTTGCTAGAGCTCTAACTGACTTACTCTTTTCTTTTAGCATCCAAATTGTTTTCTTTTCTCTCAAAGTCTGCTCCCTCGTCTTCATCCTGGTTTGTGCGTGTCATCATCGAAAGCAAGATTCAGAATACAGAAGTAATGGATATAACTGATACGACACATTCCCTGCTTTTAATATTTGAAGAATTAATGCAGCAGGACACAGCTGATCACTTAGAAAGAAGGCAACTGTTCCAATACTTATGCTCACATCAGATAGAGGGATGAAACTCTAAAAGTGCTGAACTTCTTAGCTGGTAAAACATCTGTGTTGAATCACCAAATAATAAAATGTGACATTCTGTAGTTTTGTATCATATTCATCTTTTAATCATATTTGTAAATGTCTTGACTCCACAGCCAACAGAGCAATTTTGTCTTTACTGTTCCAATACTTTTGGAGGGCACTGTATTTACTTTGTCACTATTGTGACCCGATTAATGTCATAAAAGGTTTTAAGCTTACATTTAGTTATTTGCTGATGCCAAAAAAAACCCCAATAAGTAACAGGTATAGTCACAATTTAACTTAAACAATGGAAATAAAACACAGGGGCAAATTAATAAAATGTCCCCATGTTTCAACTAAAATGAATGATTAATAAAAAACGCTTGTGATTTGATATATTTTTCCCACATAATTTTTATCATTTCTAATATTTGTATTTGTGAAAATTATTACCATCGGTTTTTGATTTTGTTTTTCTGTTCATTTGAGTTCATGTAAGTTCACATAAATTTTGCTGAATTAACTTTTTCAAATCCATGTTCATGATTTTGCCAAAAGTAACACTTCTATAAGGCTTCACTAATTAATACATTTGTCATAACATTACTCTGAGTTTGACCTCATCTGGCATAAGTAAGATGCAGAGAGACTTTAGGAAATACACAGTTACTGCAGACTGATTCGCTTTTTCGCTTCACTAAAAATCTTCTTTTCATACACCATACTGAGCTATGTTTTTTAAGTCGAAGCTTGAGTGTTGTTATAATCTCCTGTTACAGAGTTCAATCTGTGGAGAGGAGGGGTAGTCAGAGTCCCCAAAATCCTTTGACAGAGTATCAGACATTCTTTCTTGTTTCATCATGTCTACATCAGCTTGAGCCTGATTGCAGCCAAATGCCTAACAATGGAATTTCGTTTTTTTTTTTTTTTTAAGTACCAGCTAAGCACTTCAGTGCTTTTTGTTAAACACAGATTAAAAGTCTCTAAACCATGATTGCAGAACTTTCAAAGGTTGCTTAAATTTCCAATAATCAAACTTTTGTCTTTGACCTTTCTTAAGTTCCTGAGCAGCAGGTGACAATGAGTGCCAATTTGTCATGCTGACATTTGTGCTGTGATACTCAGATAGACCTGCTGAGTCCAGTCAGTGCAAAATAACACACACACATGCACCCCTCTATCAGAGCCTGTTATGTTCTAACTTATGTTCTAGTTTACTCATACTAGCACTAAAAGTACAGTATAACTTCACCGATGAAAGGAAAGTGCATCATTTCAAGTGATATGCTATCATACAAAATTGCATCTTGTTACTACAAATCCTACTAAAAAACTGCTAGAAATTATAAATCATTCAGGCACTTTTTACATTTTTTTAACCAATTTCATACTATTTAGGACAGCAGTGCATTCAAATAACTAACTTTAATGATCTAGAATCAGATTTTTCTTGTTTACACTTCAAGTATGTGTAAATTCAATCTCACATGAGAATCAGATAAGATGAGCTTATCTTTAGTTTTTCATAAAATATTAATGGTGTGCAAGTATAGTGATGTTTATTGGTGCTCCACCCCCGTGCCACTGTGATACCTCTGCTTGTATCCTTCTACATTAGTCTAGGATTTAAATAATACAACAGATTTGGAAGATAGAGGGAAGACATAGCAAATTATGAAATTATTTGTTTGTGCAAACTACGTTAAATAAGAAGTATAATTTTAGGGCATCATATATGCTCATGATGCATGGCTTTTCTAAAAAGTAAGCATCTTAATTATCAAAATGCACTGTGACAAGCTAGATGGGGAAAACAAAATCAAGTGGAAATGCATTTGCCCTTAATTTAGTAATTAAATATATTTAAAAACAAATTATTATAACTAATATTTTTTAATGTGTGAAGCTTTTATTGTTTTTTAAAGTATCATGCTGCTAGCTTATCAACATAGTAGCAGCAAACTATTGAAGACAATTTTAAGTTGTTGCTTGTGTGGAACATAATGGAAGTTTTGCTTTGACACTTTTAGTGTAGACACCCTCAAGCCACTACAGTGCTTAATGTCAGTGGACACTCAGTCTTATATCAAGGCAAATCGCTTGATTTTGGAACATATGTCTTTCTTTTATGAGGTTTGTAACTAAGAACATAAATAAATGTATTTATTTATATCGGATTTATTTGGTCTTATAAATAATTTTTTCTCTCTCCTCCAGTCCCTATCACTTATTATTGTTTACATTTTTATAATCTGTATCATATCTTTTCAATATTTATATCTATTTTCTTTTTTAACTTAATGGAACTGTGGGAGACAAACAACGTCATTTTAATGTTTGATCTGCAGCCCAAACACAGAATAACTACTCAATCTTGATGAATCTACCTCTCTTTTGCTTCCCAGCAGGTTTTAGCATATAAATAAGATTAGACCATCTCTCCAGGTGGCAATGAGAGGATGGGATTGTTAACTAGATTTAGATGAAGCAGATAAGTCAACTTACTTGTTTTTATAAACGGCACATTTCAGATTTTTACCCTTTTAGGCTGCGATTATTGTTATGAGGAAGAGTTTTGCTGTTACTTTTGTCTCTAGGATTGCAGCTCAAACAGAGATGCATTCTCTATATTTGCATACATTAATTTTTACTACATTTTACTTACAATACTACGGGGCCACCAGAAAGTTGTTGTTTTTTTCCTAGCACTTAGATACAAAACTTTTAAATGGCACAGTAGTCACTGTTGCACAGGTACAGTAGGTGGTAAATTTAGACTGTTAATGTAGGTTTTCCTTGAATTTTTGCTGCTTTTGATGTACAGTACTCGGGACTATGTGATGCACAGTTTTAGACTTTTACATTTTTGTTATACATCTGCTTTCTACTACTACTTCTCACATCAGGCCACCATGAACGCTCGCACACAGAGGATTCTGGACTCAGGATCTCTGACCCAATCAGCACCTGCCAGCCCCACCAGCAAAGGAACACTCATACATCAAGCAGGGTGAGTTATGAATACTTAAATATGTATTTAATTTGCTTCAAATCAGTGCCAGGACCGTATAGACACCTGGAATGATTTTAATTTTT
Organism: Barbus barbus; assembly: GCF_936440315.1. Taxonomy (NCBI): domain Eukaryota; kingdom Metazoa; phylum Chordata; class Actinopteri; order Cypriniformes; family Cyprinidae; genus Barbus; species Barbus barbus. The sequence goes on from NC_136741.1 coordinate 12,034,464, forward strand.
AAATAACAGGTGACAAAGCACAATGTAATAGCTTGTGCCTCTCTTATTTTATTCTCCTTTGCGTTTATTAAACAGCATCCTGCTCCTTTTGTATTATGTTTATTGCCTGTGCTATTGATTTTGTTTTAACATGCAGCATTGCAATGCATGCTGGTCCTGTTCTTTTGCAGCGCATTAATCTGTGTGTTATGGCCATGCTTGTTGGTGTTGTAGTGCTTCCCACAGATCCAAACGCTCTTCATCTCCCTCCAGCGGATCTCCACCTATGCCTGGTGCCTCCAGCTCCAGCCTCACCAATGAAGTGCCCAAACCGCCGATCCGAGAGGGACCGCCCTCTCGTCCACCATACACACCAACTCTGGGTGGTCAGGCGCCCCACTCGCAGCAGTTCCCACGCACCAGGAAGATGTTTGACAAGGGCCCTGATCAGGTAAAGCAGTGATATTGGTTTCCCATAGATCTATCCACAACCAGCTGTACTGTCTTTTTGACATGTCAAATGATTTAGGAAAACTGTTTCCCATTCTTGTGGTTTTCCTTTTTTTGTGGCACAGACACAAAATGAATCCACTAACAATGAGACCACTCGTAGCCCAGTGTCCAAGGCCTTGGATGCCTTCAATATTCATTTTATATAGAGCGTAAAACCTTTGTTAGATGGCTAGAACCTCAGTAGTCTTCAGTTAAGAAAGGAAAATTTCTCTCTGATGTACAAGAAACCCATAAAACACATAAAGATGTGTCTCACCTCTGGGTGAGAGAAAATGAGGACTATGGATGAACATAAATTAAATAAAAATATTGAAATATTTTTAATAATTTTTAAATGTAAATAACTCGAAATAACAAATAATGAAATAATTTCAAATGGAATTAGTATTTCATGTTCATATAATTGAAAAGAACTGAACTGAGCTGGATGATGGCATCACTAAATAAAAAATGAACTGACTTTAACTGAATATTCATATAACTGGCAAACAGTTGCATAAGAAGCAGAATAAAGCACAGTCAGAAGGTCATTATACAAGACCTAATCACCCTGTCAGGGTTTATTTGGTGATTCAGTTACATATTGTCACTTATGAGTGTTTATATATATATATAAATGTATACTTTTATATAGCAAGGATGAATTAAATTCCATTAATTTCCATTTTAAATAAATGCTGTTCTTGTGAATTTTTTTTATTGATTAAAGAATCCTGAGAAAAAACAGTTTCCATAAAATATGTATAATAATAAGTTAAATGGTACTCGATAATTATTAAGAGGAACGGTTTGAACATTTATAATAATAAGAGATGTTTCTTGAGCATATTAGAATGATTTTTGGAGGAGCGTGTGACTGAAGATTGGAATAATGACTGCTGAAAATTCTGCTTTGCCATCACAGGAATGTACCTTTTAAAATATATAGTAAAATAGGTTATTTTATATTGTAATAATAATTCACAATGTTATTGTTTTTTACAAATAAATGCAGTCCTTATGTGCATAAGACTTATTTCAAACTAAATTCAATGATTAATGCTCATGACTCATGCTGTTTTTGTTTAGTTGTCATGTAATAACTTTTGCCAATTCAGTTGCATGTTGTCATTTGTCTGTGTATTTCTCAGACTGCTGAGGATGGAGATGAGACAGCTGCTCACAGGAGCTGCTTCACTGTGAGTTTGCAGACGGGTCTTTGCGACTGGAGTGCCAAATACTTTGCTCAGCCCGTCATGAAGGTGAGTGCTGCACAGATCAGAAGTCAGATCTAATTAATTTACTTCTAAAGCAAACAAATTGAGTTAATGTATTGACTTCAAATCATTACTTAAGATTTAATTAGGCTAATTTAAACATGTTGATTAAGCCATTAAAAATGTAATGATAGTAAATGATTAGTAAATGGATGTGAAAGAGTTGGATCACTCTTCTAATATTATCAAAAAACAATTTGCCAGATAGTGAATTGAAGGTTAGTGATGAAGTGTCTCAGGATTGTGTGTGTGATCATTTGCTCATTATGACACAAACAGTGATTCAGTTCCAAAACCTAGTGAAGTCCTTGTGTGAAGTGTCTACTGCCTACAGCCTTCTAGTCAAGAACAGCATCCTAACCAAAATGGAAACTGTGAGGTTTGGTGCCAAGAACCCAAACACAGTTAGATTAACAAACTTTATTTAAATAAATAAATGAACAAGGCAGAAAACAAACAAGAGCTGACAAACACTGAGTCTGGGGCTGCCTTTACCAGCAAGGACACTGGGAGAAGTGAAAGCAAAGCAAGTATCAGATCCAGAAGAACAATCCAAAGGGTGAATAGACAGGAGAAATCAGAGCCAGGCAGGAGGTAGTAATGTTATCAGAATTTTTTACATAAAAATACACCATAATTTAGAAGTAATAGGCTTTTTTCTGTCCTGTTTTGACCGCCCTCATCAGATCGCTCTGTTTGAATAGGTGTGGCGGATTGTAGACTCAGAAGTAAACGCCCACTGTTATGATTGGCTAACAGTTGTGAATGTTTCACAGCCTACATCCTTCACAGATGGACGCTGCTGTGATTTAGGTTAAAAACACATAAATACTCAGTACCTATCTGTAATAACTAGGGCTGGGTATCGTTCAAAAATGTTCGATACCGGTTCCTGAACGATACTTTTTTCGATACCAATTTTATGAAAACAGTTTTAACAAGATTACATTATCTCAAAAAACTTTGGTTTTATTTTTTCAGCTTGTTGACATGTATACAGACTCAAAGACTCATCTCCTGAGCCACTGCACAAAGGAACAAAATATAGCCAACACAATAAATCAGTACAAATAATTTTAATAAAGCTCAAATAGTTTTCAGTTTACACTAGTGCGTGCTCGTTTTAAAACGCATAGCTCAGACAGAATCATCATTTCTATTAATTTATTCTAGGTTGTTAAAGACTTTTAAAATCTTTATCCACTTTCATAAGTGGATGTTTTATTTTCTTTTTCAATATGTTTTATTGTTATTAAATTTTATGTTGTAGTATGTCAAATTTATTCTTAAAACAGCCTTATGAAATGTTTTCTTTTTCCTCAGAAATTCTGTGTTCTGTATCTGGTTTTCAAATGAAGGCATAAAACATTAATTTAATTTTTCTTTTAAATTATTGAAAATAAAACTTTATTTATTTTGGCAAACAACATTTTACTATTAAAATTAAAACATGGAAGAAATGTTGTGTGATCATTAATTAAAAAATAAGAGTTTTAATCATTTTAATAGTAGCCTAGTAGTAGCAGTATGTACTGTCCGCTGAACAATATTAATTTATTTCTGCCGCAGTGTCTTCCAAGTTAAACCAAACTTTTATTTTGACGGGTTTCCGGGAATACCTTTACAGTTCTGTGTGTATATGATATGACGCAAGTTTTACTCAAATCAAACGTTAAAATGCTCATGAAGTGACTCTCAGAGCAGTTCTGGAGCTGTTGTTCATGTGTTTATGTCCTCATTTAGTGAGACGGCAGACACTGAAATGTCACGCGAGCTTCAGTCTGTGTCAAGTAAGCGAAACTGCGCGATATAGAGAGCAGACTGCTCCGTACGCTTTCGAATTGCTCTCGCGGATGTCAAACACTGATCAATTAGCACCGCGTCACTTCTAGTCAAACACACCTAGTGCTGCAGGCTTATCGGCTCACTGACGTTAATGAGATTAACCCCTTAGGTATCGAAATTTGGTACCGAACGACAGGTATTTTCGATACTCGGTGGTATCGAGGCAATTCGGTAGGTGCCTGAAAAGTATCGAACTCGATATCCAGCCCTAGTAATAACATACAAAGTAATAGTGTCTACATAATAATAAAAACAGTTACTCACACTTTTGTGGTGCGACATTACTGTCGGATCCAATATAATCGACGCAGCATTGTCTTTTAGTTTTAATCTTTCTGAAAAATCTGCATGGAATTGTGCCTTGTCTGTAAACGTATCCGCGGTAAAATGAAGTGAACAAAGGACCAAGTTCTTACTGACGCGGTCTGCAACTTCATGAAACATAAAGTTCATCCACTCTTACCTAATGTTGGGATCAGAAGAAAGTCAATGCAAAGACTGTATTTTCCCACAACTGGCACTGCACAGCGTCTTTATGGCCATTTTGATGTATGGAGCACATAACATCTCCCACTGAAGCCATATTGACAGTCTGGCCTTCTATGATGACACACTAACTCAGAAATAAGTTAAGACCAAGTTGTAGGCATTTATTCGCAAAAACTTAAGATTAGATTAGATTCAACTTTATTGTCATTGCACATGTAAGGTACAGGGCAACGAAATGCAGTTAGCATCTAACCAGAAGTGCAATAAGCAGAGGTATAGGATATACAGTGCCTACAATATGTTACATATGTACAGAATATACAGATAAGGCAGTAGTACTATGGACATAATTTACAAATTTTTAAATACTATCAGTATGATATACAGATGGGTGATATGAACATACTATACAGATGGATTGTGCAGTAAATGTATGTACACTATGAGCAAAAACTATGAATATAATTACAAATTGATATGAATAAGCTATACATTAAGATATATAAACACTAGTGCAATGAACATTGAAAGTGCATAGAAATAAAAATTTCCAGTACATAGTACTCAGTGTGTAGATTGTTTTTTTTTTTCTTTAAATCGATTTAATGATGGGGAGGAGTGAACAGTTTGTAGTGGTGTGTGAGGGGGGTATCATTGGGCAGAGTTTAGTAGGGAAACAGCTGTAGGGAAAAAGCTGTTCCTGAGTCTGCTTGTCCTTGTTCGGAGGCTCCTGAAGTGCCTCCCAGAGGGCAGTAAGTTAAACAGTCTATGGTCAGGGTGAGAGGAGTCCTTAAGAATGCCGCGAGCTCGACGTAAACAGCGTTTTCTCTGGACGTCCTCAATGGCAGGAAGTGGTGTCCCTGTGATGCGTTGGGCAGTTTTCACCACCCTCTGCAGTGCCTTGCGGTCAGCAGCTGAGCAGTTCCCATACCAGACTGTGATACAGTTGGTCAGGATGCTTTCAATCGCACACCGGTAGAAGTTAACCAGGATGGCTGGAGACAGGTGATTCTTCTTCAGTGTCCTAAGGAAGAAGAGGCGTTGGTGAGCCTTCTTGACTAGGCTGGATGTGTCGGTGGTCCAGGTCAGGTCCTCCGAGATGTGGGTTCCCAGGAACTTGAAGCTGGAGACACGTTCAACAACCATCCCGTTAATGTGGATGGGGTCATGCGTTCCACTTTTCTTCTTCCTGAAGTCCACAATAAGCTCCTTTGTCTTGCTGGTGTTGAGGAGCAGGCTATTGTCAGCACACCATGCAGTCAGGTGCTGTACCTCCTCCCTTTAGGCAGTCTCATCGTTGTCTCTGATGAGGCCAATCACTGTGGTGTCGTCAGCAAACTTGATGATGGAGTTGGATCCATGCACAGGCCTGCAGTCATGGGTGTAGAGGGAGTAGAGAAATGGGCTCAGCACACAGCCCTGTGGTACGCCGATATTGAGTGTGATGGTGGTGGAGCAGGTGTGGCCTGACCTAACATGCTGAGGTCTGTTGGTCAGAAAGTCCATAGTCCAGCTGCAGAGGGAGGTGTTAACACCCAAGTCACCAAGTTTAGTGATCAGCTTGGAGGGAATGACGGTGTTGAATGCTGAGCTGAAATCAACAAACAACATCCGTGCATATGTGTTGTTGTTTTCCAGGTGTGTGAGTACCGAGTGCAGTACTGTGCATACTGCATCCTCAGTGCTTCTATTGCTTCTATAGGCAAATTGGTGTGGGTCCAGTGTGGGTGGGAGGCAGTTCTTGAGGTGTGCCAGGACCAATCGCTCAAAGCACTTCATAACAATGGGTGTGAGTGCTACGGGGCGGTAGTCATTCAGGCACGTTGGGGAGGAGTGTTTCGGCACTGGCACAATGGATGTGGACTTAAAGCATGTTGGCACCGTTGCTTGGGTGAGTGACAGGTTGAAAATGTCTGTGAAGACCCCTGCGAGCTACTCTGCACATATCCTGAGCACACGTCCAGGAATGCCGTCGGGGCCAGCAGCCTTGCATGCATTGATCCGGCTCGATGCTGTGCAGACATCTGTGGAGGTGAGTTTGAGGGTCTGATGGTCTCCTGAGAGTGTGATCTTGGTGGCTGTCTCCTTGTTGTTGTCAAAGCGAGCATAAAAGTCATTTAGCTCGTTAAGGAAGGAGACGTCTGTGACCGTCGGAGTGGAGTTGCATGGCTTGTAGTCACTGATGACCTGAATGCCCTGCCACATGCGCCGGGGGTCAGAGTTGGAAAAATGCTCCTCTACCTTTAGCTTGTAGCAGTGCTTTAAGCAGGTAGGTAGACAGGTAGGTCAGCTTTATCAAAAGATGTAGATGCCAACTGATGAATAAAACAGTTAAGTCAAGTCACCTTTATTTATATAGCACTTTATACAATACAAATTGTGCCAAAGCAGCTTTACAGTGTTATACAGGAAAAGCATGTGCTGATAATGCTAGAGGACAATAAATTAAAGTAAATTTTTCATTTAAAGTCAGTTCATTGTTGATTGTGATGTTATCATCAAGCTCAGTTCAGTTCTTTTCAAATAGTGTCTGTGCAATCAAATAGACAGTTTTGACAGAAATTTTGTTCCTAACTAAGCAAGCCAAAGGTGACCGTGACAAGGAACCAAAACTCCATCGCTGACAGAAATGGAGAAAAAAACCTTGAGAGAAACCAGGCTCAGTCCGGGGGCCAATTCTCCTCTGGCCAGAAGAAACCAGCATGGTGCGTTTAATTCCAGGCTGCAGTGCAAGTCAGATTGAGCAGAGGACTCATTTGGTTCTCGTGGTCTTGTGACCAGGTCTTCACTGGGGATCTGTCTCTAGGGCTCATCAAAACAGGTAACAGTCTTTCTCTTCCCTCAGAGTCTTTAGTAAACAAGGAACTACAGCTAAGGATCTTGGTTTAACAGCATTCACAGAACGATTGCAAGCAAGAGAGAGAAGAAACAGGAACTATTACAGATCAGAGCCCTCCTGCAGGGATGTATACAGGTAACTCCAGCATCAAACAAATCATTAAGTAATACCAAATAGCAGGACACAGGCTGACAACAGGAACAGGCAACTTATGACTATAGCTGCGTCCTGATTTAGAGACTGAATTCAAAGGCCACACCTTCACAGGCTGTGAATTTTGGACCGAGTGTTGTTTAAATGGGACTGTCTAGCCTACAGAGGATTTATCTTGTCGCCTAGCAACTGTGACAGCTGCGTTTGACAACAGTAACATTTGTACTGGACTTTTTTGAAAGTGATATTAAACTGGCCGAAAACAAAACTGTCTAAATATGTTCACTTTGGTCCATTTCTGTATAAAATTAATTTTATAAACTATATAAAATTGCATCTTAGTACAATATAAGTTAACATTTTAACTGCTTTAAAGTTTTTTTTATTTTTACGTTTGTAGAATTAGATATTCAAGTAAGTTGAAACCCAATACTTGCATTTAAAAGTGTAATTCTCTCAAAAAAAATCCTGTCAACACTGGCACGCAATGGATTCTACATGTAGGGTAGGGTAGACTGCGAAAGGGGCCATCTGTTAAAGTCTTCATTGCCTGAGAAATGCATTTCCAGGCAGCATTTTATCAGGACAGCTTTTTGTCACACCTTTGTGATGCGATCGCCCTTCAAATGTGGTCCAGACACTCTGATAATGAGACACAGGTAAGTCTTGTTAACACTTAGGAGACTGAGAGTGGGTGCGAGGAAAAAGTGGGGCAGAGTCCAGAGTGCACATGCAACTCGTGTATGCAGATTTTAAGGACCCACATAAGGTGAGAAAACAGTGAGGTAAGATATTGTGACCCAATAAAAGTTACGTTGTTCTGTTTCCATGGTGATGGCTCTCCTAAGAGAGTGTTTTTCTTCACCCGGTTTTCTTTATTTCAAAAAGAGGAGAAAACCCTTTCTGCCTGTTCCCAGCCAAACTAGAGCTGCCAATCCTCATTGTCCCCAGAGGGGACTCCCTCGCACACACACAAAACTGCTGCTGCTGCAGTAATCAGTATGCTGTCCCATAAATCAATATTTAAAACACACACTAACAAAAGCACCATGTTTTTACCATGTTATTTGGGCATGTTCCATGGTGTACTATATAAGTACCATGATATGGTATAAAAATGGTAATCCTTCAGAACCATGGTAATATCATCTAATACTACAACTACACTGCACCGCCACAGCATTTCAGTAAGAAAGGACTATATTTAGCAGTTGTTTGTATTTATAATGTGCAAATGAGAGTATTGTTTTGTTCTTTGTCTCTAAGCAGAGAGACAAAGGTGTGTCAGACATGGGTGTGTGTGTGCGCATGTGTGTTTTGTGTCCAGTCCTGAGGCAGTATATGCATCCCATCAGTATGTGATCAGTTAGGAACACACACAGCCTGTGGCACAGAACTGAGAGTAATACTTCATGTTTACTGCAAGAGAACAAGACACATTAATAATCAATAATGGGTTGGAGACAAAACAACATAAAACATCAAGAAAGGAGCATATACAATCTAATATATACATAATTGTTAGTTCCCGTCCTTGATTCTGATTGGTCAACAGATTGGTGTTTTATTCATGATAAAACACAGATATGACCAGTTCACCGAAAGGTTCTGTGTATCACTGCGCAACATCCTTAGCAACCACCCCTAGCAACATAATCAATATAGTATCAAAACTGTTTGATGAGTTATGTATTTCAGTAGAATTAACAGTTTATCAGTTGTGTAATGAATTATGAGTGACCCCTGCTGCCGTTATGTTGTGTTAGTCACCTTTAATAGTTTTTCATGCTGCAAGATAAGCAGATGTATGTGTGTGAGAAAACATAATTTATGGTGTTAAAAAAAATCAATGCTGGACTGTGCATTTCACACCTAGGCCTTTAGTGGTGTCCTACCTGAATTATTCCACTTCTTAATACCATCATATGAGGACACGGCAATAGAAACAAATCAACCATTAAATTGCAAAGTAAAACAGAAATTACAGTATTTTACACCTCACAAGAAATAACAGTCAATTTTATTACGGTTACTTTTCTTAAAGACATTCTTGATGACGTATGCAACCTACAAATTGTGACCTCCGGAGGATGCAGCCTCTGAAATGAGACACAGCGATTATTATACAGAAACTCAGTATAACAGGACATTGCATCACAGGCTCATGCAGCGAGAATTACCATTACTAAAGCAAGAAAGACAATTCAGTCTCACAGGTCTTCTTTCACTGCAGCCACAGCTGCATGATCTCGAAGCAGAAGCATCAATATTAACCTAATAAAAGTACTAAAAAACAGTCCACCCGGGGGATTATGGTTTTCCTGATTTGAAATGAAGGCAAATTGTGTGTTTTTGTGCAAAAGAAAAAGCATAAACGGTTATTGAAAAAGCTTACCAACTGTTTTGAAGAATATGAGTATGACATAATTACTTTCAGTTTACAGTCTATAGTTTAAATATAATACAAAGGCCCAGTTTCACAGACAGGGCTTAGACTAAACCAGGATTAGGCCATAGTTCAATTAGGACATTAAGGTAACTTTTATAAACGTACTTAGAAAAAAAACATGCTGAAAATGCTGAAAGTTGAGTCTGTCCTGTCATATTTCTAGCATAAGTTTTAATTCGCTTTAGGACTAAGAATGTCCGTTCGACAGAAGCAGTGAACACAGGGATAGTCACCAAACATACCAATGTGTACAGTTACCTCATGCTCTCACCCAGATTTTTCTGCTGAAGGAAATCAAGATCATCAACGGAACTTTTGCCTTTAAAAGCAGTCATGGCATACATTACAGTCAGGGACAGATCGAATAGTGTTCCTCAACTCTGCGTTAAGCTGGAGAATGCTGTATGCGTGTATTTTTTACAGTATGTCTGAAACTGCTGGGGGTTGAGGAGGGAAACATTACAGGTCCTTCTCAAAAAATTTGCATATTGTGATAAAGTTCATTATTTTCTGTAATATACTGATAAACATTAGACTTTCATATATTTTAGATTCATTACAACACAACTGAAGTAGTTCAAGCCTTTTATTGTTTTAATATTGATGATTTTGGCATACAGCTCATGAAAACCCAAAATTCCTATCTCAAAAAATTAGCATATCATGAAAAGGTTCTCTAAACGAGCTATTAACCTAATCATCTGAATCAACTAATTAACTCTAAACACCTGCAAAAGATTCCTGAGGATTTTAAAAACTCCCAGCCTGGTTCATTACTCAAAACCGCAATCATGGGTAAGACTGCCGACCTGACTGCTGTCCAGAAGGCCATCATTGACACCCTCAAGCAAGAGGGTAAGACACAGAAAGAAATTTCTGAACGAATAGGCTGTTCCCAGAGTGCTGTATCAAGGCACCTCAGTGGGAAGTCTGTGGGAAGGAAAAAGTGTGGCAGAAAACGCAGCACAACGAGAAGAGGTGACCGGACCCTGAGGAAGATTGTGGAGAAGGACCGATTCCAGACCTTGGGGGACCTGCGGAAGCAGTGGACTGAGTCTGGAGTAGAAACATCCAGAGCCACCGTGTACAGGCGTGTGCAGGAAATGGGCTACAGGTGCCGCATTCCCCAGATCAAGCCACTTTTGAACCAGAAACAGCGGCAGAAGCGCCTGACCTGGGCTACAGAGAAGCAGCACTGGACTGTTGCTCAGTGTTCCAAAGTACTTTTTTCGGATGAAAGCAAATTTTGCATGTCATTCGGAAATCAAGGTGCCAGAGTCTGGAGGAAGACTGGGGAGAGGGAAATGCCAAAATGCCTGAAGTCCAGTGTCAAGTACCCACAGTCAGTGATGGTCTGGGGTGCCATGTCAGCTGCTGGTGTTGGTCCACTGTGTTTTATCAACAGCAGGGTCAATGCAGCTAGCTATCAGGAGATTTTGGAGCACTTCATGCTTCCATCTGCTGAAAAGCTTTATGGAGATGAAGATTTCATTTTTCAGCACGACCTGGCACCTGCTCACAGTGCCAAAACCACTGGTAAATGGTTTACTGACCATGGTATTACTCTGCTCAATTGGCCTGCCAACTCTCCTGACCTGAACCCCATAGAGAATCTGTGGGATATTGTGAAGAGAAAGTTGAGAGACGCAAGACCCAACACTCTGGATGAGCTTAAGGCCGCTATTGAAGCATCCTGGGCCTCCATAACACCTCAGCAGTGCCACAGGCTGATTGCCTCCATGCCACGCCGCATCGAAGCAGTCATTTCTGCAAAAGGATTCCAGACCAAGTATTGAGTGCATAAATGAACATAATGGCCATTCTTTTATTGGTCGAATGAAATATGCTAATTTTTTGAGATAGGAATTTTGGGTTTTCATGAGCTGTATGCCAAAATCATCAATATTAAAACAATAAAAGGCTTGAACTACTTCAGTTGTGTTGTAATGAATCTAAAATATATGAAAGTCTAATGTTTATCAGTACATTACAGAAAATAATTAACTTTATCACAATATGCTAATTTTTTTAGAAGGACCTGTAATGTTTCATGGTCTTGAAATCTATTCCGTATCTGGCAGAGAATGTTGTCCAAAACATTTCTTTGGAATTGGTTGTAGTATCCACAAAGGTCTCCTTGTGCTTGGCCTCTCAGTGCACACGGAGCGCATAAGATGCGCGCAGTGGCTTCGTAGATCTCATCAAATCAGATCAAAACTCCTTCACCCTTGCCATACATAATTGTACATTCAATGTTTTGTTCTGTAGTTTTGCAAAAAGCACATCTGAATGCTCAAAAATCACATTAAATGTGTGAAGCAAATAACAAAACTCAGTCATCCAGACGTGCATTAAATCCATCAGCACAATGCAGTCCTTGTCAAGCTCATCATGATATTCCAGTATGTGGTGAAACAGCTCCTTTAGGACACTCTTCTCAAAGACTGTACTGACTAGTCTCGATGTGTATTGCCAACACATTGGTGCCACACGAAAAAGATACGACAGGCAAATATCGTCCAGTAGTTGCCTGTGCTTAAGGAATCTAGAGAAAAATAGGCCATTTAGTTGGTCAAAAAAGATCTTGCATTCTTTAAGCTTGGAGTCCCCTTAAGTCAGTACTAAATTCAAACGATGTGCATAGCAGTTAATAAGCCCATTGGTGCTCTCTCCTTAAGATTCATCTGCACCCCATTTAGTCCAGATGACATGACAGCTGCACCATCGAAACACCTTGCCACAACTTTAACTAGACAGTCATATTTCGCCAATAAACAAGAGCAGCGATATCATTGGCACGCTTGCCACTAGTAACATCTTCAAATCTGACAAACTGCTCCTTGACACCTGTGCCAATCACATAATGCAGGACTAGTGCAAGCTGCACTGCATTACTCACGTCTGTCATCTCGTCTCTCATAACAGCAACGAAAGTTGCTTTATTGATCTCCTTTCTTATCTGTTCTCTCATCACTTCAACAGTAGCATTAATCAGGTTGTTTTTTATTTTGCCTGACATCCCACAAAACACTTTGTTAGTGGACAGGTGGTGATGTAGTCTGTGTTTTTTTCAGCAAGAAAAGAAAGAAGCTCCAAATAGTTGCCTTTACTGTATTTGTGGATCCAGCGCTTTTATCATGTCCTTTAAATGAAAGTTCCTGTTTACCAAAAAATACTGTATAAAACGGTCTATTAGTCTTTTCAATATTGCCCTATTTTTCTTCACATTTTCATTGTGTAGGAAAAATTTTAGGGGAAAATAACAAGAAATAACAAAAAAAGTAACAACAGTACATAACATTTTTGCTTTAATACTTGTATTCTGTGGTAACTGTTTTTTAAAAGCAAAAAGGTATGAGGCTGTGCTGTACAAAACCATTTCCTTGGGTGTTGTCTTGATGTTGCCACTACAGTGCACCTGTTGTTACTTTCATTTGCACCAAAGACCATAAACTAATTCACAATTCCTGAAGTTTAATTACTTGGTGATTCAAGTTTAATTGACTTGATGAATCCCTGAAGTTTTGATTATGATAATTAATTGTTCTTTATTTATTTATTTATTTTTAGCAGTAAGATTGTGTACAAGGTTGTGTGTATATATTGAGGGGGGGGGGGGGGGGGGGTGATGCTGGAAAAGGTATAGGTTAGGGTGCGATGGAGGTCGACCATGATTTTCACCTTCTTGTTCTCTTAACCAGGTTGAGTTAATTTCCTCAATACATCATACAATGACAGTTTCCAAGCCAAACACAGAATGTAGTCCAAAGAGCCTAATAATAGCTTTGATGGTTATGTAATTATAGAAAAATTATTATAGTTCCCTCTTGAGTCAATAACAAAATAAGACACTGTCAATGTATTATATATATTTTCTATTAAATATTGTGGAAATATTTTTATTTTATTTAATCAGTTTTGTATGTCATTATATTATATTACAGCTTTATCTATTTGTATTATATTAGTTATCAGCCACCCTGCACTCTAAATATCATAATGGATCTGTCATTTAAAAAATCCATATTGTTCAACCTCTACTTAAACAGTTCATAGCAAAGCAAGTATTCTTGGGGTTCCCTGATAAAAAGGAACCGCATATACAACTCATATGTGCAGTAATTCAGAAAGTGTGCTAAACAGAGAGCAGTCTGGACAGTTTGAAATGTGCATAATGGAATACAAAGATAAGAGCACTTTGAGTGCAAACTGAAAAATCGATCTTGATAGAAGAGCTCTATTCCAGTCTATTAGAGTGAAGTGCATATTGCTGGTGACTTGACTATGTGTGAGTGTTTGCATGCAATGGTATAATAACCGCTCTAGAGGAGACCATTAACTCTGACATATTCACAGTCCCAGCTGAGCAAGTAATCACATGTATAAGCTCACTGCTTCATTTCCATGGAAAAACAAATTATTGATTCTCATTAAGAGATTGTTATGGAGCCCCAGAGCTCCAGGAAGAGAGACAGGTGTGATTTCTTACCCTGCTTAAGCAGCTTGGACTTAGGCTTGCAGCATGGGATCTGCTCCCTGGAGCTCCTATCTGGAAGACTGGATCGATCAGGGCTAATTAGCTGGGGCTGTGATTCTCTCTCTCAAAGAAAGAAAGAACATCAGTCACACTTTTTAGAAATTCAACAGACATGTGAAAGTATAGAGAGAGTGAGAGACTACAGTTGAGATGCTTTTTTAGAGAGAAAAAAACTGTTAGCCTTTTACTATTGTATTTCTTGAAGTTTGTATCCTTGATTCTGTTATTTTCCACTTTATTACTGTGAAGTTGCTTTGAAACAATCTGTATCGTTTAAAGCACTTTATCAAGGTAATTTGACGTTACACAATTACAGTCTCTGGAGTTTCTGTTCTCACTACTGTCAAACCCAGGTGCATGTGTGCATTTGAATTTTTATGGTTTTAAACAGGTTGACTCTGTCTGTGCTCCATCATTTAAAATGTAATTCTTTGTTCTTTTTCAGATTCCAGAGGAGCATGATTTGGAGAGTCAGGTTCGTAAGGAAAGAGAGTGGAGATTCTTACGCAACGCACGAGTACGCAGACAAAGCCAACGCATCACTCAAAGAGGTACTGGTTTCCAACTGTAAAACTGCAGGAAACTACTTAATTGCTGTCTCAATTTAGCCAGTTCTAGTCATATGTGGTCATAGTACATAATACATAATAACATATATGGGTCAATATCACCATAGAGTGCCTTTCAATCCTCACAATACTCAAAAATTTTGGTTTTAATTTCGCATTCGCTTTGTCATATCATAAATAGTAGACACTCAAGTACTATAAAAACATATTATCTGATCTCCCACACTTGTTTTTTAGATAATTATGGGCCATTATTCGAGGCATAAACCATAAGATATGTCAACCCTGTCACGGACATATATATTACTGTTAAGATGCAAATTACCTTTTTCTCAAAGGTATGATGTCCCTTTCCTAAACAGGGTTATTAAAAAATATAATAATAAATAATATAATTACATCCTCAATCACATTGATATGCATTTGTAGTTAATATTTAGCAATATTAACTACAAATGCATGCTGACATGGGTGGACATTTTGAGCTTCAATAAGTACTGTATATTAGCTTACCAAAAACTGTAACTAGCTAAATATTTAGTCTAGTTGTTGAAGAGAAATTGGTGTATTTAAACTGGCATATTTTATGCCGAGGGTAGACATGTTAAGCTTTGGCAAAGCAAGTAAGCAAACTCATATGAAGAACATTTGTCAATTGAAAAGTCACCAACTTATTCACTTCAGCTGTTGGAATTCCTGCCACTGAAGAGACAAAAAAATCTGTTGTCCTGGTGTCACTAAAGGGGATGGCCTTTTCTTAAAGGGGCAGATTCCTCAAAACGATAGGGTGAACAACCATTCAAGGGACATGGACAAACTCTTCTTTTTATTAAATAAAAATCTCCACAGATTTGATTAATCTCTGTATATTAGATGCTTTTTATATAATGTGGATTTCACAATAATAATTTAATAATATACATTTAATGTGGATTTCTCAAGTGGAACTGGGTGAACCAGTTATATTCTGTAGTTTTTATGTGTGAAAGCCCCAAGCTTAAAAGAAAGCAATGTGCTTGGCTCCCTGTCTGAAGCCAGCGGAGTCTCAAACAGAATGGCTAACATGCTTACGTCAGTGCCGGCACGCACACACACAAGTGCGCAGGACTGATTGCGTCAAGAGTGGAGGATCCTGCTCACTCTCGTGTGTCTTTCTGCTTTCATCGCTCTTTTCGCCATCCTCGTCTCTGAAGCCGAGAGAGGGGCTGCCCTCATTCAGTCTAGCTGGAGGAACTGAATCAAATCCTGAATTCTCTCTGAGTTCCCTTCGTGCATATTTTTTCTCTCATCTGCAGTTCTCACACTGAAGTTCAGTAGTGTCACCCTTATTAATTTTCCTCAAAAACTTGTAAACCAAAAGACTGCTGTGGTCATTAGTAAAGCTCAACATTTCACTGATTAAACCTGTATCTTATGTACAATGACAATAAAGAAATTATATTCTATTCTAACTGTTCTCTCCCTCTTGTGGTTTTAGGAGTGACACGGTTAGATGATCAGATCTTCATCAACAGAAACCCAGGTGTTCCATCAGTGGTGAAGTTTCATCCATTTAACCCCTGCATCGCTGTTGCTGATAAAGACTCAATCTGGTGAGTGACTGTAACATACACAACCACATTTATCTACAATCAAATGATCTTATGCTTGCATGCATAAGCAAGCATAAGATCATTATAACATTTGGACTTTTTCAAATACCACTTTTCACAGTCCTGCACATAGAACAACGTTTCCCCTTAATTACTCAGACTCTGCTGACCCACCTCAGTCTAAAAGCATCTATCAATCAAATTAATATCGAGCATGGGATATAACTTAGTGTGCCAGTGTGTCCTCAAATCACAAAGGCCTGAAATTTAATTTAATTTAATAAGTACAGGTGCATCTCAAAAAATTTTAATTTCGTGAAAAAGTTCACTTTTTTCTTGGAAGTTATTTTAAAATGTGAAACTTTCATACATTTTAGATTCATAACATGTAAAGTAAAACATTTCAAAAGTTTTTTGTTTGAATTTTGATGATTGGAGCTTACAGCTCATGAAAATCAAATATCAGTATCTCAAAATATTAGAATATTTACATTTGAGTTTCAATTAATGACCATCCCTACAGTATAAATTCAGGGTATCTCTTGTTCTTTGAAACCACAATAATGGAGAAGACTGCTGACTTGGCAATGATCCAGAAGACGAACATTGATGCCCTCCACAAAGAGTGTAAATCACAGAAGGTCATTACTGAAAGGTGTGGCTGTTCACAGAGTGCTGTATCAAAGCATATTAAATGCAAAGTTGACTGGAAGGAAGAATTTGGGTAGGAAAAGGTGCACAAGCAACACGGATGACCGCAAGCTTGAGAGACAATGTCAGAAGCGTCTTACCTGGGCTGTGGAGAAAAGGAACTGGACTGTTGCTCAGTGGTCCAAAGTATGGAAGCCCGTTCCCGCCACCTTAAGAAAAAATATAATTCCGTAAGACATAATAATGAGATACTTTCTCATAATAATGACTTATTTTCTCGTAATAATGGCTTATTTTCTCGTAATAATTACTTATTTTCTCGTAATTAGAAAATTTCTCGTAATAATTACTTATTTTCTCGTAATAATGAGAAACTTTCTCATAATAATGACTTATTTTCTCGTAATAATGAGAAACTTTATCATAATAATGACTTATTTTCTCGTAATAATGAGAAACTTTCTCATAATAATGACATATTTTCTCGAAATAACGAGATACTTTCTCGTAATAATGACTTCTAAAGAAAAAAAAAAAAAAGACTTACTCCTTAGTGCATGAGTGGCGGCACGCTAGCGACATCTGCTGGTCAACACCGCAAACAGCGCTTGTTCTGTAATCTAAACTGTATAATCTATCATTAAATAACGATTTCAGATCAGTTATCTGCATGTAGTCTTGTTAGTTTGTAGCACGTACCAGCAAGTTACTCTGCCAGATAGTTATGGCTTCAAACATTCCAGACTAATATTTCATTTAAGAAATACAGGCATTTTATGAAGAAATGAAAGCCATTATGCATATAAACTTAATTTATAGATGTCTATTTCATTGATCTATTAGTTTTATTTGCTGTCCCTTTCACGCATCACATGCTTCATACAGTAAGCCATCTCATTTCAAAAGCACAAAGCATCATTGTTCGTTACCATGGCAACCGCTTGGTCTTCAGCATCCCACACCGCTTCTTGCAGGACAAACGCTTAACCTGAAAAATGCTTAAAGTGGCTTGAAGTACAAAGACAGATTTAACCAAATTCAGTACATAATTTAATGATCATGCATACTGTATATACAGGCATTCAGGTGGACCCAAAATATGAATGCAACGTAAAACAGCAACTATTATGCAGCATTTTCTATGACTGTTTTCTATAGGAAAACACTTAACATGCAACTTTGGGTGTTGTGTTCAAATTCTGGGTTCTTATGCTTGCCTGTATGCATGATCAATAATACTGTATCCTGAATTAGTCATTGTACTTTAAGCCACATTAAGCATTTTTCACATTCACATGTCCTGCAAGAAGCGGTGTGGGATGCTGAAGACCAAGCGGTTGCCGTGGTAATGAACAATGATGCTTTGTGCTAGCGAGAGGAGATTGGGCTACTGTGGGCTTATGCATTTGATGCATATGGAAAGTGACAGCTAATAAAAAAACTAACAAATCATCGAAATGAACATCTATTCGTTAAGTTTATATGTGTAATGGCTTTCATTTCTTCATAAAATGCGTGTGATTTTTATTGGAATATATTCCTCTATATCTGAAGCCATGAACTTCATTGTCTGGCAGAGTAACAAAAGACTACATGCAGTAAATTTATCTGAAATCGTTATTTATTGATAGATTACACAGTTTAGATTAAAGAGCAAGCGCTGTTTGCGGTGTTCCTGCATGGCTTTGACCAGCAGATGTCGCTAACGTGCCGCCACTCATGCACTGCGCATGCGCGGAGTAAGTTTTTTTTTTTAGAAGTCATCATTATGAGAAAATAAGTCATTATTATGAGAAACTAAGTCAGACACTAAATTTTGGGTTTTCATTATCTGTAATCCATAATCATCAAAATTTCAAGAAATAAAGGCTTGAAATATTTCACTCTGAGTAATGAATCTATATAATGTATGGGTTTCACTTTCTGAAATGTGACAAAAAATATTGACCTTTTTCACAATATTCAAATTTTTTGAGATGTACCTGTATATTGTCTATTTCTCTGCATATTTCAAATCAAAGTGTGGTACTGTGTTTACGCAAAACAGTGAGTGCCAGTTATGCTTTATTTTCACATTCCACCATTTCTGTTTTTACTTTTATTCCTATATATCTCGAGATGGCATATTTTTGGTAACCTGTTGTTTTCTGCTAGATTAAAAGCTAGAGGGTTTAACTTTTAAGTGAAGAAAAAGAAATTAAGACAGCATTGTAATTTTACTTCTGTAGTGTGAAGTAAAATAATATACTTATTTTAAGTAACCAAGTTCACTCCCCTATAGTCTCACAAAATTCTATGGGAAACACTGTAGAATGTGATTTGTTATAAATCTCCTAATGACCATGGTAGGCCATATTTAGGCTATCTTTGCCCCCTCTTCTCTGTTACAACTTGTGAATATGAGTGTGCCAAGAAGATATTTTAATTTTGTCCCTGATTTAAAACTCATAAAAATGCTCATTAAAGTATGTGAATCAGTTTTTTCTTATCAAATTCAGTTCAAAACATTGATTCGATGATTCTTTTGTCATCACTCAGAAATGTTCAGGCGATCTCTGTTGTGTTGTACATGCTTAAAAATGAAAATATAAGTGGTAAATATTGCCGTTTGTTACCATGTATTGGTACATTGTTGAAAATAAATAAAAATGATTAAATATAATTCCTCCTTTCTACTGAGAACATCATGCCCTGATTATTTTTAACAAAAGCCAACCATATTGCTCATATGTGTAACATATATTGTAACTAACAAATATTTTGTAATCTGTTCATTAGTGACATGCATTTGGCATGTTAGTTACACTTGTCAGTTTCACTAATATTCTTCCTGAACTCAAACAATTAATCTACCTAGATGTGCATAGAGAGGCATTGTGAACTATTACAACTGTGTATGTGTGGAACAGTTTTTGGGACTGGGAGAAAGGAGAGAGGTTGGATTATTTCTACAATGGGAACCCACGATACACACGCATTACAGCTATGGAGTACCTTAATGGACATGACTGCTCTCTCCTCCTCACCGCCTCTGGTCAGTTCACCTATCATTCATGTTGATGCACACTTTGATCTGTTCTCATGTTTGTCTCTTTCTATGCTGACTTGCACCATGCCACTTTTTGTGCAGATGATGGAGCTTTGCGAATTTGGAAGAACTTTGCTGATCAGAGGAATCCAGAGATGGTCACAGCGTGGCAGGGGCTGTCCGACATGCTGCCCACTACGCGAGGTTTGCTTTCACACTCATACACTCTTTGTGCGAATACCGTTCTTCTTCTGTCATCTGAGTTTCTTTTCCCCCGTCTACTCTCTGCTCGGCCAGTGTTTGGAAAAAGCTGTCGGAATTTCCAATCTTCTTGCATGACGCGGGACTGTAGAGACGCCCATGGGTGCTCTGGTACGAAAGCAGAACGTTGGTCATTACATTAGTTGTAGTTTTGTGGGTCTATTTCAAAATTCGTCCGTTTTCTGTTATATAATACAAATTAGCAGTTGTGTTTATTTCACAATTGTTTGTGTTGGACAAAGTTTGTGTGAATGTACAGTATCTATTATCCTAACTGGAACTTTTGCTATTTTGGGGTATGCATATAATTTATACAACATATTAATAATTAGCTTGCTTATGTTAGATGCATTTATATTTTTCAGTTATGCTTTTCAATTTTCCGTGATTTAATATTAGTTTCATCCCTTCTTCTTTTCTGTATGTGGACAGACTGAAAATCTTATGAAAACTTTAAAACTCAGATCACTGCCAAACAATTGTTGTTGCGTCTGTCGAAGAAGTTAAGCCTCTTCATATCAGATTACAAAACTGATAAGACTAAACCAAATAATATTATAGTCCCAGTGCCTTTTAATTATTCCAGGTGGATGATATCAAAACAAGACAAGCCTCATAGATAGAGGAGCTTACCTGCTTCATCTGTTGTATCTAGAGAAATTTGTGTCATAACCTGGTTATTCTTGGTGGACTTTTGAGAAATTAAATTGCACATTGAAATGAGCTGATGGACGCGTCTAGGACTGTCAGCAGTGGGGCTTATCACAACCTATCAGTTAAACCCAGTTAGACTCACAGACACAGATTTTTTTCCCCAGCTGCTCTGTGGGGTGGGGGGGGGTATTTTGGAATAGTTCACCATATCTGTACTCCATGCTGTTCAATCATTATTTTTGTGTTCTTTGTTTCCATAGAACACAAAAAGCAGAACATTATGCCTTTCGCATACAACACAACTTGATATTAACTGTCACTGTCAAAAAGGACAAAAAAGCTCCATAAAAGTAGTTCATATAACTCAATTTAATAGATTTGCATGAGTAACAGATTGAAATGCATTGATCTTTGAAATTTGGTTCTGTTCGAAATTTCATACTGCATATTACTACTCAATGTTTCTACAGTATGCAATCTCTCCATATTCTGTATACTGCACAATATGCAAATGTATGCATTAACTATCCATATGATCTGCTAGATGTATCTGCGTGTGCCATAAGCAAGTGCACACTTTAAAATACTGTATCCCAATCAATCTTTTTTGACTCATTATGTGATTGGACTGACTAAAGACATATTTGCATAATGCCACAAAATAAAACTGCATATTTTATAATTTTTTAAGCAGTGTACCAAAGCAAACACAGCCTTTGTGATCACAGTATGCCTGACGAGCAATGGTGGAATGCAAGATTTTCAGTGAATTATTTAAATTTTAGTCTGTTCTTCACATAAAATATCGTAGAGCTGATCTCAGAACTGTCATTAAAACTGGTTTCTATGACAACTGCAGGGAGAAAGACGGGTGGCATAATCTTAGCCAGGTCATGGCTCCATCAGAGCAGAAGATAGAGGGAAATCCTTGAATGTCCTTATGACCTTACCACTGACTCCTAGCCAAATTTAAAATTGATGAATAAAATTTCTGCATGCATGTTGTATATGTATCCATGCTTTATGGCACTCTTACCTCAATTTTAAAGTGAAATGGTTTCATTCAAAGAATGCTTAAGTAAAAGATCAGTAGCTTTAATAGAAATCATAAACGTTAGTGTCCTCCTTGGTTGCTGTAGCCCTCGTCCTTACTGCTGTTTCTCATTCCTGTTTTCTTTACCTACATAACAGCTGCTCAGACACTCTTTTTCTTTCCTTCATTTACTTTAATAAATAACTTTTTGTGATTCCCCTGCAAAATCTGTTTACATTTCCTCTGTAATGTCTGTAAAGACATTTTTCAGGGTCCTCTGTCTTTGGAAAGGAGGAACAAGGCTTCTGTCAGCAGTATGACTCTTTGAAGTTTTAATTCACCCAAAAACTGTCATCACTAATTCGCTCTCATGTCTTACCAAACTCCTGTTACTTAATGGAGCCATCTTCTGTAGACCATAAAAGGAGATATTTTGAAGAATGGTTATACAGCTCTTTCACATGCATAGCATATAGTGAAAAAAGGCACTATAAAAATAGTCCATACAAATAATTCTCCTTATACAGTATATAAGTTTTCTGCAGCCTTTTGATTTAACACTGTTCTAACCAAACACAACAAAGCAACAACGTGGCAGGCTTAAAAGGTATCTCTTTCTTGATTTTTAACCAGTTTGTGATTAGTGGCCCTACATTTTGTTATTTACTCTTTTCTATTTCTGCAACACTTACTATAAAATCTAATTTTACCAATGTACAATGCTTGCTAAAGGCCATTTTTCATTGATAATTTTGCCTGTTTGGCCTTATTCGGACGGTAATTGTTTCTTAAGGAGACCAAGCGTTTTTCAATATTTAGAGTAGTTAATCTGTGATTTTATTGCCATCCAAATTCAGAATGCTGATGTTTTTCTCCCACCACCCTCATCAAAATCCCCGGCCGAACTGCCTACTGTTTTTTGAGAAACACCAAGGTCCTGTGGTAATTTAATTGCCATCTAAATCTACATCTCTGAGTTTACAAGATGAAAACAATTCAAAATTCACCGTTTCAATCCTTTTTGCCCATTGCCAAACACTGTACAGTAACTGTTGCACTTTTCTTTTAATTTGCATGTGTATTTATTACTGAAATTGCTGGAAAGTATTTACAAGAACAATATTTCATAACTGCTCCACCACAGCAAGTAGGAGCTGTTAAGAACAAAAGCAAGAAATAGTAGAAAAGCATGTAAACATTTGAAATGGTTGATTATGGTAGCAACACTATGCAATACAATTTTAAAATATTTATTATATACAATTATAGTATATACATAAAAATAGAAACCAAGCAGTTTCATGTTTACTCTATGTAAGTAAGAGGTTACATTAACTTGACATTAACTTACCTGACATCAATCATTTTGAGAGATAAAATACAAGACAGAAAACCATTTCAGCTATAGTGCATCTATTTCCCTATTTTTAAACAGGAGATTTAAATAATCAAATAATAAATAGGATAGTATTAACTATGAATTTATTCTTATTATTCCAAGTATGACATTTTATTTGCAAGCAGACAATCATGCTCATGCCACATGAGCAGTGCATTCCCAGAGTCGTAGGATCACAGAACTCCATTGTGAATAAATCACCTTCCATGAGTTTTATCACTGACGTGCCATGTAAGTTTGTTTTTAGAGATGTCCACGAGAGACAATTACCGTCCGAATTGGGCTAAAGCTGTTCCTTAGCATACTTTAGTACAATGGCTCCCTACTACGTTCTTGGTGTCACCCCATCACTTCACATTTTGCATGTCTCCTTAATCAATCACCTCTATTTCATCAGCTTATTAGTAGAGATTCCAAGACCTGAAACAGATGTCATACAAAGAAGACGTTCAAAATGTTGACTCCAGAAACATGGTTGGGAACCCCCTTTTTTTTTTGTTGGTATAATTGGATTATAGCGCACAAGTTGTTTTACGGTATAAGAACTACTGTTTTGTTTTTGGAGCTTGAAAGACGCTGTATACTATATATAGTGGCTGTAACATTCTTCATTTCTTCTTTTACTGCTAAGAAAGAAAGCTAGGTTTACAGCAACATGAGTGAATAACAAAATTTGTATTATTAAAGTGTTTCTTTAATGGAGTGCCATTTGCGATACCATTTTAACAGATATCTCTGCGTTTAATTTACCTATTGTTCTTGTTGTTTGTATATATATATATATATATGCCAGAAGAAGCTCTCAGTCACGTACATCAGAACGCAAGAATATTCTTGAGCTTCTGGCTTTCCTGAAGAGCTCCTGCACATCTGTGCTACTTTAAGATGGATGAGCAAATTTTTGGCTCTGAGAACTGATTTCAGCCTTGCTGTTCGGCTCCCTGTGAGAAAACCTGATTTACTTGGCAGATGTCGTGCTGGGAAACCACAGCCTTGTTCTCCCTCCCTTTCCTGCAATGTGTGTATGTGTGGATGCAGATAAGATATGAGGTGAATTAAATTCGGGTGGAAAGTGTGTGTGTGTTTGTGTGTGTCCGTGAGAGAGAGAGAGAGAGAGAGCCCGTTTCCATGTAAAAGTGTGTGTGTCTGTCTGATAGGCCCAATCCCAAATGCTGTCCTGAAACCTTGTGCCACACTTTAATCATGTAATGCCACATGGGGAAGTCGTGGCCTAATGGTTAGAGAGTCGGACTCGTAATCCAAAGGTTGCGGGTTCGAGTCTCGGGCCGGCAGGGATTGTAGGTGGGGGGAGTGAATGTCCAGCGCTGTCTCCACCCTCAATACCACGACTGAGGTGCCCTTGAGCAAGGCACCGAACCCCCAACTGCTCCCCGGGCGCTGCAGCATAAATGGCTGCCCACTGCTCCGGGTGTGTGTTCACGGTGTGTGTGTGTTCACTGCTGTGTGTGTGCACGTTGGATGGGTTAAATGCAGAGCACGAATTCCGAGTATGGGTCACCATACTTGGCAGTATGTCACTTCACTTCACTTCACTTCATAAAGTTTTGATAGGCCAAGTGTGCATTGAGAGTGCATGGTAACCACTATGGAGGCATTTTCAAGCCCCCTTCTGAAACCTAAATTGAAAGATAAAACACCTTACCGTCTTGTGGACTTTTCTGACATTTGTATAAAAGCTATTGCAAGACCACAAATGCGCATGACGTGCCCTATTTGGGACAGGGCTACAGATCACATCCTGGTGTGCGTTTACATGTGTGCGAACATGGTGGTGTCTTCTGGCTGATAAACTGACCAACCCTCCTGATCTCCTTCCTGTGCTCTTCCCCTCTCTTCCTCTTCTCCTTTCACAGGTTTGGCCCGACGGGTCTCAATCTATCTTGACAGAAGTAAGCAGGGAGGTGAGTGCTTCTCTCTCTTCTTTTCCTTCAACTCTATTTGGTGTTTGCACATGTGACACTGAGTATCTAATGTTTTCCTGTTCCCAATTATAGCCTAACATTTTTCTCTGCATTCATCTGATTGGCTCTTTTCATTCTTATTTCAATTCTGATTGGTGGAAGTCAAAGCTTACCAATATAAAAAAAAATCTTAATTTTAAGCACTATTTTTTTATGAAAAATATGCACACTTCTGTAGAAAGGAAGTAAAAGTAGCTTTAGTACAGAGCTCATTTTAGTAGAGAAACTAATTTTAGTCTGGTGCTCAATTTAGTTGATGAAAGCAAAATTAAATTAGCTCAAATGTACAAACACACCGGAGATATAGAGACTAGGAATTTATGAATGATGAACATACAATTTTTGTTGAAATTTGTGAATTTTGTGTGAGCTTTTTGCTCTTGCTTATTAATTACATTTTGTGTTTAATATATTTTAGGTGTGTGTGCTATATATAAACGTCTTTTTTGCATATCAACTACTTAAGTCATCAAAAGTTCATAATTATTAGGTCTTAGTTTATTCATTTAAGCATAACACTGACCAGTGAAGACAAACCAAATTCATGATGAATGTGCTTCATAAAGTTTTTATTCCTGATGTGAAATTCTCCTTTGGTTTCTCCATTTATATCTCAGCAGTGTTTGGAGGGATGAATGTGAGGGGGGGTTTTCTCTTCCCTAAGATTGGATTTTTGATTGACAGCAGAAGTTTTGAAAGTAGGGCAGCAGTGCTACACTGCCAGCATGTCCTGATCCACATAACTTTTAGCTGTTTGTTTGGGACACTCATGTAAGAGTGTTCTTTACTCTACTGATTGAACAGAATCAGAAAATGACAGCCAGTCAGTCAGAACTGAACCAGGGCCCCAGACCAGTCAGGAACCCTCTTGTCCTTCAGAAGGTGCCAATAACGTGAAAGCTTTGCAATAAATTGAAAGTTCGTTTTGGTCAGTTTAATCTAGAGGTCTACTCAGGCAATAAGCTGAAGCTGTAAGCCCTGTGACCTGACCAGTGCTGTTAAATTTTAAGACAAAGTCCAACCTGAACCTGAGTCTCTCACTCAGTCTGTTTCCTAATCAAGTGAATAGACCCAGACACTTGAATTCTCAGCACTCTTACTAAAATATGAGTGCATTTGTGCACAAAATGAGTTGTTAAAATCTCAAGCCTTCATAGACACACTGTGTCCCAAATGACACACTATGCACGACCATTTAGTTTATGAATTACATAAGATTATTTTGTCATTCATAATCAGAGTCTGATAGCCCCTCCCCCTTTGCTACAAAATTGAGTGCATGAAATGTCCAACATTCCACACGTCATTTTTTTGGTTATTTAAGTGCGTCATCCAGGTATTTAAAGTGCACTTTTTCTTTTTGAAATTTTCAGTGTGAACACACTGCTTGCACTGTTTTTATACTACAAAACGTCATAGAATAGTGCATAAGTACATGATTTGGGACAGACCTATAGATATTATATGTGGACGCCTGCTTGTAATTAGCAGGTTTGGCTATTCCAGTGAAAACAAATCTACTCATGCTACTTCATACAGTGACATTCTAAAGACATTTAAATGACAGTGCCTCAATGTACAAGCAAGGTCCATAGAAAAAACCCTAGTGTGGAGGCACTTAACTGGCCTGCACAAAGACCTGAACCCCACTGAACATTCTGGGTTGAATTGCAATGCCAAAATCAATGCCTGGTGTTGAATAATCTGCTCTTGTCTAAATGTAAGAACATCACAACAGCCATGTTCTAATGAAATGCCTTTCAGAAAAGTGGAAGCTATTATAGCAGCAAAAGGAAAATCAACTCCTTGTTAATGCACATTTGACATTAAATGTTCAAAGTCCTTATCCTAGAAAACCATAGGTAAACACGAGAAAATATGACTCACACAGCATTAAATACAAGAAACAACGAAAAACATAGTTTGCAATGACTGATTTTTTACAATAAAGTCTGTTAGGTTGCCTTTTGATGTTCATTGTTAAATTTGGATCTTGAAGTAAACCAGTTAAGAACCACTCGACAACCGCTTCTATTTGTTATTTTATTCATTTATTCTACATTTTATCTATATTTTATTCATTTTATCTACAATTGCTGTCTATAATCTATATTCTCTGCGCTCTAATAAAATTGTTTTGTAATTTACAATGACATCTAATCTACAAAGGAGAATCAGACAACTGAGTCTCTCAAAGAGAATCCTGTTACTGGATCATAAATGAAATCAGCTTATCTTTGATTGGTGTCAGCATGAATAACTAATAATTGCCACTTAATCCTGAAATTATAACATTGACAGTCATATGAATGTGTCTGCTGGTTTATTTTTTATTTTTTTTAGTGATCTTTGTAATTCCTCCATCTCTGTTCACATCATTCTTACTGTCATAAGAATGACCAGAACTAGACCCTGGACCATAAGCTCTTAACCACTTCATAAAATGCGAGTTCATCTTAAGATAAAAGGTTCATCTTAATGTTTGTTGATCTTGATCTTTTTTTAATCCAGCCCCATATGTGGCTTTGATTTATTTATCTTTCTTTCTTTCTTTCTTTGGTTTAAACTTTAAGAGGTGTGCATCTTTGAGAAATTGGTGCATTTACCAACATTATTGTTCTGAAACAAATGAAAACCAAAAGATGAATGTGTGACTCTTTTATCTTTTATCATAACTTACAGACATGTCAGGAGAGCCCAGAGATTTGTATGTGTGTAAACCTTCTGTACTCTCTCTTTTGAAGGTGCAGGTATGGTGGTGGACTGGGAGCAGGAGACTGGCCTCTTGATGACGTCAGGTGACGTTCGAGTCATTCGGATCTGGGACACAGAAAGGGAAATGAAAGTGCAGGTACTGGCTGAGTTGCACAGGCACACACACACAAATACACACACATTCACCTTAAAAACATTGGTTCCGGATGAGATTTGTAGCGGCATCATTTATGTGTACCATTGTCTTGCTTCATAGTTAGGTAAAATGTTCCTCCCTATTAGTCTCTCTCTGGCCTCTCTTGCTTTCCCTCAACTTTTCAAAGGTTTTGCATGAACGTTTCCATTGATTGATTCTGCAGAACCTTGTGTCATTGTTTTTGGTGAGCAGTCATTCAGTTTAATTTAGCAATTTGTCTAAAGCAGAAACTCTAAAGCTGGAAATTCACTCTGCAGTCAGACTTGCTTTTATGAGAAGCCATACTGGACAAATGTGAAGCAAACCACACTAGAAACGATTGAAACTGATCCTGCTGTTCCATTCTCATAGGATGTGTTTCTCTCACACTTGTGATGCCGTTTCAGATGTGATCCAATTGTAATGTTATGATACATCTTGAAGTATTAAACTGCAACATACTCTAATGTGCACTAAAAATCTATTTTTCAAAATACAGTTTATTGAACCTTTACACTCTCTCTACACTGGGGCAACCATTGTCTAAACAAAGCGATCATTGTAAATCTATTTATAAAATCAGTTTTATTCAGAGGCCCAAACTGAGGAAAACTATGCAATTTGTTTGCTGATATTTACATGCAGTTACTGATATTTATATGGCCAAAAAGTAAAATAATATTCTGATAGCTTGTAAATCAATGAAACTTTACATAAAATGCATATTAATATCAGTTGTCACTTTTATCTCTCAATAATATGTCTTAGTATGGTATTGAAATGCTTTAGTATTTAAATGATATATAACTGCACTTCTCCAAAAACTCATTCAGCTTTTGTGTCTGTGTTGCAGGACATCCCAACAGGAGCAGACAGCTGTGTGACCAGCCTGTCATGTGATCCTCAGCGGTCACTGGTAGCTGCAGGTCTTGGAGACGGATCGGTTCGGGTGTACGACCGCAGAATGGGACCTAACGAATGGTGTGTCAGCATTCACAGATCTCTGTCCACAATCACTAACCTATCAAACACATGCACCTCACCTGAATTATATTACTGAATCAACCCTCAGAGACCTTTAAAAAGAGTCATATTACTGAATCATAAATGTATTCATCTCTGATGTGCCGTCACAACTGGTATGACTTCATAAATCAGACATCTCAAAATCTAAAAATCATTTCTAACTGGCTAGATCAGAAAATGATTCAGCATGAATCATGTGGCTATATGCAATTTCACTCTTGTCTTGCACCACTGAGCTTGTTTTATTTTGCGTTTGGTCTTAAAATTGGATAAAAGTATCTGTAACAGTAACTCACATCTCCGTGTGTCCACATGCACTCACCCATAAATTCCATGAGAAAACATTGTAATTAAGTCATAAAAAGGCCTATGAATATTTAAATAATGCTAACGTAACAATTCCCTCTGGCTGTAGCATTTCCAAATGCTCAAGATTTCCCCTCTGCTAGTCACATGCATCAGCTCTCTTCCGTGCCTTATTATTTCTTTGCTTTCATGCACCTTTAAACACTCCACCTCTTGTGTCCCACAGCTCATTCTGACATTTCCTGTGTCACACTGTTGTTGAGTTCCTTTTCATTCATTTGCTTGCAGTCTGGCAACCACTGTACTTAAATTGCTTAATGAGATCGAAGTGAACTTGCATCATGACCTCTGACATGCTGAAGTTTTGTCACAGAGGAATATGTCTGTATGAGAACATCCTTGCATCCATGTAAAATTGCTGGAGTGTTCATGGTCATGTTTCAGTCTAGTTTAAAGGTGGTTTCTTCAGGCTACTTTCAAAAGTGTTTATTAAATACAGATTTGTTCACCTTTTCCCAGAATCATGCTGTCATACTTATAATTAAAATAAATCCTATGCAACTATTATTACATCTATACACAAACAATATCATACTTTTTATTTTTTATTTAACACACATACTTATTACATTTCAAATTTGTACCTAACATACCTGTACATACTGAATTGTCTATTTTGTATATTGCGTTTGTGCTATTTTGCTTATTGTCCATTTTGTATATTTGTATATTATTTTTTTATTATCTGTGTCCTGTCGCTGTCATTCTGTCGCACTGTGGAACTATTGTCACTAAAACAAATTCCTCGTATGTGCAAACATACCTGGCAATAAAGCTAATTCTTCTGATTCTGAGATATATATATATATATATATATATATATATATATATATATATATATATATATATATTTATTTATTTATTTATTTATTGTGTGAAAATTTAGATTATTATTTTTTTTAACTTTCAATTGTGGCTTTAATTACATCATTTTGCCACGATTGCAAAGATGATGTTTTGAAAAATGTTGGAATAGGAACCATTTCAAGTTCCTGATTACTGTATTTGTATGAACAAAAATAACAGGAACTGAAACTGTGTTGTTATCAACATTCTTCAAAATGTAAAAAAAATGAAATGCATATATGTTCAGAATGACAGTAAAAGATTAGAGAATGAAGTAAAAGATTAAAAAAAAAAAATTGGGGGGGTGGGGGGTAGACTGTCCCTTTAATGCATCCATGCTGAATAAAGTTATTAATTTCTTCCATCAATCAATCAATCAATCAATCAATCAATCAATCAATAAATAACTCTTATTAACCCAGACTATTGAATGATCTTTTGAAAGTCCACAGTGCCAAAAATGTCAGTTATTTATCCACTGTGCTGGTTACTACATAGATTGTTGTTATTCTGTGTTCTGGTGCAGTGCGTTCCTGCAGCTCCCTCTAGTGGTCAGTGTTTAACAATGCTGCCTACATTTTGTGGACTGTAACACAATCAACTATCTCTTTCTACAGCCGTGTGATGACGTATAGGGAACACGGTGCTTGGGTCGTGAAGGCACATCTGCAGAAAGAGCCTGAGGGACACATTATCAGTGTCAGGTAACAGTTTTTCTCTCCTACACAATTTCTATCACTTTATTTAAAGAATATACCTCATGCCCTTCTTGTATTTAGCTCACAAGTTAGTTCTCCTTTCTTGTAGTGTTAATGGAGATGTGCGGTACTTTGACCCACGGACACCAGAATCAGTTAACATCTTGCAGACAGTGAAAGGACTGACGGCTCTGGACATCCATCCACGGGCAAATCTGTTCGCTTGGTGAGAGATGCACATGCACCTTATACATCATTTATACAATTAGTTCTATTATGCAAAAAGTCGCTGTTTAGAAGAAAAAAAAAACTGAGAAGGCAACTGTTTCCTTTGCATTCATGAACCCTCTTTACACCCGGCATTAAGGTCCACATGTACTTCACTGAACTTTCACACATTATAAAGTACAGATACACCGATACATTCAGGTTGAGCACTTGCACAACGCTTTTCACAATGCATATTATTTCAAAGCAGCTTCACAAAAACTTTATATTTCAATTCTACAATAATTATATTCAGTTCATTATATTTGGTAGACTGAAGAGGCCACGTGCTATCACTCGTACCTGGGCAAATTGAGTGCCCAGTGCACAGAGCCAATCGCAATTAACATGTTTACATAGTTTAATAATAATAAGTTATTGCTCTCCCACATGTCCCGCATTGTCCCTGCAGAATCACGTCTGCTCACTTGTGACAGAGCAATAACAAGGTGGTCACCATAGTCCTGATATGCTTGTAAGTCATGCCTCTTTTTAAACCATTTTTTCCTCTCATTCTCTCACTTGCTCTCTCCAGTGGCTCTATGAATCAGTTTATAGCTGTGTATAACTCCAATGGGGATGTGATCAGCAACATTAAATACTATGATGGTTTCATGGGACAGAGAATCGGAGCCATCAGCTGCCTGGCCTTCCACCCTTACTGGGTAAGACAGATTTCTCAATGAAGACAGTCTTTATTACTATGAGCTGCAGTGTTGGGAAAGCTAATTTGAAATTGTAAGTTGTCGAGCTACAAGTTACGCATAAATTAAAGTAGTTAAACTACAGTCAAGTTATTAACAAAAGTAGCTATCCACATTGAAGCTACTGTAAGGGGCAATATTTTTAAATATATCGAATGATATAACTTCCTATGAATAACTTACTAAAAATTAGCATAACGGCATAACTTGAACAAATAAATTTACACTAATTAAACTATTTAAATTAAACATATTTGAATTTATAACTTGATGGCAGTGATGAATAGCAGCGTTTAAGTAAATATTTTACTAATACTAAAAAAAATTTTACTTAGAGACTACAATTAATCTGTGAATTATTTTAGAACCATTACAATTTTATATGACCCATCCGAACTAACCAAATCACTAGAATGAATTGGACCTCCAGAGACTACTTATAAAAAGGACACTTTTTCTCCCATGTTGAAATTTTGATTCCAAAACCTAAGGCTAAAGGAATGGTGGAAGACCAGCCAAATACTACCTTAACTCAGTAATGCCTCCCTTTATTGTATCTATACAATGGAACCAATGTAAACGATTTTTGCTTTTACATACATCCACATTAACAGATGTCAGTATATAGTAAGGCCACTGTGGTATTGGCCAACAAAACAAAAACGTACTTTGTACACATTTTATAACATTTGTATTAGAAAATTTTAAAAAAACGATTTTTCTTTATTTTACTTCATCAGCCTCATCTTGCCGTGGGCAGTAATGACTACTACATGTCCATCTACTCAGCAGAGAAGAGACTCAGATAACATCATGACTGCTCACCTTTGACCCCTGCTGCCTCCCTTGGATGTAAATGACTTCCTGTAAATATGCAACAACCACAATGAATGTCTAAAGAAGGCTGCTGAACCCACACATGATGACTATATTAAAACCATTATTATTATTATTATCAACATAATTCTCATTATGGATTTATTGATTGTAGACTTGGCTGTGCAGAGGAGTGTATACTATTTAAATTGCATATAAAGATCTAAAAACAAATCTATGGTTTGGCCAATGCTAGCCAACTTTTTCTTGGAACTGATAACCTCCTGCTGAGTCAGAGAGGTTGACCTGAGGACAAGAGACTAGGAAATGACGAACTTCCCTAAGCTCTGTATTCAAGGCTGACTGTGGAAGGCCTATTGTTCAGTGGGTTCTCTCTGAAGCCCTGTGCCTCATCATATCTCTGCTGAAGTACAGTTGGATGTGCTCTTCTGAAAAACTCTTGTCAATCTTTCTGTAGATCCATAGTTTTTAAGTGTGCAGCCATGCATTTTTGTGTGAAGAAATAGCCGACAGATGCCGTGTTCTTACTCGCCAATCACAGCCTCCCTCACACATCCATGCTTAACATGTTCACACACACACACTATGCCAAACCTTCTCTGCATCGAAACTCAACAATTTATTGTGGTTTTACATCTCAACATCACATAGAACACTGATCTCAAAGCACTGGACACGGATAACATTTGCTGCTGTTCATTTGCATCCACACTAAGAACTGTGGAGCCTGGGAGAAACACAAGGTTCTTAAAGATAAGCTCAAATAATCAGAATAAAGATTTGTATAGATTTCACGGCAGAAATATAAAGAAAAGAGAGAGTGAGTTTGCCATCTATTTTTGCCTGGACAGTACAATAACCTCTAGTTTTCAAAGTTTTTTTTTTTTTTTTTTTTTTTTTTTACTTGTTTTGCATTCAAGAGCTAAATGTAATAGTTTTTCTCTCTTTACACACATAGCCCACTAAAATTGTGCCAGAGCCTCTGTTTTAGTTAGTTAAAAGAAATATCTGTTCTCCATGCTGGAAATGCCACATTACCTACTTTTGCAGCACCAAACCTTTTATCTTGAGCTAGTGGTCGCCATCTTCATCATCATCATCATCACCCCCCCCCCCAAAAAAAATCTACTGGGCAGACTGGCTCTTTTAAGAGTTTCATATGTAATCTGCTGCACAAATTAATTTGGTTTTAAAATTAAAGATGGCCTATGTTGTTATTTTTCCTCGATGAAAAATGAGTGCAGTTGACAGAACAGAAAAAGGACTATTTCATAATTTTAGCCTCTCATTATGTTGGACCTGATCTGTTTCCACTTTCACTTTCCCTGTCACTCCAATAATGTACAGTCTCCAGGTTACCCATAGAGTCACACAGCATTATGTGGAATCAAATACAATTATCATGTCACTGTTATCGCAGTCTCACTATGTCCTGTGCTGTTGTTAGCTTTGATAAATTAATTGTAATTCTGTGTTTGAGTGTTTATAGCTTGTGGTTCACAGAGGTTTCATCTGTGTCCTTCAGCTGTGCACAATTTTGAGTTGTTTACACAAGAATGAAAATGAAAGTGTTTACTAAAAGCCTGAAGGGGTAGTTCACCCAAATATGAACATTTTATCATTTATGTACCTGCATGTCATTGCAAACCTGCATGACTTTTTTTGTATTTATTTTTATTTTATTTAGTTTTTGTGTGTGGAACACAAAGGAGATATTTATCAGATGCCTTTTTATTACTTTTCCGTTCAATTCAAATGGATGGGAACCAGGCAATTTAAAGACATTAATTGTCAAGTCACACAGGTTTAGCAGAACATGCAGGTAAGTAAATGATTCTGGGTGAACGTCCTCTGTACAGCAGCAAAATCAGGTGGAGCCTTGTTGTTTTGTTTTGGTTTTTGTTGTTGTTGTTGTTTTTGTTTGTTTGTTTGTTATATTAATTGTTCAGCATTATTTGGAGTACATAATGTGAATACAGTTTATCAGTAGTGCTGAAGTGAGATTTGTAAGGAATTTTAAGGTGCTGATAGATTGAGTAGCCAATTAATAAAACTAGAAGGGTTGAGGATCAGGGTGGAAATGTATTTTTGTACAAGCTCTGATCGGAGTGTTTTGTTTGTTTGCTTGCTTGTTTGCTTTTTCCTTTCACATCCTAGTAAAAATTTCTGCAAGCAAATGGGAATTTTATTATGAGGTGACTGATGGAAACAGGTCTGGATCAAATATTGAGAAATATGTACCCAGCTCATAGACAGTTACCTCTGGGACAATCATGTCACAATCAAATTACACTTTTAATTCATGGCATAAAATCCAAAAAGATAAATGGACGAAAAAAAGAATTAGTATATGTTTTGAAGCTCACCTCCGGGATTATTTGAATTGACCCTAGTCCGGAGTCTTCTGTTCTGTATTATGAGATGATGAAGGTAAAACGTCATTGTCTGTAGTTTTCCATCAACTTCAGTGCCCTGATTTTCTGATGTGTCACTGATAATGTCACGGAAATGATGACTGGCAGATGTTTAATTCTTACCTTCTGAAAATCTAATTCTTGAATTGTGCTTGTATTTATGTTTTTACTTTTGTTAACTGGTTTATGTAATATCTGTATTTTA
Organism: Barbus barbus; assembly: GCF_936440315.1. Taxonomy (NCBI): domain Eukaryota; kingdom Metazoa; phylum Chordata; class Actinopteri; order Cypriniformes; family Cyprinidae; genus Barbus; species Barbus barbus. Next base: position 12,069,946 of record NC_136741.1, read on the forward strand.
TTTTTAACCAGATAAGTTTTAGTTTTTTTTTTTTCATCTTTTAATCTCTTCATTTACTGTCCTTCTTTTTTTCTTTGTTTGTATTTTTGGCTTGCATTTCTTGGTATGGCTGCAATTCTCTTACTGTTGTTGCATTAATCACTGAAGGGAAAGAAAAAGCAACTTTATTTGTCCGTCACCTTTCCTTAGAACCCTCAGTCTCTTTTTAGGTTTTCTGCCCCCTTTGGACATTTGTTTTCATCTAAAGGAGAATTTGGTTTAGCACTCACCAGTGGATTTGTTCATGAATTGTGCCAGTATATCCCTATCAGATGATTTTGTTCAGCTCCCTGTCAGGGACTGGGGGATATACTCTAACTTCATCAGATTGGAAATCACTGCTCTACTAATCCTGTTTTGGGTTTTAACATTTTAAAGAAAAAGATAAATTAGTTAAATGAATTGAAACAATCAGGTGTATTTCTGTGGCTGTAGACTGCATTTTCACCATGGTTTAAAAGACGAATAGCAAGCATTCGAATAAACCAGATATGTAAATGTACAGTTTGCAGTATTTGTCAATTTGTTTGTTTCTGTCATAATTTTTTCCAGGTCCTCCTAATGTTGTCATAGGACAACATGTCATGTTTTTTATGCTAAGTGCTATTATTACTATATATATTCTTGCATTCTTGAAAAACATTTGTTTTCAGGAACAATGCAGGTCCATGTGAGAACTTGGCTTCTGGTTGTTTTCAAAGACATGGAATCACTGTTACAGAAGTAGTAATCAGTGAGTTTTTTAAGCATTTCTCTGTTGTTCTCTGCTGGTTTACAACTGGAAATAGAAGGCTTTTACCTGAAGAGTAATGACACAGGTTCACTTCCGTCTCCTGTCCACTGAACCATCCTCCTGCTTCATCAGAGAGACACAAATCCAGCCAGAGTGAACATTCCAGCTCTAGGCCTCATTTCCCCAGGAAGCAACACTCACTTCCTGTGAAATTAAGAGAACAGAGGCTGTGTGAAGCGTGTGATAACTTGGTAGAGGTAAACCCCTTCATACACAACTCCTCCCTCGATCTTCACTTCACTTTGTCCTACAGTGTACACACACTGGTTAGAAACATACGTACACACACTGGTTAGAAGTGCTCAGCCATGTGGGTGAAGATTCAGCCCTCTCTAAAGATTGGCACCTTCCTCTTCCTCTTCCTCTTCACCTGTAAGGACACTTTTATTTCTAGTTGCTCAATACTGGTTCAAGTGGATGTTAAGGTTGGTTTGGATATAAACTTGTCTTGATGTTTGTCTTCTTTTTTTTTTTTTTTGTCTAACCGTCTGACAATATATAACATCATCAGCAGAGGAAGCCTGCGCAGGTCTGTAAATCACTCAATTCTCAGCCTTGTATTAAGTTATTATATTTCAAAATGTCAATCGTTGTCATTTATCAGTGGAATCTATACAATTTTACTGTGTGAAGTGGTTGATTTTGATTTAGAACAGTTTGACCTCACATTTATTAATATTAGAAATACTTATAATTTGGACAAAAAAAAAAAAAAGTGATTTTGTACTGTTTGTTTTTGAAAACATGTTCATGTGTATTGTCACATGCCCTGGTTCTGGAAAGTAGTGGGAAGTGGTAGAGACATGAGAACTTAAGTAAGCCTTGTGATGTAATTCGTCATTCGCTTTCGGCATGATGCTTTTAGAATTTACATACGTACCTACTACTTTACTTGCTTGCTTATATGGAATATTAGCTTAACACCTCTGGACCATTTACATAAGTATTTCATACATATTATTGCAAAATTATAAAATTATGTGTTGGTTTCTGCCATTTGTAGGTGTGAATGGGTGTACAGTAGACAGATGTTTCTAAAATAACTCATCCCCAGGGATGGAAGCTTCTAAATATGTTTAACTATTTTCCTTCCTGCCTCAGTGTTTATGTACACCAACTCCCTGGGCACCAAAAGGGGAGCAGATAATAAGGCTTATAAGACTGTCGTAAGAATATCAAATGCAATGCTAAATGGGCTAAGAGCAGTAGACTCATAAGATAGTTCAGGGCTTCAGTAGTTAGTAGAAGTAAATCGGAGTACATTTTACACCACAACAGTGTAAACCGTAACCAGTAGCAGTTTGAGTGGAATTCATTTCTCTGATGCCGAATCTCATTCCTTGAAACACCCACCACCATCTAAGTGGTAAAATTGCTTTATTTCTCCACAGAGTCTGTCATAAAAAGTGTGCAACTTTTTATCCATCCGAGAAACGAAGTTGAAAGAGGTACAAATGTGTCATTGAAATGTCAGGCAGAAGTCAGCCATGGGCCAGGGTCTCACCCCAAATATAAATACAAATTCTACAAAGATTTTCATGCATTAAATACTGACCAGACCAGTTCTACGGACCACCTCTACTCAATACCAGATGCCAGAATGGCCCACTCTGGGAAATATAAATGTGCTGTTGTCATTGAGGAGCAAACGATGGAGAGCAGTGCCAAAGACCTGACAGTGAAAGGTAGAGGAGCACATCAGTTCAATGTGTAGAAGAATTGCTCTCAGAATTCTAATATCTACTGATCTTTCTGCAGGTCTTCAGACACCAGTCCTAACAGTGGATAAACTGAAATTGAGAGAGGGAGATTATGTTACTGCTGTCTGTACAGTAGAGGGAGAAATGGGTGATTTGACATTTGTCATTAGTGATGGAGTTGAGGAGCTCTACATACAGGAGCACACAAAGAGTCACCGAGTTGAGAAGAAGCTAGCCCTTACTAAAGGAACTGTGAATATACTTTGCTACTATTCTATTAATTTCCGTAGCAAAATAAAACGCTCTAATGACAGTAATGTGATCAGTCTTGACATTCAAGGTATGTCAATACATTTTCATACTAAACTGTATAATAAATGTATTTGTTCATCCAGGAAGTCTAAACATGTCCACATTCCTTTCCAATTCAGAGCTGGAGATCAATCCCAATATCAAAGTCAACCCATCAACAAATGTCATTGAAGGAGATCTAATAACCTTCAGCTGCAGTGTTGATACGACTTACCAAAGAAATTCTGATATCAAAATCAGTCTCATCCATGGATACACCACGCTCAGTTTGAACATGACACAGACAGATTACAAAGTGTCTGCTAAGGCTAATGACTCTGGGGAATATGAGTGTATCTCAAGGCTTGGTGGTGTTTCTAAATCCTCCGCTGTGAATATCACTGTAAACGGTGAGAGACAATGAATGCTTATCAATGTTTCCTAATGTATTCTTTGTGAAATTTCACCTTAAAATAAGATTAACTTATGACATTTTTAGTACCCCCCCCCCCCTTTTTTAGAAGCATACAATGACCATGGGCTATCAGTATGCAGAAAGGACAAACAGCTATAGAAATTTGTCAATGTGAATTTTGTTATATTACAAGTTAGAAGCTGAAAATGTTTTGTGTGAAAATCCTTTGCTGCGGTCACGCTGAAAGGCAATGAGCATTAAGCACAGTCTGGTCTTGTCTAACCAAACAATTTTAAATATATTATGCTTTGATAACAGTTTGTATATTTTTACCTCAGAGCTTTTCTCCATGCCTGATCTGCGCTTTAACCCAGCTGAGGTTTTTGAGGGAAAACCCTTCACCATCAGCTGTCAAATCAATAGCTTTGCCTCAGAGAGAATTCAAATGGATGATATAAGGTACTCAATATTCCATGACAAAATACCTGTAACAAATAGTAGCAGATACAGAGGCACTGCAGGCAAAGTGTCCAATGGGAAATACATATGTGTTGCTGAAGCCAAAGGGATTATCAAAAAGAGCAGGAGGGAGCTGTTTGAAGCAAAAGGTAGGCAGTGACTTCTTATCCACTTTGTCTAGGAAAACAAAAAATATGATCAATATAAATACGTAACATTTTTTTTTTAGTTAATTAACAATTGTTTCTCTTAAGTTCTTGTTTCAAAGCCTGAGATCTCAGTTGATGGTCCTGTTATCATGAATGAGTCATTTTGGATTCATTGCCACTCTGACTATGGAAGTCTGCCAATTATCTACACACTAAAGAGAAACAACATTACCCTGAACAGTATTAACGTGTCTGACCTTCATGAGAAGGCTCGTTTCTTAGCCATGATATCAACTCCTTCAGACATCAGCAGTTACATGTGTGAAGCAGAGAATAATGGCTCAAGCAAGATGAGTGAAAGGCTACATGTGACTGTTATAGGTGAGGTAATCGTAAAGATATATGAGGTCTAAAAAGTCAGTAGTTTACAAATGACCAGGGACAGATAGATTCTGTGAATTTATTGAGTATTTTAGAGTTGATTTGTTTACAGATTGACCCTAAAATCATTATTAGCCAATAATTAAAGAAAGAACTTTATAAATTATGGCCAATTTCAGTTCTGCAGAAATATACAAAACTTTTTGAGTTCTGCATGTGCATATTCAAATGTAATTGTGTTATTTATATGTAATATAGTATTACTTTTAAGTTACATTAGAGTACTTTTAGTGTAATTTCATTATGTGATTTAAATACTGTGGTTCTCAACCTTTTTTTACTCAGTGCCCCCCTGATTAAATTTAGAATGTTTATAACAGTTTAATAGTTAGTCCTGGTCCCCTGGTTGAGAACCACTGATTTATAATGTTACGTCATTTCGTAGAAGCGTCTGTTTACTTCATTGAGTTTACTGTTCTCTTGTTTTTAGTTCCCGTAGGGAAGCCCTTACTGACAGTCATTCCAGTTCCAGGAAACATTGAAGAGGGCAGTGATGTTACCCTGATATGTAACATTCCAAAAGGCTCTCCACCTATCAGTTTTAGTTTTTATGGAGGCAGTGGGACAGAAATCTACAGGACCACAGTTCAAAGTAATTCGTCCTCATATGATCTGAGTGCAGTAAAGAGACAGCACAGTGGAAATTATTATTGTGAGGCAAATAACCAGGCAAATGCTTTGAAGAGTGACACAGTCACAGTCGAAGGTGAGCTTTATCTTTATTTAGCAGCAAATCAATTTTATGAAACGACATTTAAACTTAATACATAAATTAATTTTAAAAAGTCTCTTTTTCTAAAGTTTTATAATTATTGCATGTGCTGTTTTTATGAGAGATTGCATTACATTCAAAAACCTTCATTTCAAACCTTTTGCAGACAGTGAAAGGTTAAATCTCACCCATCTTGAATCTCATAAGGAATTTACTTTGTTCTTGAGCCTGTGCATATAGAATAACATGCTCTATGTGGCTTTTTTTCTTACCTGTAAAGTGACACTGCCACGCTGGTGTTTAACCACCTTTACCTTAAGAATGTGTCATGGTTATTTTTTGAAGCCATGCAGTACGTTTATGTGAGGAACACATTGACATTTAAATCGTCATTCAATGAAAGTATTGCTTGACAGCTGTGGTCACCTTTCAGTTTCATTATATTGGAAAAAAGCAGCTAGGACATTCTGCAAATCAAAACCCCTCCTGTGTTTCATGGAAGAAAGAAAATCATACATATTTCAAAATAGATTTTTTCTTTTTGGTGACCTATTCTTTTAAAGAAACCAAATATGCAACATTTTATTTTTATACATTTTAACATCTAAAAGAAAGTCCATGTTGTTTGTCATCTACTCATTCTCTCTGTATGTGTTCACTCTATAGTGAGCCTGGCAAAGTGGAAAATGGCTTTGATTGCAGTGTTCTGCATGCTGTTAGTGGCCCTGCTGGTCCTTTTCATCGTGAAGCACTTCAAGGCCAAGCGAGGTAGAGAGCCTACAGCCCCCCTGCATCACCTGTCTGACCTGTGAACCAAATTCCCTTTTCAACTTTTCTCTCTGTCACAGGTAAAAGAGAGATGGCTGCCAAACTATCAATGTGAGTCGACTGGCTTATGTTTAAGTTGGTCTAGAATTGAAGGCGTTAGAGAGACAAGATGAGGTGGTTTTGTGTTATTAAATAGTCGCTACACTCATCTGACCATGCCTTTACAAGTCATGTGGTCCCAAACAGACAAATCTGTTTTAAAAGGAATAATATCCATAGAAAACCAGGAAATTTAGTTAGTGGAGAATATTTAATGTTAATTTGATTTTTTTTCTCTCACCATTCCTCAGAAAGCCTGCAAGCCCTAAATCAGATGACTCTTTAACCCATGACACCCATTATAGTGACCACACAGGTAGTCTTTTTATATATATATATATATATATATATATATATATATATATATATATATATATTTATTTATTTATTTATTTTTTTTTTTTTTTTTTTCATCCACAGTCATCATCCACTCCATTCATTCTTTCACTCTAGTTCACCAGTCCATGTTGTGGTCATTTATATTACCTGTTCAGACCCAAACTCTTGCAAGACTGACCAACCCTGACTGTATATTTATATATTTGTATAGAACTATTTTATATTGAGTCCTTGTATGATCAGACACCTGCAGGAGTTTCTGAAAACAGTCGGTCATGTGGATGGAAGTCCTTTCTGTAGTTTTGGGACATGCCAAACACTGCACTGTACCCCAAAGTGTGTTTGTCATATCTACCCAATAAACCAATTCTAATTAGGATGAGGGAGCTCATTTTAAGTCAATGGTGGAGCAACTTGCTACTGTGTGGAACAGATTAAGATGACTTCATGTTGAAGTGTCCACATACAAAGTGTCCCCTCACACACGCACACACATCCTGAGTCAAGATGACAGACCAGGAGTATTCAGACTTTGCCATCTATGTTTACATCACTTAATCTATGATCATGATATCTAATCACCAGTTGCAACTAAATTTTACTGTACTAAGACGCTGTGTGACACTGGCAAATTCACTGTCTAATTCCAGGCGCAGAGCTACACTTTGATGCCTTGACGGGGAAGGTGACCTATGGGAAATGAGATCACCACAATTAATGGGAACAACTAAAGAATCCTGTGAACAGTGTAGTGAAGGGTCCAAAATTATGAGTTATGAAAACTATAAGACAAAGCAATTTCTAAGATTATGAAACTGGAGGCAAAATTTATTAAGGCTTTTTAGGACCACCTCAGATCTTTTTAGTTTTTCAGATCATACTTTTTTTTTTTTTTAAACAAGGAAAAGGGGAATTAAACTGTGGATTGGTAACATGATTGGGTTTTTGGTTTAGATGCAATGTGTAAATGTAAAATTTGTCAGTTTTTGACACTGGCAAATCATCTTACCTTTAGAACAGCAGAAAAATATTAAACTCACCCATATCACAGCAGTTTGGCTAAGTATTCATCTTAACAGCATCTGAATCATCTGCTCACCGTGTGCTTTTTCTCTGATTTCACTGCTTTGCTTGCATACAGTGTGTTTGCTTCCATCATCATATGTTTGTTTATTAATTGATGTTGTTTGTTTCATTTTACTCTAAAAGCATGTGTGTTAATGCTTTATTTACTGTTAAATATTCTGTAAAAATGTGTGTATTGGTACATGAAACAAGATTTGATAGGCATTTAAAATCTAATAAAATGTTTTATTTGGAATTACCTCATTTGGAATTTATTCCCTAACATATTAAGATTATCGAAATCTCTTTCAACATTCTGTCTCTTTTAACATATTTTAATGAATTAGGTGTCATATAAACCAAGTATTGTTTATTTATTTCTGACTTTTAACCTTCGTTAAAATATTGTAATAACCTCCTTTGGTTTAAATATTTAGAAAAATTTGAAGCAGCAATGTTGACTTTGCATATATATTTATTTTATGAACAGTTTCCTGCTTTTGTATTTGTCTGGTAGTACAGTGTCACCAGAGTCCAGACCAAACCGTTTACTTCAGATGCAATGCTCTAAAAGCAGGTCACAGGTTCAGGAGATACAGTGATTGTAACTAAATTGGAAACAAGGCTTATATACCATACACAAGCTGCTCTGCTTAGTTTAGGGAATTGACTGATTAATCACTGATTACTGGTTAATCCTAACACATTCAACATGCTGAAATTTGAATTAATAGATTTGGTATATATTTATACAGCAGGTAAGATAAGTATTGAGCATGTCACTATTATTCTCGGTAAATATATTTCTAAAGGTGCTGTTGACATGAAATTTTCAGCAGATGTCGGTCACAACCCAAGTAATCCATACATACAAATAAATTCAGAAAATAAGTTGTGTAATAAAATGGAATGACACGAGGAGAAAGTATTGAACTATTGAAATGTATTTAATACCTTGTACAAAAGCCTTTGTTGGTAATGACAGCTTCAAGACTCCTCGTGTATGGAGAAACTAGTCACATGCATTACTCAGGTGTGATTTTGGCCCATTCTTCCACAAAGTCTTCAAATCTTGAAGGTTTGAAGACTGTGTTTGGGATCATTGTCTTGCTGAAATGTCCACTCCTTGTTTCATCTTCATCATCCTGGTACTGTAGGTGCTGGGACTGAACCAATTAATATTAATTTCCACTGGTATCTTGGCTTTCCTTGCCTTTTTGCACCTCCCTTTCTTCATGTGTTCAATACTTTTTCCCTGTGTCATTCCATTTTATTACACACATAACTTCATTTCTGAACTTATTTGTTTTATTTTCTTTGTAGGCTATTTATTTTACACGCTATATATATATATGTATAGGAATGTACTTCAGCTAATTTGATTTCACTTGAGATCAGTGGCATGTAAATGGCCATGGCTGATGCACTATTTTTGCTGTGTGTTTCAGTGGTGGTGAATAACAAAGAGAGTGTTTGGAGTGAAAGACCTCCAGGTAAGTCACCACTTAATCATATGAGTTCCGTGCATGCCCCAAGCTACTAGTATTTACCTGCAACATACAGGCCTACCTAAAATTATTCTAACCTACTTCATTTTGTATCTTTGTATTGATGTTTGTGTTTTTCACCAGATGTTTCTGACCAGGACAGCCTAGGGTCCACAAATGAAGGTGACGTAGAGTACACAGAGGTGGTTCATCCTCAACCTGTAGATCCTACAAGAAGTAAGTTCAACGTTTTAAAACTATATCTATCTCTTTTATTTCTCCTCTCACTCCTCTTGCCTTTTGAATAGGAACATTTTGATTCCCTGGCATGTATGAGCTGATTAGAGAAAAAAACGCTTCCTGGGTGGGGTCTAACCATCCAAATTATCAAGAGCCCTGGATTTTAATTACAGTGGTTATTTTCTAGAGACATCTTATAAACAGGAAAGGCCAGACTAATTAGGTTCCTGCCTACTCCAATAGCTTCTTACTTACATTATTCAGAATTACAGTGTGCATTTCAAAACAATTATTATTTCTACCTCTTCCTTCCTTTTTTTTTATTAAGATATACCCTAAACATATATTTTTTTTCTTTTGTTCTATAGTTCCTCTGAAAAAAGGCTCAGGTACTGTGTACAGTGAGCTTCAGACCGCTCAAGGTACAAACAAAATTACAAAAAATAACAAATACATTTAGACATTTACACACAAAAGGTTCCTATGACATTATGTAATGCAAACACACAGAGCAGTTGGTTGTGTTGTAATTGATGGTTTTTTTTCTAACTCATACTGTTTGTACAGGAGCTATTGAACATGTAAACCATGTAAGTGACCTTAATTCTCTCACTTCTTATGACCTTATAAGCATTCTTTCCATCCTGCTGCCTGACCTTTGAAATAATCAAGAGATCGCCTGTGTCTCAGTGTGTTTCAAAAGTTAAGAAAATATGTCATGTTTTTAATGTTTGACTTGGCTTATACATTAAAAATAATTAAATACTCCAGGTCCAGCATAATTTGTTTTTATATAACTTGGTTTGTTTTGTTGTCTACTGCAGTGAAATTCACACATTTTAAGCGTTGCAAGTTTAAGGAGTAATTTGGTCCAAAAATTGTGAAAAAAAAAAGATTTTTTTTTCATTACCTAATTTTTTTTAAATACAAATATCTGCACAGTGAAGACATGCTACTCATGGGCTTTTATTTACTTTTTTATTTACTTTTAAATTACTTAAAATCTAAATCAAAGCATGCAGCTTGTTTATTAACAAATAGCAATCTGAGACTTAAGTTATTTTAATGAGTACTATTTTGCGTGTGACGTAGCGCATCACTGCACCTGACCAGAGAACTCTAAAGTGATCTTAGTTTTCTTCAGTATCCCTATGCCATGTGGGAGGAGGTAACATAGTTGCATGGAGGACTGAATGTGTGTGTTTTGTAAACTCTGTCTACAGTAAGTGAAGTGGGAAGCACCAGTCACACTTTCCAGATGGGAACAAATAGCAGGGCCGTGGTTTCCTCTTGAACAGAGGGACAGAATTTACAGAGAGCAGTCATGCACACAGTGACTTCATGAACTCTGTGAAAGCCCAGAGGAAAGGAAAACAGAAGTACAACAAAATTATGAGACAGAATGACTCCGATGACTCAGTGTAAAACATTGAAACTGACATCAACCCAATTTTCCCTTCTGGGTTTACTGTTAAACTTTTTCACCTCCTCTTCCTCATTATGTGTACATCTCTGATAGATTATGTGGATTTCCAACAGAGTTTAGCATGTTAAGAATGACAAGAGAGAAATGTGTCCTTTGAGAGAAATGTTTCCCTTTCCTCTGGAGCAGTTGTGGCCTAATGGTTAGAAAGTCAGGCTTGCAACCCAAAGGTCGTGGGTTTGAGTTTTGGTACTAGCGGGGGGTTGGGGGGGGGGGGTGAATGCTTCAATACCACGACTGAGGTGAGACGCTTGAGCAAGGCACCGAACCCCCAACTGCTCCTTGGGTGCCGCAGCAAGAATGGCTGTCCACTGCTTCCGGTGTGTGTTCACCGTGTGTGTGTATTTGTTCACTATTCACTGCTGTGTGTGCACTTGGATGGGTGAAATGCGGAGCACAAATTCTGAGTATTGGACACCTTTCCTTTCCTTTTAGAGGATGTTACTAACATAAACAGATTTTCATTTAATATGATTTCTGAAAATGAGCACATCCATCTAATAATTTTGTGCTTGTATTTTTGTAGCAAGGTCTGTTAGAATATGTTGAACTCAACCGTGATCTTCCTGAACCAGTGGACTGATAGAAGTCAGTCAACATCCCTCACCTCCCTCTGGACTACTGTGGCCTATGTACCATCAATCTTCTGTTTCCTTCACCAACATTCTCCTAAAAAAAACACTGATTTAATCATTTATTTCCCTTTCCTCATATGTGACTGATTGTTTGTCGTATTTGTCACAGTGCTATACTATTGTGTGTATAGTCGGTACTAAAAAAACCACATGCTTTTCACAAGGTTGTATTTCGAATAAAGTGAATTGACTTATTTGACTTTCTCTCTGTGTTAAATATATTGTAACTTTAAAACCTCAATAACTTTTCTATGACGTTGAAATTAAGGATCAGTTGTCTTTTTTGTACCCCGTGTACAGCTGCATTGAATGATGTGATGCAAACTGCTACAGCAGTTATTTGGATATCAGCTCAAATAAGAGATAAAGTCATGAGTTTATCTTCGGCCAAAATGCTTTCATCTACTGACAAAAATAATGTAACTTTTAGCATTAGTTAAAGGAAACCAAAACAAAGAATTTCCCTTTGGGTTCCACTGGGAGAAGATGATAATGGCTAGTGAATACCAATCACACCCACATCACTTAGCTCATGCAGCCTGACATCACTAAGTCTACATACACTAAGGTCACAAATATTGGCACCCTTAGTTTAATAGGAGACACATGGAAATATGTCTTTGGTGTTTATCCGCTTCGTCATTCATATTCACAAAATGTAATCTTTAATTAGTAATTAAAGTAAATTAAATTTTATTAAAGTTAAAGAATTCTGTAAAAAGATTTATTTGCCAAGATTTCTTCTATAATGTGTAATAAGGTGGATGAACATCTGTCAAGAAATATGAGACCATTCCTCCATAAAGAAATCTCTCCAGATCCTCCAGTTTCAGAGGTCCTTGTGGACTGTTTTCAACAGCTTATCACACAGGTTTTCTTTGAAGCTTGATCAAGGGACTGCCAAGTACTACGGGCAGTGAATCTTTTTTGTGTTGATACTGAGATCATTGTCATTTGGATCATTGTCCTATTGAACAAGAGGGGAGTTAATGCTTGCTGTGTCACTGAGGTGTTGATTTAAAATCTGCTGGTACCTGATAGAGGTTATGATAACATGTATCCTAATAAGTTGTAAAGGGCATTTGGAAAACAATTAGCCTCACAGCATTAAAGATCCAAAATCATACTCCATAGTGGGGTTTTCTACATTGGCTGTCTTTCTGTCTACACCAAAAAAAAGTCACATTTTGGTCTCATCTGTCAGCATTTGCTTTCCTTAGCTGACGATTCTTTGTTAACCAAACAGAGCTAGTGTTAGTTCCTGTCAATACTACTTCTCAACCAACAAGATCTCCCCATACAGTTTACTGATATTCACACATATTTGTGAATGTTTCTCTAGAGGAGAAACCCTTTTGAAAAACAGTCAGCTTTCATGCATAGTATATTGTGTTATTGTCATTGTAGTAAAGTTAGCTATATATCAAAGTGGGGTCATAGCAATTCTTGGTAATCACAACAGGAAAAAAAATCTGGTCCTGGACTATCATAATTTTTCACTATTTTCTGTTTGTGGTTTTAAAATACTTTTGCAAATTATGCTTTTTTTTGTGTGTGTGAAAACCTTCCCAAACAAATTAGTGCAAATGAGTATTTCGACCATCAAACAATTATCTTATTGCCATTTCCATTAAATCTAACCTTTTATTCACAAATCGTTGTTTTTTCAGGTATTTCTCATATTTAGGAAAAATTATAGAAATAAACCTATGTGTCACCTCATATTTATAGCACAGTGAAACAATAAATCAAGGCTAATCAACAACTTTTCTATGGCACTTTTTTCCAGCCCTATCACTTGAAGGCGAAAAAATCAGTTAAAGAGTGTGGACCAATTCATTTATCTTGGCGGTATAATCTCAAATTATGCAACTGTATTACAAATAACTGCATTCTAAAGACAGCAGAGGCACCAATATAGCTATAGCATGCGTCATCCTGGACTGATTTGTTCTGGGCCTTGTGAATTTTATTGAAGGCCCTGTAATCATTTTTAAATTGTTGTTGTTGCTCTGTGTGTTCATATTTGTATTTGAAACAGTAATTGTTCATATTTTCCAAAAAACTTACCCTTGATGTAACAGTTGACCCCTGTGTGTAATGTAGGGCAAACTGTGTGAAAGGCTATATTAGCTACTACTAGGCTATATATTACATTTATACAGTAGGCCTATGTAGCATTAAATAACTGATAATTAAATTGTGTTTAAGTTGATTCTGATGTCACTCACATAGCCTAGGCAAATTAAAACCCTTCTTACAGCAGCTTGACACAGGCAATATGTGAAAACGATACTAAACCATGTTTAGTAAAAGGCACAAAAGAAATCAGGAACGAATACTTTGATAATATCACTTACGTACGTTACGTATTGAAATGAGGTTTTAATCCTTGCATTGACACTGCGGTCTCGTCATTGTCCAGTAGAGGGATCATTTGTGCTGTTTATGTGTGGCATCTGCACATACTTCAGTTGTGCCATCTAGCGGAGAAAAGCTGTTATTCACACAATTGACTGGTTATTGACCTACAAATTGATTTTTGTTCAGTATAAATTGTAGTGTAAAAATGACAGCTCTATGTAAATTATTTTAATTCAGTTTTTGCCTTTATAGCCTACTTGTTTTGATCATAATTGAGTGGAAAGTCGTATTCACACCATATCCATTAACACAATAGCTATATCTGTTTGTTTCTTCTTAAAAAAGTCATGCTCTTGGTTTTCTGCATTAGACCGTTGTTAATATAGTTATTAAGGTCATACATGTGCTGTAATGTGTCACTATCTTTTCAGATCAATGCATTTTAATGTGATATGCATGTCCATTCTTTATATGTTCTTAAATAATAAATTATATTTCTTTCAACATCATGAAACACTTTTCATTAACTGACAACAGTATATACTTTGATAGTGTTATCACTTACAAATGTACTTGCAAAGGCCTTCTTTAAATCCTCACACCTCAGTGGTAATGTTAGATATGAATCTATATGCAGAATCTCTGTGTCCTCAAGGTGAGCGTGAAAATGGAGTTGATATGGCAACATCTGTATTTTTATCCTGGATAAAAAGAAAAATAATTTGTCATCTCCCAGTACTCATATGTGCCGCCATTGAGCTGATTAGAGAACAATTACAGCTTAATAGTGTTTTTATGCCTCCACTATGACTGTTTATATTTAGCAAGCGAGAATGTAATGAGAGATGATCAGGTCCTTCGTCTCTGCATTAAGTTTCATCTGACTTGTCCATTTGCTGATTTTGATGCTTTTGTTATGATGACATGCTAACTGAATCAGGAACTGAAATGTTGATGGAAGAACTTTTAATGGAACAGGGTTTTTTGGGGGGCCTATTAATTTTACAGAACACTACATCTGTCACAAGTTTACAATGCTACATTAAATATTTTCCTTATTGGCCTGTAAATTAAACAAAGCAGCATTTGTTTTTCTTAGCTGACAATTCTTTGTTAACCAAACAGAGCTAGTGTTAGTTCCTGTTACTAACACTTCTCAGCCAATAAGATCTTCCCGTACAGCTCACTCTGTAAATTTGTGAATGTTTCTCTAGAGGAGAAAACCTTTTGAAAAACAGTCAGCTTCCATGCATAATATCATGTTATTGTCATTGTAGTAAAGTTAGCTATATATAAAAGTGGGTTCATAGCAATTCTTGACGATAACAGAAAAAAAAAAACATCTGGTCCTGGTCTATCATCATCTTTCATGTCAGTGAAAACAGTTTTGAGGAAACTGAATTCCAGTTGCAAAGAGTCTGAACTGTTTTCTGTTTTAAAATTATTTTGAAAATTATGCTTATTTTTTCAAGACATGATAACATGCACATATGGAGGTTAATGCATTTGTACATTTATTACAAAACATTTTCTCCAAACTATTTCAAACTTCTAATTTTGTGTTGCAAACCAACTGAACATCACACAGTATTATTTCTAGTGTATAACCACAGAAAGTCTGTGGTGAAAGTGATAGTGGGCCATTTCCTGTATGGGTTCATTCTTTTATCTACTTGTTTAGCAAAATTAGCAACATACAAATCTTTAGACTGTACATGTTGGAAGTATTGACTGTATTTATCTTCTTATCTCACCTTTCACATAATGGCAAATCTCTAAAGGGGAATTTTGCTTAATTAGGTGCATAGACTATTTCAATCTTTGGTGTTGTGTTCTACAATATGCCCATGCATCTTAATTCTTGGATTACAATTTGAAAAGGCTCTAGTGAAATGACCATAAGCAGTATTTTTAGTTAGGATGCTTAATACAGACTCAAACATACAAAGAAACTCTTAGAAATTACGAATCCTACTATTGTTCAGGAATTGGCTCATGAGTATTAAATGGTTTATGCACGCGTTCTTTCCTGAGTGTTAAGTCACGCAGTTGAATTATTATTAATGAGCCCAGTTAATGCACCAGTTCACAGGCTATCACCTAGCGACGTTTGCCTTTCGCCAAATCACTCAGGACTAGTGGCAGAACGTCACGTTGCGTAAATAATATCCATGAGCCAAGCATTCGCCGTAGTAGGAATTGTGAAATCGTATTCAAGACTGGCAGATTCACTTCCAGGTGCTAGGAGACACGCGGTCCACTCACAATTCAACACGAACTGCGTTCGGCCTGATAAATGCGCATGCGCAGCAGCGCTGTCCTCTCTATTTCCTGCGCATATTGCCACGTTATTAGCGGCAGACACCAAATTCAAGCGACACTTCAGACAGCTAAAGGTGAAAGAAGACCCGCCGCGCTAACAATTTCTCCGGTTTCCATCACGGTATTATTAGTAGTTGGCACGTTTGGAGGTGATCCGAGATGCTGAAGTTGTTGATTGTGTGCGCACTAGCCGCTATGAGCGCGGCTGATATCGCCGAGGAGGAGGACGTGCTTGTACTGAAGAAAAGTAACTTCGAGGAGGCGCTCAAAACTTACCCAAATATGCTTGTTGAGTTTTGTAAGTAGTCACCAACTTTGTTTGAATTGTCGTTGCTGTGTTCATGTCGATAGCTTGTGCATGAGGAAAATGCTAAACGAAACCAACTCTCAATGAAATGGTAGTTGTTTTTATTCTTAGTCTTGTTTGCTGCAGCAGTACTTAATCTCTCACGTTAATGATTTGAAGACGTCTTTGCCACTCGCCCCAAAACACTCTATTTTGACAAAGCAGAATTAACTTACATTGAATCCCTTTACGAATAATGCATTTGATTCAAGTTGGTAGATTTGTAAGTGTTACGTATTCAGGGCGATAGCAGCCTTGGAACAGTAGCTCGGAGTTCCTTTCGTGTTGAAAATAATAAATGCATTGAGTTGCACTTCAACTCAATGCATTTATTGTTTTTTCGAGTTTCTATTTCCTGCTGCTTTGTTTTTTGGTTTCGCCACTTCATGCAAATGAGATGCAGTATGTTATGGGCAAGCATGAATGAATTTTCAACCTGAAAAGATTTTTCAAACTTGTGTGTAACCGCACTAGCCCCTCACTGCAGAACAAAGATCCAGGGAGCAGGGTTGGATCCACATCTAGGGGGTGGAGTTTGGTAGGTTTAGGGGTGGAGATGGGTGGGTTTAGGGATCAGGGGGTGGAGACGGGTAGGTTCAGGTATTTGTAAGGTGGGAGGAGTTGGATCTAGATCCAACCACGCCCCCTGGATCTTGTAACCGGGCTCCTAGGTTAGTTTATCTGCGCTTTACCGGGCTAAATTCATTGGGTACTCAACGTATATCCTGATACAGGGACGTGATAGACTTTCCAGTTGCCCAATCGCTAGCCTCCACGAGTGTTTCGTCATAATGAGTGGGCCGGACTTTCCAGCAGGCCTGGGCTAGGTTGACGTGTACATCAGAAAAATAACTTTTGTTCCACATTGAATTTGTGGTATTTAAAAACACTTTTTATGGGAACAATGTAATGAAAGCGTAAATTGTACGCTTTCATTACGCTAATTTCATTAGTGTTTTATTTGATAAGAGTGAAGGGGTATTTGATGCATGTGTATTTCTTTTTTTATTTTTATAACCACTGGACTTTGGTCTTGACTTTAATAACATGCCATGTTGTGAGATATGACGTGTTGAGGAAGATTAGAGTAATAAGTTTAGCCTACTTTTTTGATTTATCCAGTTTTACTGGGTTTGAACACTAGAATAAACCATCATTCTTTTTATTCATGTATACTACTAACACATTCATTCAGACAAATTACTGCTAATGTGGTTGGAGTTATGAATGTAAAATCACTAGCATTCAGTGACCGTAAATGTCAGTATTATTGAATTTAACCACTTTTTGCTAATTGCAGATGCACCATGGTGTGGGCACTGCAAGGCCCTGGCCCCCGAATATGCCAAAGCAGCTGGTATGCTGAAAGCTGAAGGCACAGACATCAGACTAGCAAAGGTGGATGCAACAGAGGAATCTGAGCTCGCTCAGGAGTTTGGTGTTCGTGGATATCCCACCATCAAGTTCTTCAAGGGAGGAGAGAAGGAGAACCCCAAAGAGTATTCTGGTGAGAGAGATCAGCCACAATTTTCCTACATAATATCCATGGTCCGTCTTTGTGTATGGACTGCTAGACTGGATTCAGCTTTTGACTTATACTTTTGTGTTAAAAAAAAGATTTCAAAATCATTAACAAGGTTTGTTCAAAACCAGATAGAAGGAAATCAGTAAGTGTACAAACAGTTCGAACAGGTTTGTTTTGATTAGAATCGCTGAAGTGTAACTGAGCTGTATTGATGCCATCTTATACCGTAAACCATAACTCAGTTTAGACAGGTCAGTGGCCTGCATACCATGAACGTGAGTGCTAACTGCTGAAGACGTGCATGTCATGCTGTACGTGGAAGCCCTGAGTTTGTAGAAGGCCCCTCCCGCTTTCCTTCAACGTGCAGTTCCTCACGTTGCCTGTGGTCTGGTTGCTGTAGGCTGCTCTCCATGGCTGTTTATTACGGTCTTACTCCTGCAGACCAGACCTGCCTCATGACTTTCAGATGTCTCAAGGTCTTAAAAAAAAAAAGTAACACCCTCATTTCAGATTCCTTGTGGGATTACAGAAAACAAAGTTCCCGAATGTTTAATCTTTGTCTTATCTGGAGTCCTCGATGGAAGGACTCTATCAGGGCATCTGGATCAGGTGATGTCATAAGAACTTGATCAAAAGCTGAACCATAGTGTAATTGTTGACGTGTCACATCAGTAGTTCCTGTTGTAAGCTGTGGGGCTCGCTCCTCACTCATTTAAAAACAGCATAATTAAGACTACCTTTGAAACTGACATGTCATTCACGTTGACAACATGTTGGTCCTGCACGGTGGTCATAAATAGGTGAAGATAGATGAAAGGAGCACTTTAGTTATGTTTACTCTGCATTTAATAGCGTTATATAAATTTTTGTTTTTAATTGTCAGCGCATTATTTCTCTTGCTCAAAAAGTAGAACTGGGGATTAGCACACCAAGGTCACGTGTTCATTTCCAAATGAATGCATGAACTGAGGAAATGTATGCCTGAAATGCAGTGCAAGGTGCTTTTGTAAAAAAAAAAAAAAAAAAAAGGTCCTAATATAAATGTAGCACATCTCCTATAGTTGCTATGGCACTCTTTTCTGTACATGTACAAGAGTTTGCTTGATACCACCAGGTTCGTTTGTCTCACTATGTCATGCTCTGTCTACAGCTGGTCGACAGGCTGATGACATAGTCAACTGGCTGAAAAAGCGAACTGGCCCTGCAGCTACTACTTTAACTGATGTGATACAGGTGGAGTCTCTTATTGCTGATAATGAGGTCGCAGTCATTGGGTTCTTTAAGGTAAATGTTATTCTTTTCTTCAGCTAGTTTAGTTTTGGGTGTTTTTTTTTGTTTTTTTTTTTTTTAGATGATGATTATAAACTCTAACTCTGTGTCATAACATCACTTGACTCCATGTAAATATCACCATATCAATAAGCTATTCATAATTTTTCTCTACCTCATATTGCTGCTATTATATACCCTGTACAACTTTTTTGCACATTAGTTTGCACATTCCTCTTAGTACTATTTAAGTCAACAACATACTGACCTGCACATTTATATTTATATTTTTTATCTTATCTTTTTATTTTATTCTTTTATTTTATTTAATTTTTTCTACTTTTCTTCTCTTAATATTTGTATACTTTATAATTGCATTGTCCTTGGAGCGGACCTGACCTACATTTCACTGCTGGTTATACTCTGTATAATTGTGTATGTGACAAATAAAACTCTTGAATCTTGAATTATTTTTTCGATCTCTCTGCAGGATGTTGAATCAGAAGATGCCAAAGCCTTCATTAAAACCGCAGAGGCTGTGGATGACATCCCCTTTGGCATCACCTCAGATGATGCAGTCTTTTCAAAGTTTGAAGTGGCCAAGGATGGTGTTGTTCTTTTTAAGAAGGTACACCTTCTCTGCTTTGTAACTCTGCTGACTAAACTTCAGAGAATTTTAGTATTTGTTTATAACTTTATATTAATGGATAGTAGCTAGGGGTGTGACAAGATCTTATGGCTCGTTTCCACTGAGCGGTATGGGACAGTACTGTATGGTATGATTCGGGACCGAATACCCTGATCCAGCTTGCGTTTCCATTGCCGACAGTTCCTTTACTTGATAGACGTGGTGTATGCCAAAAGCAAACAATTCAGTCAAACGTATGCTACAAAGTCAGAGCTGTACTACGGTAAAGTTCAAAATAAATATATAAAGTTAAACATAACTTTGTGGTCAGCCAAAACGATATGACCAGGAACAAATAATAGATTCAGGAGACCATGAATGCCTGTTAATTATACACAAAACGAATTGTATCATGTTTAATCACTACAGAGACATTAGAGCCAGCGGCAAATGTCAGAAGGACTAACCGAGCTAAGGCTGCTTTAGGCGGATACATGAGCACTGAGCGCCCGGTGATCGCCTGGAGTTCCGAAAACGGCATAGCAAATTTCAAATAGGCGCCATTTTTATAAATAAACAGCAGATTTTACTTTTAAACAACTACATTCTCACATGAAAAACTCTTAACTACATTTCATGACACAATAACAGTAATATTTTGAAAATTATGTGGGTTTTTGGGCAATGACATTTCACAAGTCCACAAGAACAGAAAAGAACGCATATTGAGAAACGGCTATTGTCTGTGTGAAAATATAAAATACACTGTTATATATATATATATATATATATATATATATATATATATATATATATATATATATATATATATATATATATATATATTTTATTTTTTTTTGCACACTCTGATGTAAATAAGCCCAACACTCATGGACAGCAGAGAGGAACGAGTGAAGAAGCTTTTTCCCCTTGTAGCACGCACGAGTGACCATTCTAGTCAACCAATCAACGTTCTGCAGTGAGTTTAGCTCCACCCTTTTGGTACCCTTTGCTGTGCTAGGTACCCCAACGGAAAGGTACCAAAAGAGTGTTACGGTTTGCTATTTTGGTACCATTCACAACTTCTGACAATGGAAACGGACATAATTGCGTAACATATTGGACTATCCCGCTCGGTGGAAACGAGCCGTTATAGCATAAGATATAGCATAAGTATATGCCAATACCGAGTTTTCCTATAGGAATGTCTGTTTGGTGCACACTTCAGTTATTAAAATCATTCCCATGTATAAAGAGTTGTGCAGAGAGTAAAAGAATATGTCTGATGCATGTTTCTGTATACATGTTAAAAGATACCTCACTCTCTTTGTGTATACACACTGTATACAGACATTGGCAGATGTATGTTACAATGGTAGACATTGTAAACAGACTTTGTGGTCACAGTTATGAATATGGGACTACTAATATAAACTTCTTGCATTTTATATGTACAGTAAGCAGAATAATTGCAAGATAATGTGGAGATAAGGTTAGAAAGAATGAAGCTTGCGGTGTCAAAATACAGTCAAGTCTGAATTGGGACGCAACCCAAAGCATGTTATGACAATGACGTCTCAGTCTGACAGCCGATAAGTAAATCGATAAATTAATGAGTGATTGTTACAAAAGTGAAAATGAACAATGATGGATGATTGACAAGTGAGCTCATCTCCACTACAAAGCTGCATATACATCGCTGGAGTTAGTTGCAAATATTAAACATGTTTAAAATCTTTGAGAAGACCATTTGCAACGACTGGTTCTAGAATTATAAGATCATAATCTTTAGACACCACGTACTATACAACTTTTTCTGCCGACTCCAAACAGCGACAGAGCCTAACAGAAAGAGACCTGGTCCAACTGGACACGATCAGTTGTCAATCCCAAATTACATTCATAATCAGCCTGATAGTCGTGTAGTGTGTTCTCAGCTTTAACACCAGGCTCTCAAGAGACTATTTAGATTATGAAATCCATAAGAGTCCATAATTTAAGTCCTCAGTTCAGCCACGGTAACATGATCGTGCTCCACCTATGATAGTCTCCTCTGGCAACTCTGCTGTTGCTATTATTGGTCTTTTCTCGGCCGTGCGATGAATTTGGTTTTCTGGTTCTTACTGGTTGAAGCAGACAGAGGATCCCCCCCTTGACCTTTGAATGCATTAGGTAATGATGCTCTCGTTTATCAGGGTTAGTGAATCATTGTCAACCCATTTACAAATTTTGTGACTTCCTAGAAAAACTGGTAATTTTGTAGAGGGGTGGACATTTTATACATTGCTTATAAAGCCCCGTTCACACCAAGAACGATAACTATAAAGATATTAGCGTTTACACCAGCCGACAATATCGTCTGTTTGTTCTAAGCACATACTCGGATGGATTCTGATTGGGTGTCAATGTTTGTATCATTCATCAGCTGGAAAAAAATCTGAATTTTTCCAACAATATCGTTTCTCTGTGCCTTTATTTTATTACTTTATGAATTTAAACAAAGTCAAAGAGCCAAGCCAGCAAAACGTTTGTCCAACCGTCATGTAAAACTAGTAGATTGGTTACGTATTTGCATCATTGCTTAGGAGTCCTCTTGATGTCACCTGAAAAGCAGAATCAAATAAACATACACTACTGTTCAAAAGAAACAATATACACTACCATTCAAATGTTCGGGTTCAGTGCGTGTGTGTGTGTGTGCGTGTGTGTGTGTGTGTGTGTATATATATATATGTATATGTAACGGTACCATAGACTGTAAAAAAAAATGGACGTAGTGTCCGTGACGTCACTCGTAGGTTTCTGAAGAGCGTTTTTGAAGCCTAAAGTGGGCGGAGCCGACCGCCACCATCTTGGCAACGCGTCACCGCGCGTCACTCCCGGATGATCCAAAATGGGCAATGAGGCGGGACGTGGGCGGAACTGAGGTGCCTGGTTGTCTGTATATAGTATGCTTTATTAATCATGTTCTCACTGAGTTTCGTCTTTTAAAAACAGTTTTAATCTGTTTTAATTCTTTAAGCCACAGAGTTTGTATTATAGCCTAACAGTTTTGGAGGAAAACGCTTAACCAGTAACGTTAATTACAGGCCTAACGTTACAGCCCATCACAGTCTGTCGGATTCTGGAGTGTAGTTAAGTTTTAAATAAAATTATAAAGAATAAATAAATTAATAAATAAAATTACATTACAATATCACTCACCGGAAAAATTCACCCCCCCTCACAGTTGTCACGAAGGGCAAAATTAGCTATATAGACCAAAATAAATTTTTGTACCAGGCTGTAAACATGTTTTTTTCTACTGTAAAGTTGGGCATTTTAACATGGAGAGTCAATGTGATTGACTCCCTTTTGGAGCCAGCCTCCAGCGGCTAGTCGATGAATTGCAGTTTTAATCACTTCCGTGTTGGTTTCACTAGAGGGAGCGGGAGGTTGCCGCTTGAACGGTACACATTCATACCGTACCGTTTCGGTATCTTACTTTCGGTTCGGTACGCATGTGTAATCTTTTTTTTTTTTTTTTTTTTTTTTTTTTTTTTTGCCTGAACCATCCCAAAAGAGCCGCTTTTGGGATGGTTCAGAAACGTGCTGGTATAAACCCAACACAAGCACGGAGCGGCCGCGATCAGCACCGCTTCCCGTGTCTGAGCCGTGACGCACCACAGACTTGTGCGGAGCGCGAGTGAACGCGATCATTCCTTCCTCTGTACTACTAGTTTTAACGCGAATAAGCATGATTGAACTTCTCATGCCTTATCGCTCAATCAGTGTTTCAACCGCGGAAAGACAACAACAAATCAGCGTGGAAATATAATGTCACGTAGCATTTCATTTACCTCAGCAAATCATCAGTGTTCACAGCTCGTTAGTTCACTAGAGAAATTAAGTTTAGAGAGGAGCATTTCGCAAAATATTACACCATATACTCATATTTTACTAATCTGTTAGTCTTAATTATTTAATGCATGTTTAAATTAATCTTATGAAACATGCAATGACTGCCAGTGCGTAATTGAGCATATTTTAACAGCCTAGAAATTATCAAAGTTAATTAAAAAATTGCATTGTGCAATTTACATGTTTGCTTTTTTTATGTATGTGTGTGTGTGTATAATATATAAAAGCAAACATGTAAATTGCACAATGTGTTTATATATATATATATATATATATATATATATATATATATATATATATATATATATATATACACACACACACACACACACACACACACACACACACACACACACACTAAATCTCTTTAAATACATTGTTATAGTTTAAATTTTCCTAGTGATAAAAATGTACCTCAGCTTATGCTTAACTATAGGGAACCCTTTTACATTATAAGGTTACAATTAGGCCTAAAAACTTAACCCAAACTTTTAAATTTAATTACTATTTATTTTTAAATGGATCACTCAACATATATATATATATATATATATATATACACACACACACATACACACATTTTATTTTTATTTATTTAGTATGATTTCGGTACAGCAGGGGGGAAACTAAACATATATACACATATACATACATACATATATATATATATATATATATGTATGTATATGTGTATATATGTGTGTGTATGTTTAGTTTCCCCCCTGCTGTACCGAAATCATACTAAATAAATAAAAATAAAATGTGTGTGTGTATGTATGTATGTATGTATGTGTATATATATATATATCACATCACACACATACTTTTTTATTTTATATATGTATATACATGCTTATGTATGTGTGTACACGCATGTACTTTTGTGTGTGTGTATATACAGGTGCTGGTCATAAAATTAGAATATCATGAAAAAGTTGATTTATTTCAGTAATACCATTCAAAAAGTGAAACTTGTATATTAGATTCATTCATTACACACAGACTGATATATTTCAAATGTTTATTTCCTTTAATTTTGATGATTATAACTGACAACTAATGAAAGTCCCAAATTCAGTATCTCAGAAAATTTGAATATTGTGAAAATGTTCAGTATTGAAGACACTTGTCTAGTGGTGTCTAGTTCTGTAGGCTACACAATCATGGGGAAGACTGCTGACTTGACAGTTGTCCAAAAGACGACCATTGAGGCTGGCTGTTCACAGAGCTCTGTGTCCAAGCACATTAATAGAGAGGCGAAGGGAAGGACCAGATGTGGTAGAAAAAAAGTGTACAAGCAATAGAGATAAACGCACCCTGGAGAGGATTGTGAAACACAACCCATTCAAAAATGTGGGGGAGATTCACAAAGAGTGGACTGCAGCTGGAGTCAGTGCTTCAAGAACCACCACGCACAGACGTATGCAAGACATGAGTGTCAGCTGTCGCATTCCTTGTCAAGCCACTCTTGAACAAGAGACAACGTCAGAAGCGTCTTGACTGGACTGCTGCTGAGTGGTCCAAAGTTATGTTCTTTGATGAAAGTAAATTTTGCATTTCCTTTGGAAATCAAGTTCCCAGAGTCTGGAGGAAGAGAGGAGAGGCACATAATCCACGTTGCTTGAGGTCCAGTGTAAAGTTTCCACAGTCATTGATGTTTGGGGTGTCATGTCATCTGCTGGTGTTGGTCCATTGTGTTTTCTGAGGTCCAAGGTCAACGCAGCCGTCTACCAGGAAGTTTTAGAGCACTTCATGCTTCCTGCTGCTGACCAACTTTATGGAGATGCAGATTTCATTTTCCAACAGGACTTGACACCTGCACACACTGCCAAAGCTACCAGTACCTGGTTTAAGTACCATGGTATCCCTGTTCTTGATTGCCAGCAAACTCGCCTGACCTTAACCCCATAGAAAACGTATGGGGTATTGTGAAGAGGAAGATTCAATACGCCAGACCCAACAATTCAGAATAGCTGAAGGCCACTATCAGAGCAACATGGGCTCTCATAACACCTGAGCATTGGCACAGACTGATCGACTCCATGCCACGCCGCATTGCTGCAGTAATCCAGGCCAAAGGAGCCCCAACTAAATATTGAGTGCTGTACATGCTCATACTTTTCATGTTCATAATTTTCAGTTGGCCAACATTTCTAAAAATAATTTTTTTGCATTGGTCTTAAATGGTATTCTAATTTTCTGAAATACTGAATTTGGGACTTTCATTTGTTGTCAGTTATAATCATCAAAATTAAAGGAAATAAATATTTGAAATATATCAGTCTGTGTGTAATGAATGAATCTAATATACAAGTTTCACTTTTTGAATGGTATTACTGAAATAAATCAACTTTTTCATGATATTCTAATTTTATGACCAGCACCTGTATATAAAATATGGTGCTGCTTAATATATATCAAATAAAGTACGTGTATATATACATATGCATGTATGTACACATGTACTTTATTATATATATATATATGCAGCACAACTGTTTCCAACATTGATCATAAAACGCTATATTAGAATGATTTCTGAAGGATCATGTAACACTGAAGACTAGTAATAGCTGATGAAAATTTAGCCACCACAGGGATTTAAATTATATTTTAAAGTGTGTAAAAATAGTAAACCGTTATTTTAAATTGTAATATTACACACTAGTGCTGTTTTTACTGTATTTGTGATCAAATTAATGCAGCCTTAATGAGCATAAGACACTTCTTAAAGTATTCAGTGGTTCTTTGTTCAGAAAATGTATGTGCAATAATTAGCAATAGGACACAGTACTCCTGAGCTAGATGAGGTCTTGTGGTAATTCATACACATGAAACTTTGATCAGATCACAGGCACTACGTCTTCATGCATGTTGCTGACATGGTGAATTTTATTGCAACTGTATTTTGAGTTCTGCTGTGAAAAATCATTTGCTAATTAAATGTTCACTGATTGGCCTTCCATCTCCCTGCCCAACTCTATAATCTTATTAGAAATCCACACTGTAAAAAAAAAAAAAAAAAAAAAAAAAAAGAGAGTTGAGCCAATTGAAAATTAAGGCAACCAGCTTCAGCAGCATTTTGAGTTCTCAGCTTATTTTTTTTTTTTTTAGGAAATTTCTGTACTTTTTGTTGTAATAACTTAAAACAAGTTGAGAACTCATCTGCTGAAGCTGGTTGCCTTAATTTTAAGTTGGCTCAACTTTTCTTCTTTTTTTTTCTTTTTTTTTTTACAGTGCATAGGGTTCCCATGGTCAGAGCAAAAAAATAAATATAAACACATAATATATAAAATCCTGAAACCGTAAAGTCTTTTCCGTGAAGACTAAATCTATGTTCTTTATAGAAATCGGCCTACGATAATTCATTCTTTCAGCAGGGTGGAAGGATGTGCTTTAAATGGTATAATCAACAATGGACTAAACTTCTCATTGACCCCTGTCACTAAAGAGGCTTTGCGGTTGCTGTTTCTTAGCATCCAAACACACATACACACACACTCTGAGGCAGTAGGGACAATGAATTTCATTCCAGAATGCAGCTGCTCTATTTATGTGTTATTAATGCCCACTGTATGTGTCGAATCTAGAATATCCGCTGCCCTGTGGCCAACAACTGGTGCAGTCCAGTTTCTATGCTTGAGTGATGCATAGTTCCCTAGTTAACACTCAATTACAGTGAATTTTGTTTCTATGGACATAGAAAAAGTTAAATAAGAGGTAATTTTTCTCACTCTCTCTGTCTTTCACACTCGCTGACTCTTGTTTATTTTTCAGTTTGATGAGGGTCGCAATACATTCGATGGAGAGGTCAGCAAAGAAAAGCTAATGACCTTCATCAAATCAAACCAACTTCCCCTGGTCATTGAGTTTACAGAGCAGGTACACTTTAGCCACACTTGTGTCTCTTGTTGTATATTGACATTACAGATGTGTGTTTGACCTGTTGCATACAGACCCAGTTGGCCTATTTATATTTTCATTGAAAGATTTATTGCATTTTTGCCATATTGTGGAGGGAACAATAGATTCTGAGATTCTTATTTCTCGTCTACAGACTGCTCCAAAAATCTTTGGAGGTGACATCAAGTCCCACATCCTAATGTTTGTGCCCAAAGCAGCCAAAGACTTCCAGGATAAGATGGGCCAATTTAAGAAGGCATCTGAGGGCTTCAAAGGCAAAGTAAGTATTTTTATTTTTTTTTACTATTAAACTGTCAGTGTATGTTTTGCTGAATACATTGGCATTTGACCCAATTCTCTTTCTCCACAGATTCTCTTCATCTTTATTGACAGTGATGTGGATGATAATCAGCGAATTCTGGAGTTCTTTGGTCTTAAGAAGGAAGAGTGCCCAGCAATCCGCCTCATTACCCTAGAGGAAGAGATGACCAAATACAAACCAGAAACCTCAGAAATCACAGCAGAGAACATCGTCACCTTCTGCACAGCCTTCACAGAGGGAAAACTCAAGGTGACTGAGAAGTTTGTTTGGGTTTCGGTTTAAATAATGACGTAAATGAGGAAATGAGTCTTTATGGGAGATTTAGTAGTTACTTAAAATTGGCACTTAAATGAAAATGTTCTGTCTTTTTGGAATGATTGTTGTGTGAGTGTGTTTTGATGTTTGTAATGTCTTTCAGCCTCATTTGATGAGTCAGGACATTCCTGAAGACTGGGATAAGAACCCTGTCAAGGTCCTGGTGGGCAAAAACTTTGAAGAGGTTGCCTTCAACCCCGCCAAGAATGTCTTTGTAGAGTTTTGTATGTATTTTTTCTATATAAAAATGTCTTTGCTTGGAAGGACAAGCAAGATTCAAAACTACAGAACTTGCATCCGTGTCTGAGCACTTGGTTTGACAGATCACTTTGCATGGCATATTGCCTGATTTATTTTGAAAGCAGGATCTTTTGATTGCCCCTCCTCCTTATATAGCCTGGCATTGTAAGCAAAAGATTCCTGTATCTGTCCAAAAGCATACTGCTAATCGTGGCACAGGCACCCACAGGATACTTACTTGAAGAGCTCTCCTTCCTATATACTATTAAACTTGCTATAATAGGAAAGAGCGAGAAATGCTGAGATCAATTTGGCTCTAAAGTTATTTAAAGCAAACTGCTTCCCAAACTAGCATGTCTATGAGGAAAGTGGCTTTTACATGGCTATGACTGACTTTCTAGCAAATTACATGGATCATGAAGGTTAGAAGGGGGTTATATTTCATGTCATTGAGGGCATTAGAATGGTTGTTAAAATTTGGTTATGTGAAATGAGTTTCCAAAATGTTTGGACAATGGGTAGATTGCATCATACATGCAGCTGTCAGTAAACGGTGCCAGAGTGACTCTGAAAACCCATCTGCTTTTTTCCCACATTTTAGTCCCATTGTCTGTCCTGTATTTCTCAGCACCCTGAATCAATTATAGGTCCTGCATATCCCTATTACTGTACTCTTTGCAAGTCCATTAGCCAACTTGATATAATTTCATGCGTCATAACATTATCACTAGTATCAATAAGTACATGTATCTTTGCAGTTATAATCAAGCTCCAGTGGGGTTTTGTATAGTCAAGCTATGTCTCTCCAAGCAAACATGACACAATGTGTAATAATTTTTTTGTAGGATTATGTCCATGTTGCACATCACTTCTGTCTTGCAGAGCAAGTGCAACAGCTGCTAGAACAATTGTAGTCTAATTAAAGTGATAGTTCACAGTTCTGTCATTTACTCAAACGTGATTTTCTTCTGTAGAACACAAATGAATATTTGTAACCCATGTGCAAATCCAGTGGTTTTATCCAATTTAAATAGTTTATTTACTGTCTTATTTTTGTCTGTTTATCATACTAAGTGATCATAATGCTTCAGAAGACTTCAATTAAATCACTGAAGGTGTATAGATTAATCTGTTCGTTCGACTTGGACTAGTACAGTTTCAGTCAGACTAGTGTTTATTTTAAAATGGAAAATTGCTATATCTGACTGAAATCAAACTTTTAAAGTGTGTGTGAAAATTCGCCTTTAGTAAGAACCAATTATTTTGTATTCCGTTTGGTTTTCCTTTATCCAGATGCCCCATGGTGTGGTCACTGTAAACAGCTGGCCCCCATCTGGGATCAGTTGGGTGAGAAATTCAAAGACACCGCAAACATTGTTGTGGCCAAGATGGACTCCACTGTCAATGAGATTGAAACTGTCAAAGTGCATAGCTTCCCCACGCTCAAGTTCTTCCCTGCTGGTGATGACCGGAAGGTAAGGCCTCGAGACAATTTGCTTCTGTTTTAGGTGTATTTTTAGCATAATGTAATGTGAATTATTTATAAAAAATAAAAAACACACATGGTCTGTATGTGTGAGATATTTGCTACTTTGTGATTAAGCATCAATGCAAAAACCTATGGAGATTTTTCAATATCTTGTTTTAAGTTCTCATTTGAACTTAACATCTGATTTTAAGTCCCCACGTGGTAGTTTGTTAATTAGTTTGTTATATACGTCAAAATCTACCATGTACTGCCATGTATAATTTTTGCTGTATGTTCATGTATTGGTGCGTATAAACAAAAGGTTTAATATCATTTTTCACTAACATAAATACTGGAAAACATCACTTTTACTGAATGCATTAGGCTGAACTTTTTAAACCAATTAATTAGAATGGCAGAGAGTAAGTCAGTAATTGAGTTTTTGCCTTCATCAGTCAGCCCCAATAATCTGTGTTTGTTTATTTTAGTTTTTTTATACAAAGTATAACAATGCACTAGGCCAGCAGTTCCCAATTAAAGTCCTCGTGCCCCCCCCCCCCCCCCCCCCCCCCCGGCTCATAACCAGCTCATTAGAAGACCGCTACGTGCATGAACTGTTCCGATTGATATGATCCCTACACAGTGTTCACTGCTCCCTACTCCCTGAGGAGGAGAAATCTGTTGAAGTTTACTTAACTTCGCAGGGTACTTTCGGTCGAATAGAACAAACGTCGTACGTGATAAGAGATGCATACGAAATATGCAGAGCGGGGGGCGTGCAAGGACTGGAATTGGGAGTTGCTGCACTAGGACTTTTTATTCTGGATTGATATTAGTCTGAAAATGCTTCTGAAAACTCCAGCAAAGTCTCTGCTCTAGTCAAGTGTTTTTTTTTTTTTTTGGCGGGAGGGTTTTCAGTCCACCCTTCTGTCTTTTTTTTTTTTCTTTCTGATAATAATTAGCCAACAGATTTAGAAATGCTCCGATATAGCTTGCCTCACAACACGTGCAAAGGAAACAAGACACTCCCGACCCAGTGAATTCACCCCTTGTCTAGACCGTAAGAGCTCTAGAGGTGCTGCATGGATCTAATTCTAGAATTAAAACCTTTTATTCAGTGCTCCGCTTCATCAAAAGATACTTTGGACTGAGGAAGTGTCATGCTGACAAAAGACCACTTGAAATTACTGTGACAAAAGTTACTTGTAAACCAGTTTTGCAAGGTCACCCAGCTGACCAACACCAATAAACAAGTTACTAGTTAAGTTAAGATGTCTTAATACATTTTCCTGCCTTTCTTGCAAACAAATGCTCCTTTTGCAGCGTATGGGTGGAAAAATAGTAGTAGTAAGTAATAGAATTTTTTTATTATTTTGAATTACATGATAAAAAAAATTCTCTCACCCCCCCCCCCCCCCCCCTCTTTCTTTAGGTAATTGACTACAATGGTGAGAGGACGCTAGATGGATTCACAAAGTTTTTGGAGAGTGGAGGAAAAGAAGTTGGGGCACCTGCAGGAGATGAGGATGAAGATTCTGATGTATGTATAATTTGGTTGCAGTTTAATTTTCTTTAGTTGTTTGGTTTAACTTCATTGAATTGTTACTTGTTCATACCATAAGTATATCATACCATAATTTCAATTGAAAATCTTGTAGCTTTGGCGGCAGAGAAATCTGTGTCTGCTTAGTTTACTTCAGTAATTAAACTTTTGGAAGTGTTATGCATGTGCGCACAAATTAATAACAAAAAATAAAAGATAAAATAAAAGAATGACCTAAAGTGGATACTTCACCAATTGTTTGCATAAAATTGATTGTAAGCTTTAAGAGTTTGCTTATGGAGCTGCAGTTGTTTGCTGTCTGTCTCATGGGCATTCCTGGCTCTGGTCCTCCTCTGCAGGGGGTAAAAGACCCTTCTGCAAATCTGTCAGAAAGGCACTTGCCAAGTGCCTGTGTGAGAGTCCATTAAAGTGGCCCAGTTTCTCCAGCCTTAAAGTTTTGGCTTAATTCAGGGAGATGTTTGGTTGCAAGCATTTACAATCATTAGATTTTCAGTTAATATTTCAGATTCTTGATGCTCATTTTCTTAATTTCTGACACCCAAATGAAGTGTCCTAAAAAATAACTGCCTACTGCATGACCCTTGGCTTCTGAAGATTCAGAAGGTGGAAAAGAAGCCTTATCATTAGGACATAACCGGTAGTTATTTTTGTTACTGCTTGATTGTTACAGTTTCATCTGCACCAATTAATATTAATCCATAAAGTATGGAAGTGAATAGAACGGTCCCTGGAGGAAATGTTCTCTAGAAATGTTTCCTTGCTCACATTGTAGTCCGAGGTACTGAAATGGAGTCTTGAGTCTTCCTTGAGTCTCTCCTTAAAAGCTTGACGTGAACCTTTCTGTGAGGTCTGCTTTTCAAATATTTAAAGTTAGCATGGGGTGGGTGTTCCTCCCTAAATATCGAGAGAATATCCTGACTGTAACAAGTCTGTGGCTTTATCTTTTTGCACAATTTATTGCAGTATCGCATTAAACAATCAGTTGTCAAAATGGTGAAAAATGTTAAAACACTGCATCTTCACTGTATGAATTAAATATACATTGATACTATTAAAGCTTCTAGAATTATTCAGTTGAGTAAGGTTAATGGCAAAGACAGACCAAATGCATGGATCTAAAACTTATACATATCTGATTTCTTTCCCAGCTTTTTGTTCACTTCATGTAAATACATGCCAAAATGGACATTGTGTGTATATTTGACTGAGACTGAGTGAAACAACATCGATGAGCAAAGTACACTGAGTTTCAGGTGCGTGCTTAAACGGAGTGCGCATGCAGATCACCATTTCATAATCGTTGGAAGCCAAAACTGAAACTAAAATTTGATTTAAGTTCAAGTTGAGCTTTATTGTCATTCCACTACATGTGGGGACATACAGTGGAACGAAATGTCGTGCCTCGCAGGACCACGGTGCTACATAAATACAGACTTACAACAATGAAGTAAAAAAACACTATAAACCTATACACGACTAACCTACTGACAGATTTTAACGAAGTATACTATATATATATAAATATTTAACCTATACAAACTAAAAGAATAAAGGATAAAAAATACAAACTATACGAATGCTTCCCATAAATATTTACCCTATACAAACTAAAAAAATAAAAGATAAAAAATACAAACTGTACGAATGCTTCACAAATACTGTACATGTGCAAGGAGAAACATTTTGAGTCAAGCAGCTGGTTTGGGGAACCGTGCAGGATGATTTGTAGTGCATGAGCATGTAAACATGCATATATTGCTTTTGTGGGATTGTGTACACGCAGCAGTGTGTAAAGTGTCTAGTGCACATAGAGGAGAGTGTGTTACCACAGGTGGTTTGTACAGGCCCACTCACCTGTGTGTAGCACACTTCGAATTGCACAAAGTTCCATACAGTTTTTTTTCTTTGGGGGGGGGTGTTTGGGGTGGGGGGTGGTCCATGTTTCAGGAGGTAGGGGTTTGCATGGGGTTTCAGAGGGGGGCGGGGTGGTTTGAGTTCAGGGCTCTCTCAGCCTGGGGGAAAAAGCTGTTGAGCAGTCTGGCTCTGATGCTCCGGTACCGTCTTCCTGATGGTAGGAGCTGGAACAGACTGTGGGAGGGATGGGTGGAGTCCTTAACGATGCTGCTGGTTTTGCTGGAGCATCGCGTAAGGAAAATGTCCAGGATGGAGGGGGAGAGGGGCACCGATGATCTTTGCAGCGGTGTTCACTGTCCGCTGGAGGGTCTTGCGGTCAGCAGCACTGCAGTTCCCGTACCAGACAGTGATGCAGCTGGTCAGCACACTCTCAATGGTGCCTCTGTAGAATGTGGTGAGGATGGGTGGCGGGAGACTTGCTCTTTTCAGTCGGCGGAGAAAGTGTAGGCGCTGTTGTGCCTTTTTGGAGAGTGACATGGTGTTGGTGGTCCAGGTGAGATTCTCTGTGATGTGCACCCCCAGGAATTTAGTGCTGCTGACTCCCTCCACAGTCGAGCTGTCGATGGGGGGTGGTCAACGGACTTTCTTCTGAAGTCCATCACAACGTCCTTTGTCTTCTCCACATTGAGGGACAGATTGTTAGTGCCACACCATTCAGCCAGCTGTGCCACTTCCTCTCTGTAGTGTGTTTCATCGTTGTTGCTGATGAGACCTACCCTTCCACTGTTGTGTCATCAACTTGATGTGGTTGGAGCTGAACTTGGCAGTGCAGTCGTGGGTCAGCAGGGTGAAGAGCAGCGGACTGCGCACACAGCCTTCTGGGGTACCTGTGCTCAGTGTGGTAGTGCTCGAGGTGTTGTGGCTGACACGGACTGACTGAGGTCTTCCGGTTAGAAAGTCCAGGATCCAATTACAAAGGGAATTGTTAAGGCCCAGCAGGTTTAGTTTATTTATGAGCTGTTGTGGGAATATTGTGTTGAATGCTGAGCTGAAGTCAATGGACAGCATTCCAACATAGGAGTGCATTAGGGTTGTGCATTAATTGTGCCCTACTGCTAGCTTGCATTTAATTGTTTTGATGGCGTCACATAATTGAGACCCATGAGATAATTTGGTCAGGCAGCACAGCCATCTAAGAGGCAGTCAGTTCTGTAGTCGACTTCAAGCAGTGTTGCACAGACCGATTGTTGCATGACATCACCTATTATTATTATTACTATTATTATTATGAGGCCATAAAAAATATCACAATTCACATATCACAATCTCTACAATTCGATTGTGATATGAAGATTGATCGCAATATAAAATTGTAAGATCACCCACCTGTAAATTAGCATAAGCAAACCCTAGTTATGGTTGTCAATTACTAAAAGCCACTAGTCAAGTTAAAACTACCAGTATTTCAAGTGAATGGGTTTATTAGTTGGGGTTTTTTTTTTTCGCTGTCTTGCTGGCTTCACTGAGCTCCAGATCATATGAGACCAGTGACCTATTTTTGGTTCATCGCAAACCATTTGGCTCAAATCAAGTTTATCACATTTAGGCATAATCCAGTACCACATAAATCTATCCAGGGGAATGCTTCTAGGAAATTTAAATTTAGAACCTTATCATTGCCACTAATACCAACACAACTGTTATAGCTGTTTCCCCCCTCCTCACCACTTACCACCACCACTGACAGGACTAAGTCAGTCAACACTAGCTAGTCCGCACGTCCCAGCTATGAGGAAAGGATTCTGCAACCGAACACTGCTGGTGATAACACATCTCAGCCCCTGTGAACTCATGTCGGTTGCACTTGTTTTGCTGCAGGGATTACTGGCATGTATTGTTTGTGGCAGGGCAGATTTGTTTTGATGAATTGAAGTCATGCTAGTACGCATGGCCTTCTGGTAGGGATGACCGTGATTGTGCTTGAAAACATTTGTTTCGGTGGGCAAATATCCAAGATGTTGCCATTGCACTAAAATGTTTTTACATGTATTCTAAAAAAGAATATCTTACTCTTTCCACAGGATCTGGATCTTGATGCAGAGGAGGATGATTCAGATGTGGAAGAGAAACACGATGAGTTATAAGTGTCAGGAGGAAAAGGCGAGACAAACCCCTTCACCACCACCACCTCCACTTCAAACCTCCCTGTCTGTGAACACTAAAGCTTTTCCTAACTAATCCAACAGCCACCGGGCGTTACAGGGTCTTCTTTCAGCCTGTAGTCATTACCAGTCCAGCCCAACCATCTGCAGCCCAGAGAAGTGCCTCTCTGCCCACAACTTTATCTCTTTGAAGTTTTACTGTACAGTTTACTTTTTGCATTAAAATGTATTAGGTTTTTAGGTTTAATTCTAATGGTAGTCTATTAAACTGCTCTTTATATCTGCCCACTACCTCCTTTTGTGATCTGGGGGCTCAGTGTTAAGATTTTGCAGTATAATACTGGAAATACTCTCCTGATGAAGGACTGGGAAAGCCAGTTATTCTGCCTTAATTCTGTGATATGAATGAGTGGACATTTCAGGGCAGAGGGGCTATATGTCATTCACCTTTGGGTGGAAATAAAATTACAATAATGGGCTGCTATTACAGTGAGAACAACTTAACAGAGACCAAACTGAGGTACCTTCTGTGTTTCATTAGTCAAACCACATTTTCGTATTCCTGTTCAAAATTAGCACCTGCTACTGAAATATTTTTAAAGATATAAAAGTGAAGAACGTGTTTTATTTAATTTTATTTCAATTATTTTCTTTTTTTTAAAAAATAATCTTCTATACTGAAGGGCCCAGAAACAGCACTTTTGTTGAATTACCTGGGGCAGAGTTGGCCCTCTTAGCTTTCTGGTCATCTGAGAGAATGATTTGAAACCTTGTTTTGCACTTCATTCAGTGCCATCAGAGATTCCATATCAGTTCCTGAAATGAAGATTTATCATCTTGTAAGGAGAATAACTCTCCCATACCCTTCCTGCTTTCCATCACTTTAGTGGAAGATTCATTCCACCTGGAGGTGTAATGCCAGTTGACGACGTCTGAGTGGTCAGTGTGACGGGGAGGAGAAAGTGTGCTTGTAACCAACTTAATCAGTCTTTTCCCCTTCTTGTGCCAGGGTTCAGGGTTGTGTGTGTATGTGATTTGGTTAACCCTCATGTTGTCTTTATTTTTCTAGGAGCGGTGAATTTCAGGGGTGATGTTTAAAGAAGGGGAGGGTTTAGGAATTTGATTGGAGGGATTTGGGTTTTGAAATGTCAACATGTTTGAGACAAAGCATTCCATTGCATTGAAAGTGATTGATAACACAAACTGGTGGCCAAATAAACAACAAAATGGTAATGTGTGTTTTTGTTTTTCTATTTTAAAATTACTTATTCATTCAGTTGATGTACTAATCCATATTTAACCACATGGAATTGTCTTACAAAGACCTCATAGCGGTCTTTGTTCTAAGATGAAGAACAACAAAAGTTATGCAGCCAATGAAAAGAATGGGTATTTGGCGCTTTACCAGAAGGGAAATAGAATGGCAAAATGACTGAAATTACTGTGACTTTAAAGCTGAACTGCTTGTACTATATTTTCATAGTGCTTTTTTGGAGCTTGACAATAATTGCCATTCAAAGTCGTTCTAAGAGCTGCATTAACATGTTGGCCAAATATACAGTTTATGGGTTTGGAATGACATGAGGTTGAGTAAATGATAATTGTGACCCATGATTTTTTGAGGTGAGCATTCCATTTTTCACTGGATTTTTACTATTTCAAATAACCTATACCCTGTGTTATAACCAGAACATGGAGAAACTTCTGGAACTTTTCGTAGGGGCTGAGTAATAATAGCCCATAAAATAGAAAGTGAGGTAGACTTAAAGTAGAAAAAACTGTAAGGCCTGCTGTCAGGAATCATGACATATTAATGTGTTTAAACGGTCATCTGAAAATAGAGCAAGAGCATCTTTTTGCTGGCAGCCAACTTACAGATAAAGAGCCAGGCTGTTTATTCAAGTATTTTTAAATTCTAATTGTGACCATCAACATGTCCTTGCTTTCACGTTTGCCAGGTCGTACCTATAAACCCTTTTTATACCCCATTCATTGTGTACTAGAAATTACTGTTGGCTTCCCTGCTGTGTGGCAACAGGAGTTGGGGTGGGAGAATTTAGCTGAAGAGGAGGAGGAAAGGCCTGTGGGGTGTGAAAACAAGCTGAGGTTACGGATCTAGTTGCTAAATTGGCTGAGAATTGTAGGGGTGTGACTCCAGATCACACCCACACGTCTTCCAATTCAGTCATCTGAGCTATGAGACGACAGTATCTTAATATAGTCTAGTGTGGGGTATATATAGGGTACACATAGAGCCTTGACTTCAGACCAACTTCTGAATGACTGTCTAGGAAGGTGCTCTTCATCAAGAAACAAACAACCAGACAGACTGAGAAGCTGCAGTCATCAAGACCGGCACCTTGGAAAAGAAGAAATTCTAAAGACCTCTGATTGTGCTGAACCTTTTAGCCACACTGAGAATTAGTTGAGAATTTATCATCCAATCTTTGGAACAAGAACATTAAAGAATGATGAAGTACTACCAGTGTCCAGTCACCCAGACCATGCGATATGAGGGGTGCAATCCAAATGCCACTAGACCAGTGTCATGCTTTCATTCACAGCCATCTATAAAACCTGTTCGCAATGTTCACTTTCCCAATGACATAGTCTTTCAGGATTATGTCCGTCAAGGAGAGCTGGAGAGAATTGGACGCTTCATTAGAACCAGAAGAGTGAGTCTGGACACCATCTACCATTCAGGTAGGAAAATCAACTATGCTCAACTGAGTCAGCTATGGAAAGTAAATCTATGCTCAGACTCAACTAGGCACTCTGCATGCAAGTAATTAAAATGCAGTTATGCATTCCCTGATCTGTAATAAAGGCAATTTATTCTAATAATTGGCAATGCCATTTTTGTCTTGTTAGATCTGACTGTTTGATAATATAATCCAAAGTGTCTCAAGCTTTAATATACTGATAATTAAGCTGTCTGAGCCTGTCCTTTAACATTAACTCCTTGCTAATTGTGCAGGCATGGCAGCCATTCACGAAGCAGTCCTATCTGGAAACCTGGAGTGTGTGAAGCTCCTGGTAAAATTTGGGGCTGACATCACCCAGAGGGATGAGGATGGATGGACTCCCCTCCATATGGCATGTAGTGATGGCTTTCCAGAAATAGCGAAGTAAGCAAATTTCTTAATTTAATGTATTATTTGGACTTTGGTAAACACAAATTATAACTGGACATTTAATAGATTATTACTATTTCTAGGAAAATAAGTAAATAAAGATAAGTGATTGTGATTTCTAGCTTTTTTTTTTTTAGGTCTCTATCAAAGAGAACTTTAAAGGCAGTGTTTCAGCAAAGAAATCTTGTCAAAAAGAACGAAAAATAAATAGAGCATTTATCAGCTATATTCTCAAGCAACTTGTGAAAGATTTAAAGGAAGTTTTTCTTTTTGTTTCAGGTACTTGCTTTCTTTGGGTGCAGACACTGAGGCTGAAAATGACTGTGGGGAGAAGCCTGCTGACCTTATTGACCCAGACAGCAAAGAGCTGCTTGAACTCTTCGGGGTCGGTGGTGCCTGAACTTGCCTGACACTGAAGTTCTGATTGCTCTCATCTGTTATGGCAGTTGCCACATTAAAAGGATGAAACTGGCAAAGGAGTGGAACAGCCACTGTGTATGCAGTGGAGCTGGTAGTTGAGACACCTTGACAGAGTGTCTGGTTATAACTATCTGGTCCTGTGCATTTGGACCAATGACAATGATTAGGATGTGAGTTGCACTTGCCTCCACAAGAAGGAACTGTTCCAGTGTAGATGATATTCTTGCCGTAAGCTAATGAGTCACAACAGCTTTTCTGTCAGTTTGTGATAGTTAATGCTTTCTATTGTAAAACATGATTTTTAAGCGGCAGATTAATGCACTATAGTGAGAGTTTGATAAATAGCTCACTGTGATTGTATGTGGTTTTTTTTTTTATCCATTTATATATAAAACATGAAATTGTACAGAAAGTCTTAATTTTATACATGTATGGATTAAATGTTTTTATACTTAAAAATACATAAAAAAACAACAACAATGCTGTCTGTTTTATTGTGGCTGTTGTCTGTCCATAGCTACACAATATACATAAAATAATAATGCATAAATCTTCAGGATTAGTAATAAATCCCAATTGTATATGTGCATCATTAAAATAAGAATTTGATTGCTGGTATATTAAAGTTAAACTTGTGTAAAATATCTAGGGGTTGATATCTGCATATCAGATTCAGACCATCTCTATCACACTTTTTTTATTGTCCTGTAACTGTAGATTGCTGGAAGATTGCTTTTAAACATATTGTCCTGTAACTGTCCTGGAAGATTGCTTTTAAACATCATCCTTCTCCCTGCACATGTGTCTTATTTGAAACAATGAAAATATATTGTCAAATTACTTTATTTGTGTTATGGCTGTTTAAATAATCGTTTTCCTACTATTGCATTCAATGGTGTTTATGTATTAGAACCATCGTAGTATGTTGATGGCGAACCGATGTTTGAGATTCATTGAAAAGATCCGATTCAAAAGAATGATTCGTTCTCCAATCTGACATCACTGATTGTGCTAGACACAGCGGAGTACGTTGTTTTGATAATTGTTTTTTGGCTGGGACAAAGGATTTCAACGCCACTTTGTAAGTCTCGAATGCACAAAAGTTTTAGTCACATTAATCGTAATATATTAGTTACTTGAAATCGATCCCTGGTTTAAGCATCGATTTCTGTTGTGTTTTGCCGAGGGTATTTGACGTTAGCTTGCCAAGCTAACCGGGTAAAGTTATCAGTCTAGAAAATATTATGTTATGGGAAAATATGAAAATACATTTGCTATTTGAATGCTATATTAGTGTTTGTGAGACTGACCATAAAACTACGCTTGGAGTAACGTTAATTACGTTAACCGAGCTAAGTTTGCTGTCATAGTTTGAACTACAGCTAGAATTAATATATATATATATATATATATATATATATATATATATATATATATATATATATATATATATATATATATATATATAACGTTATATAATAACAAATTAAAAAATACTTAGATATAAACTAGATGACAGCACGTAAAAGCATGTTCCTACAGTTTTTAGCCGGTTTTATTCAGATTTTAGCCCGCTTATTTTTGTGCTTATCACACTTCCTAGATAGCACACAAATAATCAGGGAGTTGACTCCGTGTTGCCCATTTAATAATAGAAGAATTCACAGTGGGCCTGTCACTTAACCCTTGTGCGACCTTATGGACATTTTTGTCCATTTCAGTTTCAGTTTTTTGTTGTTATAAGTGTGCCTGTGTTAATGCCAACAGCATAAATTTTGGCTCAGGTGTTCATTTTTATTGGAATTTTAATATTTCACCCTCATTTCCTTCAAAAAAAAAAAAAAATTTTTTACCCTCCGTACAAACAATACTCACACTCAGGACCTTGAGGACAAAAATAGATGTCAGAGTGTGGTTTGTATGTGTGTCATTAAAAAAATAGAGTGTGTGTGCTTGAGAAACTCTACTGTAAATCACAAATCCAAGCACAGTGGGCAGCAGCAGAGTTTTGCTGGAACATTTGGTACTCCGCCCAAACAAAATTTTACTGAAATCTCATTTTTTGAGATGTCAACCTCAAATTTGCAATACAACTTGTTTAGATTTATGGCTTTGATTTTCTAGCAGGTTTAGAGTTCAACATGTTTCATATATAAAATATTCATAAAATATTGTTCATAAATAATTTTCATAAACTTAAACCTGTATAACTTTTTTTTGTTTCACTTTTTAAACTTTTTTTTACTTCAATAATAATCTGCCATGGGTCTTCTTTAAAATGAGACCACACTTAAGTCTCTGCTCCCAAGCTTCCAATTTTTATGACTGTTTTTTTGACATGGACATTTTTGTCCACTATGGACCTAAGTGTAACTTTTTTTTATTGATGCGCAAGGGTTAAGTGTTTTAAATTTTATTTAATAATAGTAAACTACTGCGTAGGAATTTTAACAGTGTTGTGGGCAGCTCTCCACGTTTAAAAAATGGTTCAGAATTACAAGCAGACGTCTGGAGCCTGTTCCCCAACCAACACTGAGGAACTCCTCACACCAGCACATGAGGAAAATGTGCGATTCATTCATTACAGTAAGCTGCCTCATGAGAAATCTTTTCAAATATCAGAGACCCATCAAAAATATCCTATTTGTAAGAGAAGGGTATATTTTGGGGGAATTCGTTTTCTATAACATTAAGTCTTCTTCCAACAGCTTGGCAGCGTGTCATGAGAGAAATGCAGACTTGCCAGGGAAGCGAAAACAATAGCCAGGGACCTCAGAAGTATGTGGAGAGGATGCCAAACCCTGCACTAAGCTGTACGTTCAACTAGTTTATTTGTCCTGAGGATTGTGTTTTGTTGTTGAAGGAACATAGTGATAAATAATAACTATTGGTTGAAATATTTGGCTGTTTGAACATATATCTCAGCTGTTTGAACATGTATCTCAGCCCTTATCTTGCCAGTGATTAATGAAAACTGAATGCAGTTTTATATTTTCTGATCCTTTTCCTAAAGACTCATCTGAAATATGATTTTGAAAAAGCATGCATGCTCTCTAACTATTTGTTTCTGCTGTTCAGCTTTTATACCAGTGGACTTGAATGATGTGAAAAGGAAAAACTCACAAGACTCCAAAAAGTCTTCATGAAACAATTGGATTTATCCAACATAAAGACTAATACAGCATAGATC
Source organism: Barbus barbus (assembly GCF_936440315.1). Lineage (NCBI taxonomy): Eukaryota > Metazoa > Chordata > Actinopteri > Cypriniformes > Cyprinidae > Barbus > Barbus barbus. The sequence continues at coordinate 12,111,987 of NC_136741.1, forward strand.
TCATGCCTGGTGCACTGATGTTATTCAGGCCTTTATTTGCTGATCCCAGTGTTGTTCACTGATAACTTTGGGCAAAGTGCTGCTTTAAAAATGTTTTTAGAATTTCCATTGATTTTCTTATAGAATGCTGCAGTGATGATGTGTTTTTCTAGGTGAAAAATGCCTGGATTTATTAATTGGATTTTGAATTATTGCAGAAAACAAGCTCTGTGGCCAATAAAAATATTATTACAAGTTTTGTTTATAGTGATAATTTTCACAAATGAGCACAACTTGTTGTATAGTAGATTTCCTGTTCAGTGTGATCCTCCTTTAGCCATTTTGTTGGCTCTTTTTTTTTCTCAAGACAAATAGATTTTTTTTTAAATGCATGGGGATATTACTGATGTATTTTATGTTGTAGAAAAAAGCTTGTCTCTGATTTACCTTATTTCAGACATTAGCCAAAAACCCATTCAGGATAATGGGAATCAGAAATGCTAACTCGTTTCTGGGATTTGGCCTAAAATATGTCATATGTCATTAATTCTCAATAATTGTGGACAAATATGCATGTTACATTTTAAATTCAACTCCATCACAAATCTGTTAACAAAGAATGGCTGACTATTTATTATCCCAAAATAATTAATGAAGGTAAAAATGTTGATTAAATTTAATTAAAATATTTCAAATTGTGGGAATTTTATGTCAAGGTATTTAAGATATGCACAACTGCATACCATTGTATGTGTCTTGTGACATTCTGTACTGTGTTCATAATTTAAACTGTCCGTTTGACTGCAAAATGAAGTTATTTTATCAGCGATATCAGCTTCTTTGTGCAAAATCATACCATGTGTTTTTAAAAATATTTTCATTATGTGGGATATTTAATAACAAAATTCTACATTTGTAGGATGTAAAATATACCATTGTACAATAAACAAACAAAATCAATCTGAGTGTGCACTTATTTAATCTCCTCAGGAAGTGTCTCCCCTGAATTAAAAAAGAAATGAAAACAACATTCATTACTACGATAGAAGTAGTCCAAATATATATATATATATATATATATATATATATATATATATATATATGCGCATGCATGCAGAGTTCACAGTGAAAATCCAGGTGTTGTGCTGTTGCCTGACAGGCGAGCTCACTCTTTAAATTTCCACTCCTGACGGCACATTGGGCACTGCTGCTGCACTTGCTGAGAGTTCAGCCACTTCAGGATGCAGTGCATATGGAAACAGTGAGAGCACTGACCCCAAACCAACGGGCAATCATCTCCTGGGACCTTACCTGTTAAAACCAGAGAGTACATTTAATTTTGTTACAATGAATACATTTTGTTCAACTAGGCATGCAGAACTTAAACAGCAGCAGGACTTGATAACAAAACTGCACAAAAAGGCACAGGTGGCAGTGTAGATGAAGTGAATCCAAGTTACCCACAGTCTGGGCAACAGCCGTTGAAAGGCGCTCTGCAGATGCCGCAGTTCTCATCGTTGGCCACCCACAACCACGACGCCACACCATTCCACTGCTTTATTTGAACCTTCATCTCTTCTGGGAATTCACAAAACAGAAGAGACTGCACTCACAAACAGTAATTTTATATAGGGTCCCTTATACCATGGCACTGAATGAATATCATGTTCATGTAGCCTGATATTTACATGATGCTTTGCAAAGCACGGTAATTCAAAAGTACTGTGGTACATGTCATGAAACTGCTTTTCATGATCATATTACTACGACACAGAATAATACCATAATAGTACAATTTTTTGTTAACACGAACGTAATACAAATCTCAACACGTGACAGAGAGTAACTAATCAAACTGGTTTAAACATACTGACCCAAAGAAGTGTAATCATCGATCAAGCTCACTATGTTATTGTCCTAACATCCATTCCTTCTTGTTCGCACTTCTTCTTAATCGTCTTTTGGCGGTTGGCAAACCAACTTAGGTGCTTTACTGCCACCTACTGGACTTGAGTGTGGAACAAGACAAGGAAAAAAATACTAAAATAAAACCTGTAACCTTTATATTCGTTCTTACAGACCAATTCCTTTCAGAAATGTCCTGTGTGCACTGCCTCTCCACTCAACACTGCCACCTAATATGTGGGAGGTAAATATAGCCTTAAAGAGTCTTTTATCTTTAAAGAAGGTAAACGAAGTGACAATTAAGATAAAAATAATTTTAGGACCTCTGCTATGTTTTATATCTTGTTGTTTGAGATTTATTTATTTTTTTCCAGATTGTCTTCCTTATAAAGAGTAGCGAATCCGGAAGTGTAACGTTAGCGTCTCCTAGCAACGGAGATGCAAAAGAAACACTGCAGATCTCGCGCTGCTAAAGGGTGATACCAGAAATTATTGCAAATTGAACGATAACTTTTTAGATTTTTGAAAAAAAAAATGATTATAAATATTGAAAAATAAGATTCGTAACTCTCTGCCACTCAGGACAAGGATACAAAAGAAACAGGTGATACTTTAAAATGATCTAACATACAATTAGCAGTTACTCGTTATATGTGTGTCTGTGTTGAATGACGGTACTTTATTTTTGACTATGAGGAGATGGAAAGTGGTGGGTGTGATGAAGGTCTGCCGGAGGATCCGATGAACAGGCAGGAAGAGGTTCCTGGTGAATTTACTGAGCCTCAGGAGGTCTAAACTCTTACACGAACCTTTCACTTGTATCAGTATAACATTATTATATTACTAAAGACATTAATCATACAGATAATATCCGAGTGAATAACGGCGTTTTGGTTTAGTTTTCCCATTGTCCTAGCAATCAGGGCTTGCAATGTGAACTCAGTCGGTTTTAATGTAGAATGATTTTATTCATAGGGGGAATGGATGGAGCAGTCAGACCATTATGACAGAGGCACTGATCATGCTGGGTTTAGTGGACAGCACTCCCTCCAGCTGCAGATCAGTGGCATTGAGGCAGAAGGGGGCGTCAGTGAGGAAGATGACGAAGAGGAAGAACTTGTAGTGTTGGATCCTGAGCATGTAAGTAAACTGGCTTAAGCAGTAAAAAAAAAAAAAAATCTGATACCCCTGGTCTCATGTTTTGTACATTTTGTACCCATCAGCCTTTAATGAAAAGATTCCAGTCTGCACTAAAAAACAACCTCAGAAATCAGCTAGAGAGATTGAACCTTGAGCTCCGTGAGAAGGTAATAGAAAAAAACCATTCTTGGTATTTTCTTCTCTGAAAATGTTTATATGATGCTTCTATGTGTAACTACACATACACACTGGGCAGAAATGTCTTCTGTACTTTGGGAAATATACACACACTTGCATACAAACAAGGGCTAGAGAAACTGATTGTCACTGCTCTGCTGCAGATAGTGGTGGAAAAGGCAGAGGCTCAGAAACGTCATGAACTTGCTGAAGAAGTATACATGGTGCATGAGATGTTGGCCAGACTCCAGGCGTCTCTGGAGGCAAGCCATGAGTCTAATTCCCAGGCTGCTGCTCAGCGTAGCCAGGCCCAAGACCAGCTGGATGGGGTAAAAAATCAGTACCAAGATGCTGCCAGTCAGACTAACAAACAACGGATGCAAGGTGAGAAGAAGATCTATGAGCCAGTAGGGATTTTCAGACTTTAAATTGTTAACCCTGGGTCATCCTAAACCCTGGATAAACGGAATCCTGGGTTATCTGTAATCACGTTTCACACTGCTCATACTATACCTGGGGTTAACTGTTAATCCTGAGTATTCATTAACAGTCGTTTCACACTGTACATCCCTAAAACCCGGGTTAACTTTCTTATTTGCGGTGTTACAGTCACTGATTGAATGAACAGCAGGCAACCTGTTTACACGGCTTTTCCCGCGTCTTTCCAGTTATTAAAAAAAGTCGCCGCATAGGTCTTTAGCCGTTTTAAGCCTCATGAGACAAACAAAGGCAAGAAAACAAAGACTATTTATTCATTTAGCAGACTAAAATACAAAAGAAAGAAAACACGGAACAAAGTATGTTAATATTTCTTGGAATTTCTTTTAAGTGAATAATAATACCGTCTCCATCACTCCAGTTCACTCGCTTTCCGTCTTTTGACATTTCTACCTTTCTCTCACCGGCTGCTGTTTACACGACGTGCGTTTCCTGTTACTGACGTGACAAGACACAGCCTCGCTGCTCAATTTCTGATTGGCTGTCTGTTGCCAAGCATCCAGCAGCAACAAGCAAACACCGCTACATTTCACACTGAGCAAATTTACGATGATGATAACCCGGGGTTAAGCGCAGTGTGAAAAGCCCTAGTGTTATTTTGTATATTTATATACAATTATTTTTTTGTTCATATTTTTAGTTAGATTTAATTTTTTAAATATTGTTTTTATTTTATATATTATTTTTTTGTGGTCTTGTTTTTGTGATTTTGGCATTTATTATTATTATTAATTATTATTATTATTATACTTTTACTTTTGTCATTTAGCAGATGCTTTTGTCCAAAGCGACTTACAAATAAGAAAAAGTAACTAAAACTAAAAGTTACAACTCTATAAATACTATATACCCACATATTTAAGAAAATAAAGAAATTAAATAAAATTGACACATGCATATAACAACATTTCAATAATAAACATATAAATGAAAAAATTATATTATTAATAATGTATGTTTAAAATATTACTATTTATGTATGCTTCAACTTTTTTTTTTTTACATTTACATTGTCATTTAGCAGACACTTTTATCCAAAGTGACTTCCAAATGAGGACAATGGAAGCAATCAAAATCAACAAAAGAGCAATGATATGCAAGTGCTGTTAACAAGTCTCAATTAGCTTAACACAGTATATGTAGCAAGGTTGTTTTTTTTTTTTTTTTTTTTTTTTTTTTTTTCTAAATTACATAATAAATAAAAAGGAAAATAGATAAAATACAAAAAGATTAGAAAAGCTAGTGTTAGTTGTTTTTTTTTTTTAAAGAAAAGAATTAGAAAAGAGAGTGCTAGAGTTAGAGGATCAAATAAACATGGAAGAGATGTGATTTTAGCCGATTCTTGAAGATGGCTAAGGACTCAGCTGCTCGGATTGAGTTGGGCAGGTCATTCCACCAGAAGGGAACATTTAATTTAAAAGTCTGTGAAAGTGATTTTGTGCCTCTTTGGGATGGCACAATAAAGCGACGTTCACTTGCAGAATGCAAGCTTCTCTAGAGGGTACATAAGTCTGACGTAATGAATTTAGGTAAAGGGGTGCAGAGCCAGTGGTGGTTTTGTAGGCAAACATTAATGACTTTTAATTTCATTAAAGACTTTCACCAGGAAACATTTGAATTTTATGCGAGCAGCTATTGGTAGCCAGTGCAAACTGATAAACAGAGGTGTGACGTGCATTCTTTTCGGCTCATTGAAAATGAATCTGGATCGGGTGGCTACGGTGACTGGGGATATGTCCCCGGGCTCATCCAGATGTCTGGCCTCCGATGACGATCAGGGCCACATACATCATCTCCCGGTGCCGATCCACCATCTGATCCGGACACGGACTGAGAAACAAACAAATATTACAGACAAATATTAGCATAGATGCCATTGTTCTTACGATGTAGCGAGTACATCATGTGTTATGGGGAGTGTTCCCGGTTCTGGTTGATCTAATTAATGCAGCCTAACAATCCTTTAACGGATTTGAATAATAGAAGTGTATTAGTGTGTTATGTGTAAGACAGGTTAAAGAAATGTGTCTAGATTTAAACTGACAGAGTGTGTCTGCCTCCCGAACAGTATTAGGTAGATTGTTCCAGAGTCTGGGTGCTAAATAGGAAAAGGATCTGCCACCCGCAGTCGATTTTGATATTCTAGGTTAATACCAAATGGCCAGAGTTTTGAGAACGCAGCAGACGTGGAGGACTACAATGTAATAAGAGCTCGCTCAAGTACTGAGGAGCTAAGCCATTCAGGGCTTTATAAGTAATTAACAAGATTTTGAAATCTATACAATGTTTGATGGGGAGCCAATGCAGTGTTGACAGAACCGGGCTAATATGGTCGTACTTCCTGGTTCTAGTAAGGACTCTAGCTGCTGCATTTTGGACCAACTGTAATTTGTTGATCAAGCGTGCAGAACAACCACCCAATAAAGCATTACAATAGTCTAACCTTGAGGTCATAAACGCATGAATTAGTATTTCTGCATTTGACATTGAGAGCATAGGTCGCAATTTAGATAAGTTTTTGAGATGGATAAACGCAGTTTTACAGATGCTAGAAACAAATGAAAGATTGCTATCGAACAGCACACCTAGGTTCTTAACTGATGAAGAAGAATTGACAGAGCAGCCGTCAAGTGTTAGATAGTGTTCTAGGTTATTACATGTGGGGTTTTTAGGTCTGATAAATAACACCTCTGTTTTTTCAGAATTTAGCAGTAAGAAGTTACTCGTCATCCAGTTTTTTATATCGACTATGCATTCCGTTAGTTTCTCAATTTGTTGTGTTTCACTGGGCCGCGAAGAAATATAGAGCTGAGTATCATCAGCATAACAGTGAAAGCTAACACCATGTCTCCTGATAATATCTCCCAAGGGTAACATGTAAAGCATGAAAAGTAACGGCCCTAATACTGAGCCTTGAGGTACTCCGTACTGCACTTGTGATCGATATGATACCTCTTCATTCACTGCTACAAACTGATGGCGTTCAGATAAGTACGATTTGAACCATGCTAATGCACTTCCACTAATGCCAACAAAGTGTTCTAGTCTATTTTAAAGAATGTTGTGGTCAATAGTGTCGAACGCAGCTCTAAGATCCAGTAGAACTAATAAAGAGATACAACCACGATCAGATGATAGAAGCAGGTCATTTGTAACTCTAATGAGAGCAGTCTCAGTACTATGATACGGTCTAAATCCTGACTGGAATTCCTCACAAATACTATTTTTCTCTAAGAAGGAATATAATTGCGAGGATACTACCTTTTCTAGTATCTTTGACAGAAAAGGGAGATTTGAGATCGGTCTGTAATTAACTAAATCTTTGGGGTCAAGTTGTGTTTTTTTAATGAGAGGCTTAATAACAGCCAATTTGAAGGTTTTGGGGACATATCCTAATGACAGTGATGAATTAATAATAGCCAAATGAGGATCTATGACTTCTGGAAGCAGCTCTTTTAGTAGTTTAGATGGAATAGGGTCTAACATACAGTATGTTATTGGTTTAGATGATTTAACAAATTTATACAATTCTTCCTCTGCTATAGTAGAGAATGAGTGGAATTGTTCCTCAGGGGATCTATAGTGCACTATCTGATGTGATATTGTAGCTGACGGCTGCATGGTTACAATTTTATCTCTGATAGAATCGATCTTGGAAGTAAAGTAGTTCATAAAGTCATTACTGCTGTGCTTTTGGGAAATGCCAACACCTGTTGATGCTTTATTTTTCGTTAATTTAGTGACTGTATTGAATAAATACCTGGGGTTATGTTTGTTTTCTTCTAGAAGAGACGAAAAGTAATCAGATCTAGTAGTTTTTAATGCTTTTCTGTAGGATAGGGTATTTTCCCGCCAGGCTATAAGAAATACCTCTAGTTTTGTTTTCCTCTATCTGCGCTCCATTTTCCGGGCTGCTCTCTTTAAGGTGCGAGTGTGCTCATTATACCACGGAGTCGGGCTGTTTTCTTTGATCTTCCTTAAGCGTAAAGGAGCAACTGTATCTAAAGTGCTAGAAAAGAGAGTACATAGTTTCTGTTACATCATCAAGTTTTTCTGCACTGTTGGATATGCTGAGGAATTGAGATAAATCAGGAAGATTACATACAAAGCAGTCTTTTTTGGTAGAGGTGATGGTTCTACCATACTTGTAACAAGGTGTAGAATTTACAGTTTTAGCTATATGGAGTTTACACAAGACTAGATAATGATCTGAGATATCATCGCTTTGCTGCAGAATTTTAACACCACTAACATAAATTCCATGTGACAGTATTAAATCTAGAGTATGATTTCGACAATGAGTAGGTCCCTAAACGTGTTGTCTAACTCCAATAGAGTTCACAATGTCTGTGAATGCTGATCCTAATGCATCTTTTTCATTATCGACATGGATATTAAAATCGCCAACAATTAAGACTTTTTCTGCAGCCAGTACTAGAAAATCAGCAAATTCTTTAATAAAGTCTGTCTGGTGCCCTGGTGGCCTGTATATAGTAGCCAGTCTGCTATGAATCTCATCGCCACAGTAAGCAGGGAGCGGACCAGAGCATATTACAGTGTCTGACATCGTACTTGCAAGTTCACACACCTCTTTAACATTATTTTTAGTGCTCTCCGACTGGCGAAGTCGAACATCATTAGCGCCGACATGGATAACAATCTTACTGAATTTACATTTAACAAGGAGATATAAACATTGTATTCAGTTTAACTGCTGTACACAGACACTCTCTCCTCTTCTCCTGCATTCATTGATTTGCACACTAATATTACTGATGTTATTAGCTAGTTATGTTGGCCTGAGAAAGTCAGCATACTGTTGACTGCATGTGTGAAAGATGCTTGGGACAGTTGACTGATCTGGCACTGCTCCCCGGGCCGTAGCTGGGGTTTGCGTAGTCTCGCATAGCCAGACTTTCAGACTGACGGCTGAAGGTCTGGAATCTGTGGTAGCTTTCATTGGCCAAGGCTTGCCCATGAAGCCGTTTGACCGACATGTCGAACAACCAATCACAGTTCGTTTCGTTCAGCGTCACGTTTCGGTGTGTGGAAATGTTGCCACAATAACAGACTGGTCTGTAAAACTCTCGGATGTATTTTAAAGATTTTATGCCACAAACTTTAAATATTTAACGTACTTTTGAAAATCCAGCGTTTATTTGATCGTGATAAGCGTTTGTCATCACAGTTGTAAACACGACAGCTTTCTTCTTTCGTGAGGGGGTTTGGTGCCATGGCATCCCGGAAATCCTGTACAGGTCCTTTTCAAAAAATTAGCATATTGTGATGAAGTTCATTATTTTCTGTACTGATAAACATTAGACTTTCATATATTTTAGATTCATTACAACACAACTGAAGTAGTTCAAGCCTTTTATTGTTTTAATATTGATGATTTTGGCATACAGCTTATGAAAACCCAAAATTCCTATCTCAAAAAATTAGCATATTTCATCCGACCTATAAAAGAAAAGTGTTTTTAATACAAAAAAAGTCAACCTTCAAATAATTGTGTTCAGTTATGCACTCAATACTTGGTCGGGAATCCTTTTGCAGAAATGACTGCTTCAATGCGGCGTGGCATGGAGGCAATCAGCCTGTGGCACTGCTGAGGTGTTATGGAGGCCCAGAATGCTTCGATAGCGGCCTTAAGATCATCCAGAGTGTTGGGTCTTGCGTCTCTCAACTTTCTCTTCACAATATCCCACAGATTCTCTATGGGGTTCAGGTCAGGAGAGTTGGCAGGCCAATTGAGCACAGTAATACCATGGTCAGTAAACCATTTACCAGTGGTTTTGGCACTGAGCAGGTGCCAGGTCGTGCTGAAAAATGAAATCATCTCCATAAAGCTTTTCAGCAGATGGAAGCATGAAGTGCTCCAAAATCTCCTGATAGCTAGCTGCATTGACCCTGCCCTTGATAAAACACAGTGGACCAACACCAGCAGCTGACTGGGACATGTTCCGGCGCAGCTCTGATGACGTCAGCTTGTTTACGGAAGCGGTTGTGGGATTTATAGAGAAACTAATGGATGATACGGTGCAGAAAACCATCATCAGGACGTTTCCCAACCAGAAGCCGTGGGTGGATAAAACCATCCGCGACGCCCCGAGATCCCGCTCCGCTGCCTACAACACAGGGCTCATCACCGGGAACATGGATGATTACAAGGCTGCATCTTACAGCGTGTGCAGATCGGTGGAGGAGGCGAAGCAGCGCTACGGGAGGAAACTAGAGTCGCAATTCCAACATGGCGACTCTAGGAGCCTGTGGCAGGGACTTAGAACCATCACGGACTATAAAACACCACCCTCCAGATCGGGGAATGCGGACGCTTCTCTGGCTGACGAGCTGAACACTTTTTATGCTCGCTTCGAGGCTGCAGCTAATCACGCTAACGGCGCTAGCAGTGCTAACTGCATGCACGCTGAGGAAGCCGGTGAGGACAACGTGTTCACCATCACGGAGCATGACGTGAGGAGGGCATTCAGGAGAGTGAACATCAGGAAGGCAGCAGGACCAGATGGCATCACAGGTCGGGTTCTGAAGGCCTGCGCTGACCAGCTAGCACCGGTGTTCACCGAGATCTTCAACCTCTCCCTGGAACAGTCCATAGTCCCCTCATGCTTTAAGCAGTCCACCATTGTTCCTGTCCCCAAGAAACCCCAGCCCACCTGCCTAAATGACTATCGCCCTGTAGCCCTCACATCAGTGGTGATGAAGTGCTTTGAGAGACTGGTCAGAGACTTCATCATTGCATCACTACCAGACACACTGGATCCACTACAGTTTGCATACAGGCATAACCGCTCCACGGAGGATGCCATCTCACACCTCCTCCACACCACAACAAGTCACCTGGACTGCAGAAAAGGGAATTATGTAAAAATGCTGTTTGTGGACTACAGTTCAGCGTATAACACCATAATTCCCTCCACACTCACCTCCAAGTTGGAGGTCCTTGGTCTCAGCACATACTTGTGCCAATGGATCTCCAGCTTCCTGAAGGACAGACAGCAAGCCGTACGGATGGGTAAACACACCTCATCCTCCATCACCCTAAGCACTGGAGCCCCTCAAGGTTGTGTTCTGAGCCCCCTGCTGTACTCACTGTACACCTATGACTGTGTGGCCACTTCCAACTCCACCACCATCATCAAGTTTGCTGATGACACTGTTGTGTTGGGCCTGATCTCAGACAACGACGAGACGGCCTGCATACAGGAGATTAAGAACCTGGAGAGTTGGTGCCAGGTGAATAGTCTACACCTGAACATCAGCAAAACCAAGGAGCTGATAGTGGACTTCAGTACGAAGCAGGAGCAGTCATACCAGCCGATCACGATCAGCGGGACTCCAGTGGAGAAAGTGGACAGCTTCAGATACCTGGGTGTTCACATCACACAGGACTTGACTTGGTCCTGTCATACCAGCACCCTGGTGAAGAAGGCCAGGCAGCGTCTGTACCATCTGAGACGCTTAAAGGACTTTAGACTTCCCTCTCGGGTGCTTAAGACTTTTTACACCTGCACCATCGAGAGTGTCCTGACGGGCAGCATCACTTCCTGGTTCGGGAACTGCACTATGCAGGACAGACGAGCCCTCCAGAGGGTGGTGCGTTCAGCGGAACGTACCATTCACACCGAGCTCCCTGACCTGCAGGAGATCTACAGCAAGCGGTGCCTGACCAGGGCCAGGAAGATAGTGAAGGACCTCAGCCATCCCAACAATGGACTCTTTTCTCTGCTGCGTTCAGGGAGGCGCTTCCGCTGCATGAAGGCGAACACAGAGAGAATGAGGAGGAGCTTCTTCCCGCAGGCCATTCGGAGTCTTAACCTCTCTCCACTCTAAGCACATCACCCCACACTTCCACTTTGCACATTTTCATTACATCTGCACTAATTTGTAGAAGGTCACGTAAGGATAAATGAGTGGGACTTACATACCATTTGTCTTTAGTATTCCTTTTACTCACTTACACACTTTACTGCACTGCACAGCACACAGACACTTTATCACTGACATACACTTTACTTTTACAGAATCTATATAGAATCATATTCTATTTTATTCTTCATATCTATTTTTATTCTCATATCTATTTGTTATTTTATTTTATTGCTAGTTTATTTCTATATATATGTTTACTGTACTTTTTCTATTTGCTATTTGTATTTTTGTAAACTTGAGGTTTTTTCTTAATTTTGTTGGACAGTCGTACAATACATTTCACTACATGTCGTACTATGTATGTATATGTATGTGACAAATAAAATTTGAATTTGAATTTGATTTGACATGGCCCCCCAGACCATCACTGACTGTGGGTACTTGACACTGGACTTCAGGCATTTTGGCATTTTCCTCTCCCCAGTCTTCCTCCAGACTCTGGCACCTTGATTTCCGAATGACATGCAAAATTTGCTTTCATCCGAAAAAAGTACTTTGGACCACTGAGCAACAGTCCAGTGCTGCTTCTCTGTTCAAAAGTGGCTTGACCTGGGGAATGCGGCACCTGTAGCCCATTTCCTGCACACGCCTGTACACGGTGGCTCTGGATGTTTCTACTCCAGACTCAGTCCACTGCTTCCGCAGGTCCCCCAAGGTCTGGAATCGGTCCTTCTCCACAATCTTCCTCAGGGTCCGGTCACCTCTTCTCGTTGTGCTGCGTTTTCTGCCACACTTTTTCCTTCCCACAGACTTCCCACTGAGGTGCCTTGATACAGCACTCTGGGAACAGCCTATTCCGTTCAGAAATTTCTTTCTGTGTCTTACCCTCTTGCTTGAGGGTGTCAATGATGGCCTTCTGGACAGCAGTCAGGTCGGCAGTCTTACCCATGATTGCGGTTTTGAGTAATGAACCAGGCTGGGAGTTTTTAAAAGCCTCAGGAATCTTTTGCAGGTGTTTAGAGTTAATTAGTTGATTCAGATTATTAGGTTAATAGCTCGTTTAGAGAACCTTTTCATGATATGCTAATTTTTTGAGATAGGAATTTTGGGTTTTCATGAGCTGTATGCCAAAATCATCAATATTAAAACAATAAAAGGCTTGAACTACTTCAGTTGTGTTGTAATGAATCTAAAATATATGAAAGTCTAATGTTTATCAGTACATAAATGATAAAATAATGAACTTTATCACAATATGCTAATTTTTTGAAAAGGACCTGTATAATTCAACCAATCCGACGACGACTTCAAAACTCCTGAAGTGTTTCCAGATGTATGTTATGTATGTAAAGCACTATTTGAAGTGTGGTTAAATAATTGAAAAGGTAAAAGTATTGCATCATTATGAATTATTATTATAATTATTTGCAACTCAAAACATTTATTTTTATCTATATTCTTTTTATACTCCGCAAGTAGAACTCAAATACAGTGTATTGTATTGTACATTTAATCATAACAGGTCAACAGAGGATTCAACTAAAATAAATTACTGAAGGATTACTTCAATATTTAACAAATGAAATAGTTTTATTTACAAATGCCCCATTGTTACATTTGTGCTGTAGGCAAAAGTTGTGTTTACAGCATCTGTTAGCAGAAACATGCTGGATGTTTAAATTCATACCTCACATTTTCTTTGGTTTTCCCAAAAAGAAAGTCTTAAAAAAAAAAAAAAACTAATTTCATCATTCTCAGATTTGAAATACATGGTGAGACTTGTGCCTTTAGCTGTAATGAGTTTCTAGACTCTAAAAGTTTCTTCTGAAAAATGTGCCAAATCTGCAACACAGATTCCCAATAGTGTGCACTTTACCGAGTTCAGATGTTTAGCAAAAGTACAGCAAAACCGACTGTTGGTGAATTTCAGAGTTCATGAAGGTATAAGGTGAAGAGAGACTGACTTATCAAGCCCCCTTCACTGAACATACTGTAGACTATATTTAGGCCGATGTTAAAATTATATCATTACAATACTTAAGACACTTTTAAGGGGTGAAGGAACATCTCGGGTTACTCGCGTAACCCTAGTTCCCTATCTGTCGGGTCACTACGAGTTATGTCGTGACGACATAGGGGATTTACTTGGAAGCCCCAATCATCTCTGACTAAAGAGAAAACGCCAATGAAATTGGCTAGTGGATTTTGCATACCTGAGCCACTCCCCGTACATACGGGTATAAAAGGGCGACAGGTGCATCCACTCATCAGATTTTTGCTTCGGAGCCAAGTGGATGAAGACGGTTGTGCCATTCTCCACAAGCCTCATCTTTGTTTTGTTCCTGGTTGGCGTCACGGTGCAAAACAGCGGAGTCCCTTCTCCAGCGATTCCCCTGGGCACTTCAACTAAAAGAGCAAATTCTAAAAGAGCAAAATCACGGACGATCGCGTCTTTTTCAAGATGCCGTTTCGTCCGTGTCCTCTTGGTTGCGGTCGTTTCCTGTCCGCGGATGACGGACACGATCGTTGTCTTCAGTGTCTGGGTCTCCAGCACGCTGAAGCTGCGTTCGTGGATGACTCATGCGCCTGTTGTGGGCGTATGAGCATGACGTCGCTGCGATCTCGCCTTTCCTTTTTGAAAGGATTGGCACCCTCTGCCGCCACCCGCCCTGGTCTCTCTGGCTCGAGCAGAGGACCGCCGGTTGGCGCTCTGGGAGATCTGAGGGTCACAGTAAGAGCCTCTCCGCCGGGTACGTCCCCACGGACCTCTTACTCCTCACGCAGCGAATGTCCCGTCCGGTTCCCGGGTGATTTCGCTGGTCCGTCCCACGGGGCGCCCAGCATTTCATTCGGTGCGCCACCCGAGGATAGGATGTCGATCGCAGCATCGGGGGACGGGTTTACGTCCTCTGAGGATGAAGGTGCAGAGGGGCTGCCCCCTTCGGGTGTGGTCGCCTCCCCTGCACCGGACCCAGAGTTGACGGCCATGCTTGCCCGGGCAGCCGCGAGCATCGGGCTGGAGGTCAACAGACCGCCCAGTCCCGAGCCCTCGCGGCTGGATGATTGGTTTCTTGGAGTGGGGCGCGGCTCACAACCGCGATCTACTCCAGTGCCTTTCTTCCCGGAGGTGCATGAGGAGCTGACGAAGTCGTGGATGGCCCCTTTCACGGCCAGAAGCCGCTCGTCTGCCTCCTCCGTCCTCACTACCCTCGATGGCGGGGCTGCCAGGGGGTACGTGGGCATTCCCCAGGTGGAGAGAGCGGTCGCGGTGCACTTGTGCCCGCGAAACGCCGCCACTTGGAGGAATCGCCCGCGTCTCCCGTCCAAAGCCTGTAAGCTGACGGCTGCTCTTGCGGCCAAGGCTTATAGTGCTGCGGGCCAGGCAGCCTCTGCCCTGCATGCCATGGCTATCCTGCAGGTTCACCAAGCCAAGGCACTCAAACAAATGCACGAGGGTAGTTCCGACCCGGGGTTGATGCAGGAGCTGCGCACGGCGACTGACTTCGCTCTACGAGCGACGAAAGTCACGGCGCGGTCCCTCGGGAAGGCGATGTCTACCATGGTGGTCCAAGAGCGCCATCTCTGGCTCAACCTGGCGGAGATGAAGGATGTCGACAAAGCACGCTTTCTCGACGCTCCCATCTCCCCGGTTGGGCTGTTCGGCGACACCGTCGAGGGATTTGCTCAGCAGTTCTCGGCGGTGCAGAGGCAGACAGAGGCGATCCAGCACATCCTGCCCCGGTGCGAGGCACCTGCAACAGCTGCCCCCGGGCCCAGGCCTCAGTCTGCTCGCCGCCGTGGGTGCCCCCCTGCGTCCTCCAGAGCTGCTTCGCCCCGTGCCGAATCAACACCTGGGCCGGCGCATCGAGCCTCTCGCAGGAGGGCGGCGCCCCCCGCGTCCCAACCGGGCCCCAAGTCGTCCAGGAGAGCGACGAAGCGGCCCTGACGCGGGCAACCTGGAGATGTTGGAATTTGCTCTTTCTCAGGAGACGGCGGGGACAGCGCCGCTCCTTCCCCCGGAGGAGGGCCGGGTGGAGAATCTTGTGTTCCCTTTTGTTTCTGTTCCGCCGTTGGCCCAAGGGCCAGCGGTACCCACAATTTCACAGAAAGAGCAATTTCCTTTTCCTCCAGGTTATCAGGTTCGCGGGTTGACAGTGTGCGACGCGCTGCCTCCTCACTCTCGCCCGCGACCCATCTTGCCAGCGGCCAGGGGAGTGCGGGTTGGGGACGCAGTGCCTCCCCACGCACCTCTAGCCAGTCCCCTTTGGGACCCAGGGAGTTCGGTAAGGGTGCTTCAGAAAGCGCTGCCTTCTGTATCATCCAGCCATACTCCTCTGCGCTGCACCACCACAGGTACGTCGATTGTGCCGTTGGAGCCCCTTGCACGACGTCTGGAAGCGTGGCTTGCGCTGCCCAGCCCGTCTCGGTGGCTCACGCGTACAATTCGACTCGGCTATGCGATTCAGTTCGCCAGGCGACCTCCCAAGTTCAGCGGCGTTCTCGAGACCTCAGTGGTACCTCGGAACGCCTCTGTCTTGCGCGAGGAGATTGCTGTCCTCCTGGCAAAGGATGCAATCGTGCCGGTCCCTCCAGCCGAGATGAGGCAGGGGTTTTACAGCCCTTACTTCATCGTACCCAAGAAAGGCGGTGGTCTTCGGCCAATCCTGGATTTGCGAGTCTTGAACCGGGGCCTGCACAGGCTTCCGTTCAAGATGTTGACGCACAGGCGTATGATCAGGTGCATTCAGCCCCAGGATTGGTTCGCAGCGATCGACCTGAAGGATGCTTACTTTCATGTTTCGATCCTTCCGCGACACAGACCGTTCCTACGGTTTGCGTTCGAAGGTCGGGCATGGCAGTACAAGGTCCTCCCCTTCGGGCTCTCCCTGTCTCCCCGTGTCTTCACGAAGGTCGTAGAAGGCGCCCTTGCCCCGCTACGGGAAGTGGGCGTCAGGATCCTCAACTACCTCGACGACTGGCTCATTCTGGCCCAGTACCGAGAGCAGTTGTGCGATCACAGGGAGCAGGTGTTACGGCACCTCAGCCAGTTGGGGCTTCGGGTCAACTGGGAAAAGAGCAAGCTCTCCCCTGTGCAGAGAATCTCTTTTCTCGGTGTGGAGTTAGACTCGGTGAGTATGACGGCGCGCCTCACGGACGAGCGCGCCCAATCAGTGCTGAACTGCCTGAGTTCCTTCAGGGGCAGGACTGTGGTGCCACTGAAACAGTTTCAGAGGCTCCTGGGGCATATGGCATCCGCAGCTGCGGTCACGCCGCTCGGATTGCTTCATATGAGACCACTCCAGCACTGGTTGCACTCCCGAGTCCCGAGGTGGGCATGGCGCCGCGGTTCACTTCGGGTAAGTATCACACGCGAGTGTCGCCGCTCCTTCAGCCCCTGGACGGACCTTGCCTTTCTACGGGCCGGGGTGCCCTTAGAACAAGTGTCCCGGCATGTTGTTGTCACAACAGATGCCTCCAGCATGGGCTGGGGCGCTACATGCAACGGGCAGGCAGCCTCGGGGCTCTGGACAGGGCCTCGACTGCTTTGGCATATCAATTGCCTGGAGCTGTTGGCAGTGCATCTGGCCTTGCGGCAGTTTCGGCCACTGCTGCTAGGCAAGCATGTGTTGGTCCGTACGGGCAACACTGCGGCTGTGTCGTACATCAACCGGCTGGGAGGTGTACGATCACGCCGCATGTCACAGCTCGCCCGCCATCTCCTCCTCTGGAGTCACACGCAGCTCAGGTCGCTGTGCGCTGTCCACATTCCGGGGGAGCTCAACCGTGCGGCCGACGCGCTCTCACGACAGCTCACTTTTCCCGGAGAGTGGCGACTCTATCCCGAGACGATCCGGCTGATCTGGAGTCGATTCGGGGAAGCTCAGGTAGACCTGTTTGCTTCCCGCGAGTCCTCCCACTGCCAGCTATATTTCTCCCTGACCGAGGGGCCCCTCGGCACGGACGCACTGGCACACAGCTGGCCTCGGGCTTTACGCAAGTATGCATTTCCCCCAGTGAGCCTACTCGCACAGACACTGTGCAAGGTCAGGGAGGACGAGGAGCAGGTCCTGCTGGTCGCGCCGTATTGGCCCACCCGGACCTGGTTTCCGGAACTCATTCTCCTCGCGACAGCCCCTCCCTGGCGTATCCCTCTGAGGAAGGAACTCCTTTCTCAGGGGCTCGGCACCATATGGCACCCGCGTCCAGATCTGTGGAACCTCCATGTGTGGCTCCTGGACGGGACGCGGCAGACTTAAGTGGTCTACCACAGGCCGTGGTAGACACCATCACTCAGGCTAGAGCTCCTTCAACAAGGCAAGCCTATGCTCTGAAGTGGAGTCTGTTCGCGAACTGGTGTTCTTCTCGCCGGGAAGACCCCCGAAGATGCACGATTGGAGTAGTGCTTTCTTTCCTGCAAGAAAGGTTGGAGCGTAGGCTGTCACCCTCCACCTTGAAGGTGTATGTGGCTGCTATCGCGGCCCATCACGATGCAGTGGACGGCCGGTCCGTGGGAAAGCATGATCTCATCGTGAGGTTCCTGAGGGGTGCCAGGAGGTTGAATCCGCCTAGGTCACCCCTGATGCCCTCCTGGGACCTCTCTATCGTCCTGGCGGGACTTCAGAGGGGTCCCTTTGAGCCGCTGGACTCAGTCGAGCTGAAATTCCTGTCGGCTAAGACAGCGCTCCAAGCATTTTCGGTGAGCGAAGAGTGCCTTGTGTTCGGGCCGGACTACTCTCACGTTGTCCTGAGACCCCGGCCTGGGTACGTGCCCAAGGTTCCCACCACGCCCTTCCGTGATCAGGTGGTGAACCTGCAAGCACTGCCTTCGGAGGAGGCAGATCCAGCCTTGGCGTTGCTGTGTCCCGTAAGAGCATTGCGCATATACGTGGACCGCACCCGGAGCTTCAGAAGCTCTGAGCAGCTCTTTGTCTGCCACGGAGGTCAGCAGAAAGGGAAGGCTGTCTCCAAGCAGAGGTTGGCCCACTGGATAGTGGAGGCTATCGCCTTGGTGTACCAATCCCAAGGCGAGCCGTGCCCCCTTGGGGTGAGGGCTCACTCCACACGGAGTGTTGCCTTCTCCTATGCGTTGGCGCACGGCGCCTCTTTGGCAGACATCTGTAGAGCTGCGGGCTGGGCGACACCGAACACCTTCGCGAGATTTTACAGTCTCCGCGTGGAGCCAGTCTCTTCCCGTGTGTTGGGTAACAGGTAAGTGGCGGGAAGAGTTGGCCAGTGTCACGCTTGCTGCGCCATTCCCCCTCACCCGGGGATACGAGCGCCTGTTTTCCTCCTCCAGTTCAGTTCCCCGGACGGCGAACCCTGGTGGAGACCTCCAGCACCCCCGGCAGTCAGACTGGGCGGAGCAGTCTGACGCCAGGCCCAGTACTGGTGCTAGCTCGCCCGGGTCTCCGGTCAGCCCCTGTACTCGGCTAGGTGTCCGTATGGCCTGATTCCCTTCGGGTAATCCCACACGTGTATTCGTCCACGGTACGGTTTCCCTCACGGTAAACCCGTGTCTTCCCTTTGGCAGAGTTCTGTCAGGCCCTGCTGGCAGCCCTCCTCCCTACTCCTAGGTAGGATCTGCCCCAGGGTCCAGTCGTATGTAGTACTGCCCCAGGCCTGGGTCAGTCCATATCAGTGTCTCCACATGTTACCTCCCTTCGGGCAGGATGTGGCCTCCGTAGCGCCCTTCTCCGGAAGGCTCGCTTCCCCGTCGTTACTGCCAGGCTGTAACAACAAATAGGAAAGACTTGAAGCAGTCTTTCATAGAAGGTCGAAATTCCTTCCAATTTCTTGGGGAAAGGAACAGCGGCTTGGCTATCTCCAGCAGCAATGTACTCAGTGGTCCCTGCGGGCACCAAGGTTAGCGAATTTGCGCTGGGGCGATGGGAAGGTTGCGACCTTCGCATGGCATTTGTCTGTCACGCACTAGCTTGTCAACATCTGCATGCACAAGGTCGTGACGGGGTTCAGGTTGTGGCGCTTTCCATATGACCCCTATGTCGTCACGACATAACTCGTAGTGACCGACAGATAGGGAACGTCTCGGTTACGTACGTAACCCTCGTTCCCTGATGGAGGGAACGGAGACGTTATGTCCCCATGCCACAATCTTGAACCATCGCTGGTTGCCGAGGACTCGTTCTTGGCTCCTCAGCGGGTAGAAACCTGATGAGTGGATGCACCTGTCGCCCTTTTATACCCGTATGTACGGGGAGTGGCTCAGGTATGCAAAATCCACTAGCCAATTTCATTGGCGTTTTCTCTTTAGTCAGAGATGATTGGGGCTTCCAAGTAAATCCCCTATGTCGTCACGACATAACGTCTCCGTTCCCTCCATCAGGGAACGAGGGTTACGTACGTAACCGAGACGTTCTCTGAATAGGGAACGAGACGCTACGTAAGCTAAGACGCTTTGGGAAATGCCCCTGGGCGTGCCGATTGTCTGAAGCCCTTATAGAATCACGCCAATTCAGGATCGCTGAGGCCAAGGGCACGAATGTGGCGGAGGACGACATCCCTGTGATGGCTCATTGACTCCCTGGAGTGGGCCAGAATGAGCCAATCTGGAGATCTCGTGAAGCAGATCGCTGAAAAACGGTAGCTTCGTCCGTTCAGGCCTTGAATTTGGGCCGCTAAGGAACCACTCGTCGAGTTTAGACGACTGAGATTCGCGGGGCTCGTCGGGCCAATCAATAGAGAGCTTTTCAGTGGCGCATGAAAGCACGTCCACGAGCTCTGAGTAGGCCGCAGAAGGCCGCACTTCCTGGCCGCTAGGCGGGAAAGCATCGGCTAAAGCAGGCCCGAAATCCTCAGAGTTGGACGCTGCTGTGAATAACACGTCATCTAGCCCGAAGGAAATGGCGTCGCGTGCCTCCGGGCTAGGACATAAATACTCATGCGTGAATTCAACCAGAGAATTCACGCGCACGTGCTCAGGTGAGAGAGGGAGAGAAAAGGCAAGGCCTGTCTGCTCGCTCTCCATCGCCTCAAGCTTCACATCCGAGCCCCAAGTCGTGGATTCGCAGAGGGCCTCGACGGGGAAAAACGGATGACTCCTTCTTAAAAACCGCGAGCCTAGTGCGGAGGGTTTTGAGACGGAAGTTTTTGCAGAATTTGCATTTCGAGATGCCGTAAACCGCCTCGCGCGCGTGGGAGAAACCCATACGACCCGCACTTACTGTGCAGGTCGTCACTCACGATGAAGCGAGAACACGGCGGCTGACAGCGATGATACTCCATGGCACTTCACCGCAAGGAGAACAGAGTTCCACTACTGCAGTCTCTGAAGTGCAAACGAAGAAATCCCAAGAGAAAATGATCGAAATCGGGCCAGAAAAATCACAACAGAAGGGCTAATATGGCCGTTTCGTGAAGGCAGAGAAATCAGAGGAGCAGATGGCGCGTTCGCCAGTATAAGGAGGCGACATAAGAACGTCGAAGACGGCATCCGCGCCATCAGCCAATGAATTGGCGTGATTCTATAAGGGCTTCAGACAATTGGCACGCCCAGGGGCGTTTCCCAAAGTGTCTTAGCTTACTTAGCTTAGGTTGAGTGAACCTACGAAAGAGAACAAGCAAATATCACTACACAGAATGTGATATTGTCTCTTGTGCCAGGTGAGAACTCATACAGCGGCCTTGTTTACTTAAATGATATGACGACATGCAATACAAACAATCCCCACAGACATACATTATATGGGCTTCATTCAGCTACAGGATCATAAGATGAGTTGCTTCATTCATCCCTTATCGACACTAGTTGTTGGGCTGAGTGAACATGGACATGTCATTGGGGTTATGAAGTGGCGTCCTCTTTCAAAGTTTTCGTCCAGTTAGTTTATATTGGTATGTATGTGTGAAAATCACTTTTAACAAGTTTCAAACATGTTGTAGATGGAATTAAGAACCTAGCCAGTGTACTCTCTTAAAGATGATTATATATATTTCATCCTTCCCCAAATGCATGTGTAAAATTATAGTATTTTTCAAATTAATTTGTAGTGCACTAAGTTTGTTCTTGATGAATGCATGAAATAACTACATTTAGAATGTATTTTCAGTTAGTATAAACATGTCAATCTATTTTTAGTATACTTATCATGAAATAAATATATTTTAAATGCAATTAAGTATACTTATTTTTCACTAGGGACAATACATCCAGTATTATACACATCCGAGTTTTTCTTAACCGTTTACATTCTCTTAAGTTTCGCTCATGTGTGCACCGAACACAGCGCACAAGTACTTATTTGAGTTTTCCTGCATCCTGTGTTTCAATGCTTATAAACTCTGTTGAATGTTTAAATGAGCAAGGCATAAAAATGCGTGCAAATGATTTGCTTTCGTGGCAACGTGCAACAGTGGCGCATGTTTAGAATGGCCTCAGCCAGTCAGTTGAAATGAAAGTTGCGCAATAGCACTGGTCATCATAGAAACACAGCATGATTTTCAAATAGTCAGTGCTTTGATCGCAACACAGACGGGGTGAATTTATGAATGAACGTGAAAGTTCTGTCACAAAGATGTTGTTACGTATCCTTGCGCTTTTTTATGTGGATATGCGCAAAATCCTTGACCTTTGCTAGTGGGTATACGCCATATACCTGTGTATCACGTAGACTACACCACTGGGTGAGAGTGAGCATATGTTACGTCGAAATATGACATGTGGAGGGGTATTTGTTGTGTCAGGAACCATGTTAAGGAATAGAGTGAGGAGGAAGTGATCTGAGGTGTGCAGTGGAGTAACCAGCACATGATCAGTGGAGTAGTGTCGCGTGTAAATAAGGTCCAGTTGATTGCCTGATTTGTGAGTAGCTGTAGTTGGGCCATTCCACCTAATGGGTGCCATTTGTGTCCCCAGGACATTATAGATACAAACATGCATAAAAATGAATTATAAAATGCATTTTATTATCAAGCAAAGTGTCCTGCACATTAATCTAACTGCAAATTTAAAATATATAATTAAAAAAGTTATTAAAAATTACCTAAAACACTGAAAATATAGCATTTGTACATGTCCCCAGTGTCTAACGCTACATTTTAACTTGAAATATAATGCTTAAAATCCTTCAGAAAACATTTTTATTTGGCATTTTTGTGTACCTCCATATCCCATCTGTGCTTTAAATAACTTTATTTTAAATAAATTGATAATATTTTGGATAAAATACACATTTTAGTCGTGTCCCCAGGTTTTCACTCAGTCCTGTTACCCTAACACATTCCCCCCTCTAAAAAAACTGGGAAAATTCCACAAGACACATTTTCAACATAATATTGCAAGATCTGGATCGTCTGAAGCCAATGAAATGATCGGAAGCATGTGGTCTTATTTTCTTTTCTGTATATTTGATGATATTGTAACGGTGGCTGGGCGCGTTATTATAAATATACTGCCCTGCTACCTAACTTATTTCTTAGATGTTACTTGTTTATTTGAAAAATCCAAATCTTTGGTGAATCATAATAATTTGCTGAGTATTCTCATAATATTAGCATGTACTCCATGTGGCTAGATTATTTGTATTTGCTGATTTTATCCTAAAATCTCAATCCTGTTACTTTCAGTCCTGTTACTCATATACTCATATATCCTATACTTATATATAGTAACTGAGTAAAAGTAACAGGAGTGAGTAGTGCCATCAGATTTATTCATGTAAATATTAGGCTTCATCCATACTATAAATTTGAAAATGCATCTTTTTCTCAGAGAAAACCTATGGTTGTTCCTGCATTTTATATAACATTCCTGCAAGTATGACAGAAAATGTACTTGAAATTTCTGTCCTGTGGCAATTATGTATTAGTCTCATATATGGAATGGCATCAAAATCCACAGGAAAACTGAAAAGATATTGTTTGTTACGTTTATTATTGTTAATATCAATTTTACTTTAATATTTAATATTTATATATATTTTTTTATTTATATCTTATCTAATAACCTGTCCTCTACCCCTAAACAAAAACCTCTGCAGACCACTAGATTTAAATAGAAACAAGATTTGGCCTTTTTTAACAGGGAGGTCAGCTCACTAGTGTTTAACACTTTCACTATATGCGGGCATTAATACCTCATATGTGTAGTCAAACCTGTATACTAATATAATGGATACTCCTACCTGTTACCCATTTCATTCCTGTTACTAAATAGTTTTTTCTTTAAAAAATAAAGTTAAACAATTTAAACAATTTTTTTTCAATTAAGTTTGGTCCATAATTTATCCCATTGTTTAATAAATTGCGTCATAGAAAATTCATAAGCTGAGGTTTGAGTCGCCTTTAAAATGAAAAAAATTGGTTTGTGTACTTTAGAAAAATACACCTTGTTTAGATAATTAGTGATTTTTTTATGATAAAAATAATATTTTTTGACCATGAAACCAACAATTTCTTTAAAATAAACACCTGCCTGAGGAGGACATGAAGGAATTTGTTGACAAATTTGTAAACATGCTTTTTAAAAGACATTAGAGTTTTGGTAATAGGACTGAGAAAAATGCATCCATCTTTCTCTTAAAAATTGTGTAAAAAATTAAATAAAGGTACAGATTTTGAATAGTTAAATATGTGTATTACTAGATTCAGTCTTTAAAAAAAAAGATAGAAAATAATTTTTTTTTTGGAAGAGTTTTGGAAGTAAATGGCACCCATTCGGTGGAATGGCCCAGTTAACACTCTCTTGAGATCAAAAGAGGCAAGCAGAGTGTGGAAGTCTGCAGCTTGAGGTTTATCTAGGTGGATGTTGAAGTCTCCTAGCACAACTACGGGAGTACCATCCTCAGGAAAAGTTGAGAGAAGCACATCTAATTCATCCAAGAAGTTACCTTGTGGTCCTGGGGGTCGATAAACAACTACAAAATGGGTTTTAAAAGGGTGGGTAATAGTGACTGAATGTGATTCAAAGGAGCTGTTAATACCCAGAGAAGGTAAAGGAATACATTTCCAATCATTAGAGATAAGCAGACCAGTACCTCCACCTCTTCCAGTCAGACGGGGAGTGTGGGAAAAAGAGAAATTATTGGAGAGTGCTGCAGGAGTAGCAGTGTCCTCTGGTTTGATCCACGTCTCTGTCAGGGCCATGAGGTTTAGCATTGAATGACTAGTAAAAGATGTAATGAAATCTGCTTTGTTTAATGAAGACTAACAATTCCAGAGACCAGTAGATTTTTAATTTTTAATCGCCTAGGCAACCTATCTAATTTCAATTTAGTTTTGTTTTTCATTTTTATTTTAGCTTTATTTCAGTTAACAAAAAATATTTTTAACAAGAATGCAATTACAGTAGAGAACATTTTGCACTAACCAACAGCACATTTTTAAGATGATTATTTATATTTATATTATTCTTATTGTCCATTAGTTATGATTTTTCAAAGAAACTGACAAATAAACATAATATGCACAATACTTCTTTCATAAGTAAGTTGATTTACCCCAAAAACATTGTGGCATTGTAAAACCCTGTTATTCAGATATCATCCCAACCAGTGCAACATAGTAACAATAGCTTAACCAATGGCTTCAGTTTGTGAGGGGGCTACCTGTTGAACAATAGCAGATAGGATATAAAGGATTTAGAAATAATTATTTTACAATTTTAGTGGTGTAGACTTCATCTTCAGACAATTAACACTCAACAATATCAGTTAGTCTTGTTATCATTTGTGCTCTCTTTATAGTTTCTGAATTACAGTCTAAAGTGGACAACCTGGCCCTGAAGTTGCTCTACATGCAGGAGGCCAATACTGACCTGCGCTCAGACATCAAAGCTATAATAAATGCTTCACACAAAGCCCAGAAAGAGAGAACTCAGGCAGAGGAGAATAAACACCAGCAGGTAGAGTTCTAGAGCGCATGATTGTGGTTAAATGTGGCCATGTCATGTGTTTTGCTATTTTAGTATATATTAGCATGCTTATTTAATGTTTTTAACCAGAATATTCTATGTATATGTTCTATTCTATGTAAGTATATATACTGTATGTATATATGCATTCTCTCCATTTCATTGAAGCAATAGTATATGTTCATTCAAACATCTCTCTTTTTCTCTGTCAGGATCTTTATGTTGAGCGTTTGATCAAACATGTGGAAAAACTCTCAGAGCAGATATCGCTGCATGAAGTTCAGATCATTGCTCAAACTGAGCAGACAAAGGCTGCAAAGGAAGCTCTTTCTGAGGTTAGACACCTCTGCAACAGATCAAGTGAAGCATACACATTTAAAGTTATGAATTTTTGAAAGTTATGAAACACATTTGACTTGAAACATCACATTTTGGTTATGTTCAAATTTGAATATTATTAAGACTAACAGTGCTGATTTACTGACTTCTTGATAGAATTTCAATACTGGTCCATAATTAGTTACTTTAGTACCATTGGTTCTGGCATTAATGGGGTCCTGATAAGATTTCATCACAGAAGTCAGGACATTCATCAGTAATGAAAGTCTTAGAAATGAAGTGCTTTTTCACCCAAGATTAAGTATAGATGTTGTTTAAAGTATAATTTAATAAAGAAGTTTACACTACCACTCAAAGTTGGTAATTTAGTTTTTTTTTTTTTTGAAAGAAGTCTCTTATGCTGTTTACTTGATCAAAAATACCAGTAAAAACAGTAATATTGTGAAATATTACTACAGTTTGAAATAAGTGTTCCATTTTTAAATATTTTATGTAATTTATTCCTGTACTGGCACAGTAGAATTTTCAGCAGCCATTACTCCAGTCTTCAGCGTAACATTCTAATATGCTGATCTGGTGCTCCAGAAACATTTTTTTTTTTTTTTTTTTTTAAATGTTCAAATTATATTGCAGGATTTATTTTTGATGAATAGAAAGTTCAAAAGGACAGCATTTCTTTGAATTAGAAATCTTTTGTAACAATATATTCTTTACTGACAGTTTGGATCAGTTTTATTCATCCTTGCTAAATAAAAGTATAAATTTTTTAAAAAAACAAAACAAAACACAGAAACCCGTGTGTGTGTGCGCGTGCTATAGGCGCAGCTGGAACTGGACTCTGTGGTTGTTGAGCGTAGGCAGTTACTCCAGCAATGGAACAGCAGCCTGTTAATGATGAGGAGGAGGGATGAGACTTACACTGCTATGCAGGAGGAACTGAGGTGAACATAATGCTCAAGATTTCTGTGTATGTATGATCCAAACAACAGTACTGATTTGTTCTGATGATCCCTCCTCCAGGCTGACCAATGATCAGGTGCGCTCTCTGGACACAGAGATTGAAGGCTACAAAAAGTCTATCACACAGGAAGAAGAGCAGAATGAGCATCTCACTCTGCATCTGAACCGGGCCCAGAATGACTGCACTACCTCACGTAAACTCATCACACACTCCCACAACCATCAGGAGGTCCTGCAGGCCCAGTATAGCACATATACACGAATGCTGCAGGAGACAGAAAAGACCCTCAGCACACTGCATGGGGTACTTCAATCACATCAACCTACACCTCAAATATTTTTCAAGACTGATGTGTGCAGGTTAATGAGCACTAGTCAAAAGCTTTTGTCTTTCTTAAAAGAAATGTTATGTCTATCTCTCTTTTTTTAGGACTATGATGTGCGTCAGTCTGAGCTCAAGGGTCTCAGAAAGCAGATGGAGAAAGAGTCTGCAGTGCGTGTGGATCTGGAGGATCAGATCATGAGCAAGCTGCAAGAGCAGCTTACTCACAATAATGCAGCAAAGTACTCGCGTCGCCTGACTGATAAATCTGCAGCACACAGGAGAGAAAAGGTAGGATGATTTTATACATTTTCACCACAAATTTTTCAAATTATTGTCTTAATTTTAAGTTAATCATTTGTAAGTTGTGTGATGAGTTTTAAATTAGCACCTTGACTTTTAAGTACCTTTTGGATTTTTTGGTGTAGTATGACCTGGACACGTTGAATTCAAACTTGTGCATTTATACGATTTTTCAGGAGGCTCAGTTAACTAAGTTAGAGAATGACATCAATACAGTAACGCTGGAGGGGCAAGAGGTGGCGACACATCTGGATTCTCTGGCTGCATTTCAAGCTGAAGTTGAGCAAGAAATGAGCCAGCGTCAATTGCTCCTGTCTTCTCGTGAGGCAGAGATTGCTAAACAAGTTACAGAAATTGAGCGAAAGCAGGCCACGATCAGCATCTACAACAAGAAGATCAGGGATATTGTGTCCAGTACAGGGGTTAGAGCTCACACTTCACAATCAGTACATGTTTAACATATGGATGTTTTGATTATGGCATAGAGATCTCTTCTCTCTGATGATTCTAATGGATAATTGCATTTTCGAGTTACTGTTTTCAACTCATATTTCAATAAATTTTCATGTTACTCTAGAAAGTTTATATTTAAACTTTCCAATGTGTGTGAGAGTAGCATGAAGACCTAGGTCCTCTGGAGATCCGTGCAGCCACCCTGTCTAAGAAGCTGGAAGAAGTTGGTGCTGAGATTAAAGAGCAGCAGCAGTTGTGGCTCTGGCAGCAGGGGGAGCTAGTGAGATTCACTCAGGAAAAACAGGCCCATGGCTCTTCTGTACAGACCCTCCGAACACAACTCACAATACTGCAACAAAGCAAGATCAGAAGAGAGAGTATGCACTTTTCACTAACATGTAGTGGTGCATTTTATGTGTTTTAATTTACTCTTTAGCATGTTATTCCTAAACTGTAAAACATTTAATTTGTACCCCACTGGCTTTGATTGTTTGGAGGGGGGAAAAAGTAATACAGGTTTGGAATGACATGAGGGTGAATAAATAATGAGAGAATGTTTATTTCTTAGTGAACTATACCTTAAGAACAATTAATTTGGAAAAACCTTTTTGCCATTTGTACCATGAGAACAAACAAACAAAGTACAAAGTTATAAAATGTGTCTGAGAAATAAATACATTATTGATATTGTGCTCTGCATATGTGTGTGTTTTGGTTATGTTTGTGCCTGTCAGGTGAGATGGAGCAGGATCAGCGCGAGCAGGCAGATCTGGAAAAACAGATTAAAGCTCTCATGGCAGACATGGTCAAACTGAACTCTCTGCTCACTAAGAACAGTGATCTGAATCAAGCCCTGCAGCAGAGCAACAGTCTGATGGAGACAGAGTTCAGACAGAGACTCAAGGTACAACACTATGCACTGTGTAGTTTTATATTGTGAAAATCACATTTTTAGGTATTCTTCTGTTTTTACACTTTCCATTAGTTTCCAGAGCTCACAGCGTATAGTAAGAAATAACTAATGTTGAGTAATGATGTGTCTAGAGTAGAATACTGTGGCCCTCAAGGTCCTTTGTCCTGCAGAGTTTGAATAGTGTTGGAGCTAAATATTGCAGGACAGTGGACTGCAGAAGTTGAGAAACCCTGATCTAAATAGACATGTAATATTAGTCACATGACTTATTGTGTAAAAAACACTTTATTTGTATCTATCTCGTGTGTGTAGGAGGCTGAGAGGGATTCGGTTGAGACTCAGCTGAAGCTGGAGAGGTTAAACGAAGAGAAAGAGAGACTTATAAACAGCCTAGTGGAGGCAGAGTGAGTCCAACACACTTCACACATACACACCATGACTTACACGTACACACCCTGACTCAGATTTTAGTATCACTTTATTACAAGGTTCCATTTGTTAACATTAGTTTACTAAATTAGTTAACATGAACAAATAATGAAAATACAACTCTGGAAAAAATCAAGAGACCACTTCAAAATAATCAGTTTCTCTGGTTTTACTTTTTATAGGTATGTGTTTGAGTAAAATAAACATTTTTGTTTTATTCTATAAACTACTGACAACATTTCTCCCAAATTCCAAATAAACATATTCTCAATTCTAGTCCTTGCAACCCCCCCGCTTTGCACATTTTGTATGTATCTCTTATAACTTCAGATGTTTGTTAAATTCGACCGTAAGTGCCCTGCGAAGTGGACGTCACAGGATATTCCGGCATTATTCCAGTTCGAAGGGAGTGTATATGTTCCATTCAAAGGACATTAAAGTATGTTAAATAAGAGAGACATGCAGGTTCAGAAAACTTATACTTAATGACACTGCACTATAACTCTTTACTACAGGACAATAGCTAATGTAGGTGACATTATTTTATGGAATGAGGTTGGATCACAGTAAGTTTTCAAGTTTTTGCATTCTTTGGCTACAGCAGTTAACAGTTTACCTCTGGTTGTTGTTGCCGTTCAATCTGCAGCGGTTGCCCTAATGTCATGCCATTGGATACAGTAAATTCATGATTTGAATAGCATAATTAAATTTAGCCACTCATTATGTTAGAACAAATACAATTGTAACAGGACTTAATTGGATCCACACCCATTTGTGTTACCTAAATTCTACATAAATAACATTTTTGGGCATTGTTGGTGATGAGTAAGCAGCTAACTCATATGCCTTTGACCCAAAAATGCTGTTACAATCAAAAGGTCACTAGGTTAGTGATACAGCCATACATACAGCCACAATGTATAGAATCAGTATAATACCAGGGCTAGAGAATGAACACTATATTGCTCTTTTTTTGTTTGTGTGCGAAGGCGTCAGATCATGCTGTGGGAGAAGAGAACCCAGTTGATGCGAGAGACTCGCTCTGCCATAGATTCAGACATTGGACAGGGAGACATACGAACCATGAGAGCAGAGATTCACCGCATGGAGGTGAGTGTATAAGTGTATTTGTGAAAGTAACTTCTAAGTGTGGTTTCAATCTGAAATGTTGCATACTGTATGTGTCCAGGTCCGTTATGCTCAACTGATGAAGCAGCAGGAGAAGTTGTTGAGAGACATGGAGTCAGTGGTGGCCAGACGTGAGACAATAGCTGTTCGGAGTGAGGCTCAGGCACGATCTGACCATAAGCAGCCCACACACAACGACTACCACAACACTCTCCAGAGCCTCCGCCGAAAGATTCTCCAAGCAAAGAAGGTGTGTGTGTATCAAGGTTATAATAATTTTGACATTTTAAATTAGTTTTTCTTGTATTTTAAATATATAAATTATTTATTCAGTGAACTTTTTTATTACTTCCTACTTTATACATAAATTTACTCATAGCTTTTTCTACTTTGTTTACTTTTTCTGCACTTACTCTAGTAAAATTACTAACGTTAACAGTTTCTGAAACTGAATCTTTCCTCTGATACTTGAGTGTGATTGGCCAGTGGTGGCAATCACAATCTTACAAAATATTTTGCACAGTGACTGGTAAACTATATAATTTACCATTGTCTCAGGCAGCTGATTTTCTTTGTGGCTATATGTTAGCTTTGGGTTTTGAACTTCAGTATTTCAGTATCACTTCAGTATCAGTATTTCCTATAATAATAAGTAACAATAACTTACTGTAATAAGTGGGATCATTTTGTATGTACCGAAAAACTGAAAAGAAAAGTTATGGATATTTTTTTTGTTATCTTTGAGCCATGATTTTTTATTTTATTTGAGTTCATTAAATGTTGTTGTTGTTTTATTTTTACTTTTCATTTTAATGTTCAGATTAGTTGTAGTTAATATTAATCACCTTTATGGATATGACCTGTATTATGCAGTTTTTATTTACAAAATGAATTTAGAGACTGTTTTGTCTGTTATAAAGAACTAGCTTATGCCTTGTTTACTGTGTATGTGTTCAGCAAGAAGAAGAGTGTGATGGTGCTATAGCTCAGCTGGAGGAAAGGCAGGGCTCTGTGACCTCCAGCCTCCGAGACAAACATATGCATCTCAACGACTTGCAGAATATCAGAGCAGTTCTCACCCAGGACCTCAGCGCACTACAAGAAACCAAAGAGAGGGTCAGTCCATCCACTAACAGCACACGCACTTGCATACTAAACATCCAGTGGGGGGGGTCACAGCTTAATGAACCAATTATATTATATTTAAATCAACCAGTGTAGAGTAATTTTACTCCACTTGCAAGTCACATCAGAGTGGCAAGTGTACTGTGTGTTTACATAGACTTTTATTTCCAAAAGAACCACAATCGCAAGAAACAACATTTTGCACTCTTGAATTTTATTCAAGACATCAACACTAGTGGACATAGTTTGCAAGAGGAATTTAGATGTACTGTAGGTTCTAACCATATATGTTTATGTTCTGTAACTGTGACCAAAGGTACTCTGCTCATTTCTGCAGAACTTGTATCGTCTACCCGTGCTGCAGTGTCGAGCGAAACACCTGCAGGCTGTTAAGGAAGGACAGTACACTCCGGTGGCCAGTGGAGACACGGCACTGGAGCTGGCTACACAGAAACAGGAAGAGCGATTGAAAATGGTTAGTGTAAAATCCATGGAAGATTCTGAGAAGAAAATAGGCAGAAATCTTGTGTTATATGGTCTTGCATGCAAAGTTAAATGTAGATCCAAAATTCACTTAAGTTACTGATGATGATGAGGCTTAAAGGGGTCATGAACTGCCTCTGTTTTTTTATTTTGTACCGTTCTCTAGGTCCACTTATAATGTTAGCTAGATTTTTACATCAAAATACATCATAATTTAGAAGTAATAGGCTATTTTCTCTCCTGTTTTTGACCCCCCTCAACTAAACGTTCTGTTTGAATAGGCGTGGCAGATTGTAGACTCGGAAGTAAACGCCCACTGCTATGATTGACAGTTATGTATGTTTGACAGCCTATGTTCTTTACAGATGGACGCTGCTGTGATTTAGGTTAAAACCATATAAATGCTCATATCAAACTATCTGTTTAACATACAAAGGAATAGTGATCTCTTAATAAAAACAGTTAAGCCCGGCTCACACTGTGCGATTTTGGCCACGATTTGTTCGTCTGAGACAAATTTTGAAAATCCTAAAATCCTAAAAGATTCCTATAATCCTAGGCTAAAATCGGTTGTCTAGATCGCTGGTTTGACATGTTCACCGACAGCCGATTAATGGCCGTTGCGATCATTTTTTTCCTCCTATTAAATTCTGGCAGTGTCAGAAGATTTCAGACACTTTCCTCAAGTTTCCTGCAGTGTGACATCTCCTACGATGACCGTCAAACCAAGAACCAATAGGAGCACTGAACTTGATGACGCAATTAGCGCGACAACTTCAAACCATTCATTATTTGTAAAAACAATACATGTACAAGGTAAAGTTTACTTAAAGTTTATTTATTAAGGGGCAGGATGTTTAAAACTCGAATAACAAAATTACCTCAAGTTCGCTCTGTAGAACTGGAAGTCCATAAAGTCCTCTTTTGCCCGGCCATGACTTGCTCCACACACGTCGTCTTTTTCGTTTTTTTTTTTTTTTTTTTAACATCAAGGCATGTAATTAATAAAACTAACCCTACACGTTACTGTTGTTTGCTAGCTACCATTATAGCGAGAGAACGCGGGTCACGTATTGATGACGTAAAACTCCGGACAAGTCGTCTTGAGTACGTCCGTTTTTATCGCGTCTTGACTGTCGTACAGTCTGACATTAAGACAACTGAGATCCTACAGTCTGACATGGGGATCATGTTCGTACAGTGTGACAAGCAACAATCGCAAAAGACTTTTAAAAATCGCACAGTGTGAGCCCGGCTTTACACTTGTGTGTTGCAACATTACTGTTAGATCCCATATAGCCGTCACAGCATAGTCTTTTAGTTTCAATCTTTCTGAAAATCCTGCGTCAAATTGAGCCTTGTTTGTAAACTAATCCGCGGTAAAATGAAGTGAACAAACTTCTTACTGACGCGGTCTTCATTAAAAATAAAATCCATCCACTCTTTCCTAACATTGAGAACAAAAGGAAGGCAATGCAAAAAAATAACATTTTCCACAACATGGCACTGTACAGCACCTTGTTGTCTTTGTTGCAATCTTTATTGTTTTGTTTCTGTTTAGACCTGCACGTTAGCCTCTGTCATGAACACCACGTGCATAAATTGGTGGGCAGGGCTAAACAGGCAGCGATGTAGAAGCAGGTGTTGATCATCTTCTGTGGAGGTGGTGCTTATCCACACTATTACATCATAGAGTGGTAGATTCCATAAGCTGTCATTTTGGCACAGTGGCTTCAATATAAGCTGTTATATACTTACGAGAAAGATTTTAGTTCTGAAGCTTTTAGTTCTGAAACTTACAGGATGTTTTCATGGTACAATGACCTCTAATATGTGAAAAGATCAAGGGAATTTTGGTTTCTCAGTTCATGGCCCCTTTAAAGAGCATCTGCATAGATGCAATGACTTCTAAATTAAACCTCAAAGAAGCTCACGACAACCTCAAATGTTTTGTGTTATTATCAGTAGCTGACGTTGAACCAGTGGAGCAAAGTGGAGAAATGTAGAGCTAGTGATTTCAGAAACCAATAAACAAGACTAATACTAATTCCTTTCTGCTCTTATGTCAGATAAGTTCCATTCTCCAGCATTTGGCTGAAGAGTACCCGCAGCATCACAGCGCTCTCCAAAGGATTAACCTAACATTGGCAGAACACAGAAACAGTTGACTTCAGGACTGCCAGTGAACACAGAAATATGTATTGCATAAAATAAAAGTCATGTACATGTTTGGCAGTTGTTGGCCTGGTCAGTATGAGGTCTGGTTTATTATGACAAGTGTAGAGAAAAGTCTGTGAAAGGAATACTGATTGTCTGTTATTGCAAGGATGCTTTTATGAAGAGGTGGGACAAGGACATGTCTTTAGATAAAGCAAAAGAATATTTGAAACTAACTTTACTGTATCAGTGTACACACAGTACAAAGGCATTGCAATAGAGTGTCTTAAATTAGCTTAAGCTTGGATTTTTCACAGGTTTATTGGAAGTTTTGTTTTTGTTAATTTTTCTGTGACAGTGATGTGTGTAGCTACTTAACCATCCTTTAGGTACAGTTTTACCCCTAGAAATGAGTTAAATCTGACAAAAAAAAAATCCATTTAGAGACTTCTAAAGATATCCTTATTTGTAAAAATGACTACATTAATAGTTACTTTATATTACTTAATAACATTAATAAATAATTAATGCTAATATAAGTAATTTGTATTAAAACAACTTAAGGCAACATGGGATTTCATTGATGTAGCTAAGTGAACAATTGTGTGCATGTGTATAATGACACTTTTACAGTGGAGTCTTCAGTCATACACCTGACCATTCATTCAGGCCTGGGCCATGTCTGCATAATATAGATAATGGACTATATACATTGATCCATTATGTTAGTCCAGTTTAATACAGATTATTATGAGCAATATCTGTATAAGTGGCTCTTATAAATATATGTTAAACTCCTTGGTAATTTAAAAATAAGTCAACTACTTGATCACATTCTCATCCATCGTTAAATTTTTTTCCTGTGTGTTTTGCTTTGCTTTTAGGTTGAATAAAATGACAACAACAACACCGGATGTGATGACTAATGTATTTTTTAATTTACTAGAAAAGATACTGCACATAGTCATATACTGAATAACCAAAGGTGCCATTTAAAGAACAAAAACATATTCTGCTAAATCAGTGGTTTCAAAACCTGTCCTGGAACACCCCCTGCCCTGCACATTGTATGTCTCCCTAATCAGACACACACAATTTAGTTCAATTCAATTCAAGTTTATTTGTATAGTGCTTTTCAAGATACAAATCGTTGCAAAGCAGCTTTTCAGGAAATTAAGTTTCTACCATATATTTAGTAGTAGCTTATCAGTGGTGACTTTGTCAAATTGATGTACATATGGCAGAAATGTACAGTAAAAATCAGTTAATGACAATCAAACAGACGATGAACACTATTAACAGCAATGAATATATGTTGCAATCAAACAAAATTTGGTAATTCCATGTGTTGTTTCAGGGTTGGCATCATCTGAGGGCCTCTGAGGGGTTGGCATCATCTCTTCTCGGTTGTTCGGTCATCTCAGATCTTTCTCTAGCTCTTGCAGTCTCTACTAACGAGTGGATGAGTGGAATCGGGTGTGTTAGATAAGCGAGACATACAAAAGGTGCAGGGCAGGGGGGCCTCCAGGACAGGTTTGGGAACCATTGTGCTAAAAAGATTTGCTAATGCTGGGTACACACTAAAAGATTTTTAAAATCGTATAAGATCTTCAAAATGTGAGAGACCACAAACACGAGGGAAAAAAATCCTAGATTTAACCGTTTTGCTCCTATAGTGTGTGGTGTCCTCAGGGTTCCCCCCACACACTTCCGAGCAGATTCAGTCACTCTTAACACTAGTGATGCAAAGTCCGATTCATTTCCGCAAACCGGTTCTTTTCGGACAGATCGGCTCGTTGAACCGGTTCAAAAAGCAGATTCATTGGTTCCTGACGTTATCAAGCAGTAACGTCTCTACGCATTTCTTTTCTAACAGCTCAGTGCCATGTTGTATCAATTAAAAATTCAAATAAGTCATTTGTGTCAACATTCAAAAAATAAAGTTATTTGTGTGAAAGCATATAGCTGATTATTGCCATATAATTCACTTAAGTTAGTTCACCCAAAAATGAAAATTCGGTCATCATTTACAAACCCTCAAGTGGTTCCAAACCTGTATAATGTCTTCGTTCTGCTGAACACAAAGGAAGATATTCTGAAGAATGTGGGAAACAGAGCAGTTCTGGGGCACCATTGACTTCCATAGTATTTTTTTTCCTACTATGGAAGTCAATGGTGCCCCAAAACAGCCTGGTTACAAACTTTCTTCAAAATATCTTCCTTTGTGTTCGGCAGAACAAAGACATTCGTAAAGGCTTGGAACTACTTGAGGGTTTGTAAATGACAGAATTTTCATTCTTGGGTGAACTATCCCTTTAATGGTGTCCATGTCAGAGACTGACTCACCAATATTGACTAGCCTTCAACTTGGATAAGATTCCTAAAAGTTTCACACCTACAGCCAGGGGTGTAATGGGGCCAAAAAGTGGCCCTGGACTTTTTGGCACAGAGCGGCCCACCAAACCCGGTCCGCAACACACCACACCATACCATTAATGAGTGGCATATTCTTGACATTATAATTAGTCTTTTCTGGTGTATATGACAAATAGTAAATAACTTTAAATAATTTTTACGAGGGACAGTTTAATGACACTGAAGTTAAATACCAATATTATCAGTCCATATGACATGATGCTCTGGTATTGTCTAGAAGACTTGAATAGTGCAGAATGTGGACTGTTTTTATGGGTCCTTTCTATTGGTCATCATATACAGTATTTGTCCTTTTGCAGGAGCTTGACATCTATCATTTTAAGGAATAGAGCTCCAATTATGGAAAAGAGTATACAAATTATTTTGATGATGAAGAATACAGTAAACAGTACAGTGAAACATATAATGTTACAATTTAAAATAGGTGTCTTCTATGTGAATTTATAGTAAAATATTATTGATTGCTGTGATCAAAGCTGAATTTTCAGCATCATTTCTCCAGTCTTCAGTGTCACATGATCCTTCAGAAATCATTCTGATATACTGATTTGCTGTTCAAGAGACATGATTATTATGAATGTTGAAAACTTGCGCTGCTTCATTTTTTTGTGGAAAATGTGATACCATTCAGTCTTGAGTAAGATAAAAAATATAAATTAATATTTTTCTTCAACAATGTTGAATTAATCAAAGATTATAGAATACAAAAAGGGACTTTGATTAAATTGATTTAAATGACAGTAAAGATATTTACACTTATTACAAAGTACTTATATTTAAAATAAATGCTGTTCTTTAACTGAGAACCAGTATACCAATAATAAAACCATTATTAATAGTTGATCATAAATAATAACTGATAATAAAAGCAGCAAATTAGGCAGCATTAGAATGATTTCTGAAGGGACACTGAAGACTGGAGTAATGATGTGGAAAATTCAGCTTTGAGCACAGAAATAAAATACATTTTAAAACATCCTAAATAGAAAACCACTATTTTAAGTGTAATATTTCATAATATTAGGCTATTGTTTTACTGAATTTTTGATCAAATAAATTCAATCTTTTTTCAAATAAATAAATAAATAAAACCCTTAATTATTTCAAACTTTTAACCACGAGTGTGTATATAAAATAGGCTAGTGCATGTGAATTAATAAGCAAATTATATTTTTATTATGCCTATAATATAAATCACTTTCCTATGCACAGCACTCAAAAGCTTCAGATTTACATTGTTCTAGAGTAAGATTGAGAACGAGTTTAGATTTTTAACACGTGAAAGAAAGCAGATTTACATGAACTCTTATCTCATGTCTGCTGAAAACTGCATTATGTAGCCTACATTGTGACGATTCGAATAACGGCATTAAAATCTGAGAAATGTGAAAAGGCCAGTAGTAGTTTGGATTCCTGAAAATTAATGTCTGCTGAAAATATTGCTGAATTGTCTCTCGTCATGTTTAGCTGCTTACATCTTACCTCAGCTCGCATTCAAGTCGCGTCTGCACCTAGCCGGAGCACTCTATATTAATTCGACCCTGCGCGGGTCATTCGTCTGGGCCGGTGGAAGGATATATGTACATTTACTAATAATTCATGTTTTATATATATTACGCAAAGAGCCGGCCCACATTGTACAACGGCCCACCGGGAAAACTCCCAGTGCTCCAGATGGCCAGTCCGCCCCTGCCTACATCACACATTACAGAAATTGATGCACAAACGCGGATGTGTTCTACATGTCTACAATATAAAGAATGAAAAAACTTCTTTTAAAGTCTTATAAAGACCTTTTTGCTTAAAGGGGTCATATGATGCCTTTTTAAAGATCATTATTTTGTGTAATAACTCCCGAACCTTGACATGATCTATGCTAGCCGTCTACAGAAGCGAGCTAGCAACATCATCAAGGACACAACTCATCCAGGACACAGACTTTTTGTACCCCTCCCATCAGGGAAAAGATATAAGACAAAGAACAGCTTTTTCCCCAGAGGTGTAGCCTGTAATACCCCCCCCTCGAACACACAAATAGTTAACCCTTCCTCTCTTCTCCCTTCCTCATGTTTGCTGCTAATGCACAAAGACGCTTATTGGACATTAATGTTTGCACTAAATTACCACATTGTAAATAGTGTTATATTTTATTATCTAGACACTCTATGTGACATTCATGTCTGCACTATATTTACTATACTGTAAATACTGTTACATTTCTATCCTTAAATTTATCTTGTCTATTATTATACTAAGTGCCTTTTTATTTTATACAGTAATTTTATACTTTTACTACATTTACTATGTTCTGTGTGCTGCTTTCTTGTTTTACTGCTGCTGGCCTCTGTGAGCTACCAAACAAATTTCGTTGTATAACTACAATGACAATAAAGTCTCTTTACTCTTTACTTTACTTTATTTGGTGTAACAGAATATGTTGACATGCTTTAATGTTCAAAAAATACATTATTTTTCAAATACTGTACATTATTGTAGGTCCTCTATGCTCCGCCTCTCAAAAACGCATAGTTTTCTACAAAGTCCCTCCTTCCAACAAGCACAGTCTGCTCTGATTGGCCATCTGGCACAGTGCATTGTGATTGGCCGAACACTGCAAGCACTCGTCGGAAATGTAACGCCCCTTTCCATAATCGAGAGCTTCATCTTTCAAAATAAACGTAAAGACAGTTAATAATGGCCATGTTCACACAGCAGCAGAATATGGTTGTCAGTCCTGTATTTGAGTCCTTAATACGGTTACGTCCACACACAGATCGGTTATTTACGGGAGTGACAACCGCATTCTGTAACCGGACTCACAACCGCATTCTTGGAACATGCGCTGTGTGAACGGAACAGGACTGGACAACTAGTTGTCTGTCATGTCATACAGCACGAGAGAGAGCCGCTCTGCCGCACAAACGAGCGCCTGCCATGTGTTTCTTGTTTTCGGTAACTTACAGTGATGGAGAAATGAGCTGTGTGTCATCTTTAATTTTTAGATCCCGTCAGTTTTCCACAAGAGCCTCTTCCGTAAAGTATAACTTTAAGTGTACCCAGCCAGCAATGACATGTGGGGCCCAGATGAGGGCTTCATGGGCGGCAAATGTGGGCCCCATTATGGGCTTGCACCCGGGATCCACATTGGGGCCAGCCGTGGAAGCCCAGACGTACTAAAAGTGGGACCTGTAAGGGTACTGCATGGGTCTTAATTGGGCAATTCATGTCAGACCGATTTGGGCCCCACCTGCCCAAATGGGTCCAAAGTGGGCTCTGCAACATGGCTACCCAGATGGGCTTTAAATGGGATCTGTAGGAGTCTTATGTGGGTCCTAACTGGGCAATTCATGCCAAACCCATTTGGGCCCCACCTGCCCAAAGGGGTTTAAAGTGGGTTTGCACCCGGGATCCACATGGGGGCCAGCCGTGGATGCCCAGATGGGTTTTAAGTGGGATCTGTAAGGGTCTTATGTGGGTCTTATGTGGGTCAAAACTTCGGGGCCAGCTGTGATTGCCCAGATGGGCTTTTAGGGGGACCTGTAAAGGGTCTTAACTGGGTAATTCATGTCAGACCCATTTGGGCCCCACCTGCCTAAAGGGGTTTAAAGTGGGCTTGCACCAGGATTCAACCGTCTCTCCTTCAGACACCGTGGATGGAGGAGTCTGCTGCTGAAGGAGCTGTTCAGTGATGTTACTGAGGCATGCATCGGGTGGAGAGCATTGTCCATCATAGATGATAGCTTGTCCATCATTCTCCTCTCGCTCACCACCTCCACTGCATCTAAAGGAGCCCCCCAGCACAGAGCTGGCCTAATATTGACTAAGGTTGAATTTTGTTTGCTTGCATACATTATTATCATAATTCTGACAAAGGAGCTAAATAAATGATAATTGTATAATAATAATATAAATAATTACCTACATTCGAAGTATATGAAAGTAAAACAAGCACAGCCAATTTGATGGAGCTGAATTAATATCAGCTTTATGACTCCCAGGAACATCTGAGTGGTTTGGCATCATGAGCATCAACCATGATGTGGGGAAGCAAATATCATGACGACATTATTGATGATTTTGCCTCCAGGAAATGCAGAAAAGGGACACTGTTAATGAGGAGTTATTATAAACATTATGACGTTTACAAGCCCAACATTTGAGACTGTTTGCTTACACATTTCACATTTAGTTTGATTTGATTTGTTCCAATTTATTCTTAGTTAGATCAAAAGGTGGCGACAGTGCAATATGTTGAAGTATGTTTTATGCAATATGTGCAATATTTTTATGTTTAAAGCATGATTCATGAGGAAGGGAACCAAACTCTGAATCTGATATTGACTCAGTGTTTTATGTAAAAAATGTTTCAATGTAGCCGTGCTGTTGACAAATAAAGAAAATCAACTTATGATGCGAAACAATTATTGCTAAATAGTGGCGGCCGGTAAGAACATTGAGTGGCCGGTAGAATTTTGAATCCACCAGCCACTGTGGCTGGTGGATGAAAAAGTTAATTTCCTGCCCTGATATGATTGCAGCGTTTTACTGACTGCAGTGTTATTTTTTCCGGCAACATAATATTTCAACCTACCTTAATTTTATGGAAATTATAGTTAGTCGGAAGAAAGTGTGATGTGAACTTCTCTCTCACAGCCAGCTTTCTTTCCGAATGGACTGTTAACGTTTTGAGCGCGAAACGGCCTTTGCATACAGGCCTCTTATAGATGTCCTAAGAACTGCCTGACCAAATAACTATTAAATACAGTAAAATTCGTAAATTAAAGGATATGTGAGAGAATTAACAAACGAGTTAACTGCTTCGCTGGCTTCATTATGAATGAGCCTAAGGTGTTGTTATGCATAACAGGCAGTGGTGAAAAGAGTACTGAAATCTGTAGTCAAGTACAAGTGCATTGCTAAAATATTACTCAGTTACAAGTAAAAGTAGTGGTGTTAGCGAAATACTCAAGTAAAAGTACAATTTGTAAAAAATAAATAAATAAAAAAAAATAAAATACTCAGAGTATTAGTTACTTTTAACCACTGATGTCACTGTCACTTCTCCAGACTAGGGCTGGAAATTGTGTTTTCCTTTACCAGAAGTTAAAAACAATCTATTAATCAATTGATAAGATGCAAAACAATTAAAGTGTTTTTCCCTCATTTTTTTCTCATTTAAGTTTTTATTTCCTTATTCAGCAAATGTCTCTGGCAGACAAAAAACTAAATTACATGAGGAGCCACGGCTACTGATTAAATATCCATGAATACATTTCAACTGGTTAAATTCTTAATTCAAAATCAATTAAAGATCAATCATTAACATTCTTTTTTTGGTTTGGTTTGTTTTTCGTCCTCAATAATGACCCGGTTTTCATCGGCTTGTTTGCTATCAAATCACCTTACTGGCTACAAAAATGCAGATAAAAGGTTTAGATATGAATTAAAATTGTACTCAGTAATCAACTATGATTTTAAAAGTAATTTAGTAGATTACATGGATTAAAATACTTAATTACAAGTAAAAGTACAGGCTTGACAATCTACTCATAAAAGTACCCCAAAAAACTACTTAATTACAGTAATCTGAGTATTTGTAATTAATTACTTCCACCTCTGATACCAGAAACCACTCCCCAAGCGGGTCTTGAATCCGGGTATCCGGGTATCCGTTAGATGGATGTGCAAACTGACCAAAAGCCAATCGGGTAGCCAAATAGGTCCTATATGAGACATCAGAGGGATTTACCAAACATTCTACAGGTTATAAGCAACTTATGTTAAGTTAATATTCATAAAATATTCATACAATATAAATATCTATATTTAAATGCCAGCAGTAGCAATGCTGTCTCCTTTACACTTATCCCCATAAATCTGTCCCAATCTGGGTCACTGCACCAATGAAAGTGTTTTTGTGTTCCCAGATCAAACCCATGCCCACTTGGCCCATAAATATGCCATGCAGGACCCATATATGCATTCCCAGATCAAACCCATGCCCACTTGGCCCATAAATATGTCATGCAAGACCCATATATGTGTTCCCAGATCAAACCCATGCCCACTTAGCCTATAAAAATTCTATGCAGGACCCATATATGCGTTCCCAGATCAAACCCATGCCCACTTGGCCCATAAATATGCTATGCAGGACCCATATATGCATTCCCAGATCAAACCCATGCCCACTTGGCCCATAAATATGCCATGCAGGACCCATATATGCATTCCCAGATCAAACCCATGCCCACTTGGCCCATAAATAATATGTCATGCAAGACCCATATATGCATTCCCAGATCAAACCCATGCCCACTTGGCCCATAAATATGTTATTGCACTGTCCTTGGAGCGGACCTAACCTACATTTCACTGCTGGTTATACCCTGTATAACTGTGTATGTGACAAACAAAAATATTGAATCTTGAATCTTCATGTGGTGTGACAGAACCAGTATTTGTCTGGGCTGTGTATGCACGAGTTGATCAATGATTTAAATTTCAGTCTAAAATATTGTACTGCTTCAGAAGACCGATTTGTGCTGCTACATTTGCAAGAATAGCAATTCATCCAAAATTGAAGAAATATACTAAAAAAATAACATCTCGCATAACACTAAAACCCATCAATTAAATCAGTGTGAATTCTACTTACTTCACTTTAGGCCCGTAGTATTGCAGCCGTCTTGTTGCCTTTGACATCCCAGCACTCCACGCTGCCTTTGCTCTGAAAAGATTGATTTCAAAAACATATGCAATAACGTTATGATTGTGGGCGGCCTCCGTTTAATGTGGTAAATAGGCTATGTAGCAGTGACATTTAAATTGAAACATAATGGCCCGGTTTCACAGATAAGGCTTAGACTAAACCAGAATTAGGCCATAATTCAATTAGGACAGTTAAGTAATTTTATAAACATGCTTAGAAAAAAACATTACTGGGGTGCATCTTGAGACAAACCAAAGGCACTGATATATTTTAAGATCAGTCAGTGCAAGTTTATTTAAATTGAAACAGCTCAGACTTACATTTTAGTCTAGGACTAGGCTTAAGCCTTGTCTGTGAAACCGGGGGAATATCTTTTACCTGCCCATGTTGTTATTTTTAGTGTATTTTTTATTTTAATTCCTATTAATATTTTTTCCTTTTATCCAACATTCTCTTTTTTTCTTAAACTACATTTGGAAATTAATTATTTAATTCATATAACGAAACAAGCTTAAAGTGGTTAAGGGAACTTTAAAAAATGTTCTTTATGAGTTTCAAGACATGCACACTAGCTTTGACATCTAATGACAAAACCTGACGGGCTTTTTGTGCTGCTAATTGCCAGAAGACCAGAAGAACTTGCTACCCTGGTAAGTAAAAATTGGATAATCTAACATATAATATAATTTTAAACCGTTCTACACATATAATATCAAAGTAATGTTTATTTAAAATTAAGCTATAATTGTGAGTTTGCTGACATAGTGCTAGAGTTGAGCTCCAACCATAATCAAGCACACCTGATTCAGCTAATCAAGGTCTTCAGGATTACTAGAAACGTCCAAGCAGGTGTGAGTTGGAGCTGGATCTAAACTGTGCAGAGCTGCGGCAAAGAGTATAGAAGACCAAGAGGCGAAACTTGAGTAACAGCCACCAGGTGGCGCTTCAGTAACGCGGCCGCCATTTTGGGGTGACTGGGGCGAATGTAACTGGACAACGTTAGATATACAAAATAACAACGAAAGAGAAGTCAAAGTGGAATAAAAGAATGCAATGTTGGGCAATAAATTACAAAAACTATCAGTGTGACAGTAAAAATCTTGCCTTTTATCGTTTTCCCAAAAACCCTAACAGGTAAAATTATTCACAAAAGTGTAGGCTATATTGTGTTTTGAAGTGGGACGTAGCCCTGTTTTATCCACCTGCTAACTTTAACTGTTTTTAGTCTAGTAGTAAACTTAAATCCTTTTAGGAACTGCAGGTCCTATAGCCATAGAAACCATAATGATGATTTATATGGATATGACATAGTTATAGCGTATGCAACTTCACACATTTAATTACTTACTATATTATTATTTACTATTAGTCCAGTAGGTCTGAAATATATACTGTACGTTTTAATCCCCTGGAACACACTACAAACATGATGATTTCTAGAACATGATGCAGTGTCTGTCATAAATAGCCAATTAAACTATTTTGGAGAAAGTGGCTGTATGTTTGTGTTTTTTTAACAAAATATTTTATTTTTATTTTTATTTTTTACAATCTTCCTTTAACGGACATTAATA
The DNA here is from genome assembly GCF_936440315.1 of Barbus barbus. Classification (NCBI taxonomy): domain Eukaryota; kingdom Metazoa; phylum Chordata; class Actinopteri; order Cypriniformes; family Cyprinidae; genus Barbus; species Barbus barbus. Next base: position 12,156,777 of record NC_136741.1, read on the forward strand.
TAAGACAATACTTCAAAAACAGTTTACTGTCAAGATGCTGCTGCTGGGCGACCACTGTTGCAATGAAACGTTCTTTTTCTCTTTGGCTGCGGCTCTCCAGGATTTGAGTTTGACACCACTAGTCTATAGTATATAGTATTTTTTTCAATCAGTGCAAAGAAATGCAAGTGCTGGCAGTGCATCAGATGGAGAGATTGAAAAGTTCATCAAATGATGGCTGCTGCTCACTTTGGACAGAGATGGAGGAAGAAAAGTGCGGGCCCAAAAGCAAACTAATTCTACCTAAGGTATGTTCCAAATGTTAACATTTACCACAGATATCATTCATGTTATCAGTCTGAGATTGTCTGACTAACCATGCGTGTCATTGTCTATTCCCCTTTTTATTCTGTTTCTGTCAATCTGTCCCTCTTTAGGGTATGCTTACTCGAGGAGGCTCCTGCCGTTTTCTTGTTGTTTTTTTCATTACAGTTTTTTTTTGTTTCAAATACAGGTGCATCTCAGAAAATTAGAATATGGTGAAAAAGGTTTTTACAAAGTTACAAGTTTTTCTTGTAACGTATTTCAAAAAGTGAAACTTTCATATATTTTAGATTCATTACATGTAAAGTAAAACACTTCAAAAGTTTTTTGTTTTAATTTTGATGATTAGCGCTTACAGCTCATGAAAGTAAAAAATCAGTATCTCAATGTGGCGAGGGGGGCGTGATTCAGCGAGGTCTGCAGCGGGAGAGAGAGCTGAGAGACGAGCGGTGAGTAAGTGGGTCAAGTGTAAATGACAAACACCTGTGTCTTGTTCCAGTAAAGTGGCGCGGAGAGACCGCATAAAAGGACCTGGAAAAGGACAGAGAGGGAGAGAGACCGACGGCGGACTGGTGGCTGGAGACTGTGCGGTGGGAACCCCGTGATTGCTTTGGAGAGCCCGTTTGATACTGCGTGGGCAGTGTATTATAGTGAGCGCTGGTAGTGCGTCTTTTTGTTTTGTACGAACCGTGGAATAAAGACACCAGTCTCAGCCAAACCGACCTCGTCCTCTTCCTTGCTGACTATTGACTTTGTTACACTGGTGCCGAAACCCGGGAAGGAAGCAGGAGGGACGCTGCCATCATGCAGACTCCGACAAGTACGCCATTTGCGGATGTCATCTCGTCCCTCGCGGTCCTCCACCAAGAACAACATCAGGCGCTGCTGGATATGCGGACTGACCAGGAACACCGCTTCCAGGCCATCATCCGAGCGCAACAGGAGGACCGCGAGACGTTCCGGAGCTGGATGGACCGGGAAGTCCGGGCAGAAACAGCCGCCCGGCTGACCACACCCCCCCACCTGCCGTTAAACAAGATGGGGGCGCAGGATGACCCCGAGGCCTTCTTAGATCTTTTTGAAAAGACGGCGGAAACCGGGGGGTGGCCACGAGCGCAATGGCCAGTGCGTCTAATACCGCTGCTGTCAGGAGAAGCGCAGGCGGCGGCTCAGCAACTGCCCGTGCCGAACCTCCTGGTCTTTGACGATTTGAAACGAGCCATCCTCCAGCGGGATGGCCGAAGCCCAGAGCAACATCGCCAGCGGTTTCGATCGCTGGTCCTGGGCGAGAGCGGTCGGCCCTTTGTGTTGGCACAACAGCTCCGGGACTCCTGCCGCAAATGGCTGCTGGCTGAGGGAGACAACGTCGATCACATCCTCGACCGGGTGGTACTGGAGCAGTTCATCACCCGTCTGCCAAGGAAAACGGCAGAGTGGGTCCAGTGCCACCGACCGACGTCGCTGGCCTCAGCCATCCAGCTGGCGGAGGATCAGATGGTGGCATGCCCCGGGGTCGGCGAACCCCTCCCAGCTGTCTCTCTCTCCTCACCTTTGATTTCTCCCTCTCCCTCTATCATTCATCCTGTCCCTCTTCCTAGGTCCCGTCCTCCTGGTTTCCCGCGAGCCCCACCCCGAGGGCGGGGCGGGACTGGGCAGGAGTACCCTCCGAGTCCGTGAGCTCCGCCCAGCGCTGACCACCGACACTGCTCCCGTTTACCCGCTCTCTCCACACCACTCGCTTAACCCACTTCCCGCCACTAGGGCGGCGGGGAGGTCTGGGCCGGCCTGTTGGCGTTGCGGGGACCCGGAGCATTTTATTGACAGGTGTCCCATGATGGAGGTGGGGACAATGATCCGGGTCCCGGACACACCGCAGGCTGCCCCCGATCAGGCTGGCGGGTACCAAATACCTGTGAGTATTGAGGGGGGTACCTACCAGGCTCTGGTGGATTCAGGATGTAACCAAACCTCTATCCATCAGAGCCTGATTCGGCCCGAGGCATGGGTTACAAGCCGCATGGTTCAGGTACGGTGTGTGCACGGGGATGTGGTGAAATATCCGTTAATGTCCGCCGTCATCCAATTTAGGGGACAAAACCATAGTGTAGAGGTCGCAGTTAGCCCACACCTCCGACATCCGCTAATTCTGGGAACCAATTGGCCGGCTTTTAGTGAATTACTGGGATGCTTATGTGCAGATGTCTCTTGGGGTAAGGGAAAGCAGGGAAAGGGGCCGCTCGTACAGGTGGGAGAGGTTGAACGGGGACCGCTGAGTTCTGACCCAGGGGAACAGAGGGAAATCGAGAGGATCCTCTCGGAGCGCGATGATTTTCCCCTGGAGCAGACTCAGGATGAGTCATTAAAACATGCGTTTGAACAGGTCCGTTATATCGACGGCCAACCTCTCCAACCGGCTTGTTCGGTCTCCTATCCATATTTTGCAATTGTAAAAGATCGCTTGTATCGAGTGACCCAAGACGCTCAGACAAAGGAAGATACAACGCAGTTATTAGTGCCAACGAGCCGTCGGGAAATGCTTTTCCAGGCGGCTCATTGTAATCCCATGGCTGGACATTTAGGTCAGACAACAACCCTAAATCGCCTCATGGCCCGGTTTTTTTGGCCGGGCATTCACGAGAATGTACGCAGATGGTGCGCGTCTTGTCGCGAATGTCAGCTGGTAAATCCACCGGCCTCCCCAAAAGCGCCTTTGCGCCCGCTACCGCTGATGCAGGTCCCCTTCGAAAGAATTGGGATGGACCTCATCGGGCCATTAGAGCGATCAGCGAGAGGACATCATTTTGCATTAGTTCTGGTGGACTATGCAACCCGATATCCGGAGGCAGTGGCGCTCCGCAGCATTTCTGCCAAGAGTGTTGCGGATGCACTGTTTCGTTTAATCTCCCGAGTGGGGATCCCGAAAGAGATCCTCACTGATCAAGGCACGGCGTTTATGTCACGTACGTTACGTGAACTGTACGAATTATTGGGTATTAAATCAATTCGCACCAGTGTCTATCACCCACAAACGGACGGGCTGGTGGGACGATTTAATCGCACGTTAAAAACCATGATTCGTAAGTTCGTTCACGAAGACGCCAAAAATTGGGATAAGTGGTTGGAACCCCTCTTGTTCGCTGTGCGGGAGGTCCCGCAAGCCTCCACGGGGTTTTCCCCCTTCGAGCTTCTTTATGGTCGTCAGCCCCGAGGGGTTCTTGATGTCCTGAGAGAAACTTGGGAGGACGGACCTTCTCAGAGCAAAAATTAAATTCAGTATGTACTGGACCTGAGAACGAAACTCCACACTTTGGGGCGGCTATCTAGGGAGAATTTGTTACAGGCTCAGGGCAGACAAAGCCGGTCATACAACAGGGGAACCAATTTGCGGAAATTTTCACGGGGAGATAAAGTGCTTGTGTTGCTCCCAACTTCAAGTTCCAAATTACTTGCGAAGTGGCAAGGACCGTTTGAGGTCACACGGCAAGTTGGAGATCTCGATTATGAGGTGGTGCGAACAGATAGGGGTGGGGCTCATCAAATTTATCACCTCAACCTCCTAAAAAAATGGAGCGAGGCGGAGTTGGTGATGCTGGTGACGGTGGTGAGTGGAGAAGATGATCTCGGGCCAGAAGTGAGCGGCAAAACACAATCTCTCGCTCTGGCCCCAGGAGGAGATCATCTCTCGCCCTCCCAGCTCACTGATGTGGCCAAGTTGCAAGCAGAGTTTGCAGATGTGTTCTCACCCCTACCCGGTCGAACGAATCTCATTCAGCATCATATTGAGACCGAGCCAGGTGTAGTAGTACGCAGTCGGCCATATCGTTTACCTGAACACAAGAAAAAGGTGGTTCAGACGGAATTAGAGGTGGTGCTTGAAATGGGAGTAATAGAAGAATCCAACAGTGATTGGGCGAGCCCGATTGTCTTAGTTCCTAAAACGGACGGCTCGGTCCGATTCTGTGTGGATTACCGCAAAATAAATGCTGTGTCGAAATTCGACGCGTAACCCATGCCCCGAGTCGACGAATTGCTTGATCGGCTGGGCACAGCTCGTTTTTATTCGACACTGGATTTGACAAAAGGATATTGGCAGATCCCCTTATCGCCGGTATCTAAAGAAAAAACCGCTTTCACAACGCCGTTTGGATTACACCAATTTGTTACGCTTCCGTTCGGCTTGTTTGGGGCACCGGCTACTTTTCAGCGACTCATGGACCGTATTCTCCGGCCCCATGCTGCATATGCTGCTGCGTACCTAGATGATATCATCATCTATAGCAACGACTGGCAGCGGCATATGGAGCACGTGAGGGTTGTCCTGAGAGCGCTGAGGGCGGCCGGGCTCACGGCCAACCCAAGGAAGTGTGCAGTTGGGTGGGTGGAGGTCAGGTATCTGGGTTTCCACTTGGGTCACGGACAAGTGCGTCCCCAAATTGATAAGACCGCAGCCGTTGCAACTTGTCCGAGACCTAAGACCAAAAAGGAGGTGAGACAGTTCCTGGGGCTGGCGGGATACTATAGAAGGTTTGTGCCTAATTATTCGGACCTCACCAGCCCGCTGACTGATCTCACTAAAAAGGAAGCACCAGATCCGGTTCAGTGGACGGAGCTGTGCCAGCAGGCTTTTACCCAGGTGAAGGCTGCTCTGTGTGGCGGGCCGCTGTTACATTCTCCTGACTTTTCTCTCCCCTTCTTGTTGCAGACTGATGCATTGGACAGAGGGCTGGGTGCAGTCCTGTCCCAGGAGGTGGAGGGGGAGGAACGGCCGGTGCTGTACTTTAGTCGCAAGCTCTCGAAGAGAGAGACTAAGTACAGCACCATAGAGAAGGAGTGTTTGGCCATCAAGTGGGCCGTCCTCACCCTCCGATACTATCTCCTGGGGCGAGAATTCACTCTCTGTTCGGACCACGCTCCTCTGCAGTGGCTCCACCGCATGAAGGATACCAACGCGCGGATCACTCATTGGTATCTGGCTTTACAGCCTTTTAAGCTCCAGGTGGTCCACAGGCCGGGTGTACAGATGGCTGTGGCTGACTTCCTCTCCAGAAATGGGGGGGGGGGGCTGCAGGCCGGATGGCTCCCCGGCCTGAGTCGGGCGGTGGGGGTATGTGGCGAGGGGGGCGTCATTCAGCGAGGTCTGCAGCGGGAGAGAGAGCTGAGAGACGAGCGGTGAGTAAGTGGGTCAAGTGTAAATGACAAACACCTGTGTCTTGTTCCAGTAAAGTGGCGCGGGGAGACCGCATAAAAGGACAGAGAGGGAGAGAGACCGACGGCGGACTGGTGGCTGGAGACTGTGCGGTGGGAACCCCGTGATTGCTTTGGAGAGCCCGTTTGATACTGCGTGGGCAGTGTATTATAGTGAGCGCTGGTAGCGCGTCTTTTTGTTTTGTACGAACCGTGGAATAAAGACACCAGTCTCAGCCAAACCGACCTCGTCCACTTCCTTCCTGACTATTGACTTCGTTACACTCAATATATTAGAATATTTACATTTGAGTTTCAATAAATGACCATCCCTACAGTATAAATTCTGGGTATCTCTTGTTCTTTGAAACCACAATAATGGGGAAGACTGCTGACTTGGCAATGGTCAAGAAGACGATCATTGATGCCCTCCACAAAGAGGGTAAGTCACAGAGGGTCATTACTGAAAGGTGTGGCTGTTCACAGAGTGCTGTATCAAAGCATATTAAATGCAAAGTTGACTGGAAAGAAGAAATTGTGTAGGAAAATGTGCACAAGCAACAGGGATGACCGCAAGCTTGAGAACACTGTCAAGCAAAGCCGATTCAAATACTTGGGAGAGCTTCACAAGGAGTGGACTGAAGCTGGAGTCAGTGCATCAAGAGTCACCACGCTCAGACGTCTTCAGGAAAAGGGCTAACAAGCCACTTCTGAAACAGAAACAACGTCAGAAGCATCTTACCTGGGCTAAAGAGAAAAAGAACTGGACTGTTGCTCAGTGGTCCAAAGTCCTCTTTTCAGATAAAAGTAAATTTTGCTTTTCATTTGGAAATCAAGGTCTGGAGTCTGGAGGAAGACTGGAGAGGCACAGAATCCAAGCTGCTTGAAGTCCAGTGTGAAGTTTCCGAAGTCAGTGATGATTTGGGGTGCCGTGACGTCTGCTGGTGTTGGTCCATTGTGTTTTATCAAGTCCAAAGTCAATGCAGCCATCTACCAGGAGATTTTAGAGCACTTTATGCTTCCATCTGCTGATAAGCTTTATGGAGATGCTGATTTCCTTTTCCAGGAGGACTTTAGCACCTGCCCACAGTGCCAAAACCACTTCCAAGTGCTTTGTTGACCATGATATTACTGTGCTTGATTGGCCAGGCAACATGCCTGACCTGAACCCCATATGGAATCTATGGTATATTTTCAAGAGAAAGATTAAAAACAGTCGATCCAACAATACAGATGAGCTGAAGGCTCAATAGTGGCTCAGCAGAGACACAGGCTGATCGCTTCCATGCCATTCCTCACTGATGCTGGAATTTGTGCTAAAGGAGCCCCAACCAAGTATTGAGTGCAGAAATGAACATACTTTAAAGAACTTGAACTTTTCTGTTTGGCAAATCCTTTTTTTGATTGATCTTAGAAATATTCTAATATTTTGAGATACTGATTTTTGACTTTCATGAGCTGTAAGCTCTAATCATCAAAATTAAAACAAAAAAACTTTTAAAGTGTTACTTTACATGTAATGAATGTAAAATATATGAAAGTTTCACTTTTGAAATAAGTTACAAGAAAATGAACTTTTTCCCCATATTCTAATTTTCTGAGATGCACCTGTATATCCTGAACATTTGCCTCAATATATTTGCTGTCCATCCACAAACACTCAAATGTAAATGTGTAATTATTAGGTCTAAGGACAAACTGTTTGCCATTCCATTTACAAATAATATTGAAAGAGACTAAAAATTGATCCCTGAGGGAATACTTCTGCAGCTTTATACATCAATGCCAATTGTTGTTTTTCAGCTTTATTTCTCCATAAAATTTATAATATATTATAATTATGCAGTGACATAATATTAATGCAGAATAAGTGAACTTCAGTTTTTGGCCTTGCAATATAGACAGTGTTTACTTGACTGTACACTTTATAATGTATTCACTTTATTTATTTGCTTTAGTTATTTCTTTTATTTGCTTTAGTTTGCTGTTTTATTACTTTCTGAAATCAATGTATGTCCAAGTATTGAAGTGAATTCCAAGCATGAAGTAGTAAACTTAAAAATTACTCAAAAATGTGACTTAAAACATGCTACAACTTCAGTATTGTTATTTAATAATGTAATGTTACTTTGAAAGTATACTTTCAATGCATTGTTACAATAATCATTTTCATCACACAGTTAAAAAATATTCATAAAATATATTTAAGTGCAAATAAATATACTTATAAAAAATAAACAGAACTTTCAATTCAAGTATATTTTTGTAAAATATATTTTTTAGAAAATATACTAAATTACAAAAAAGATTGTAAATTTTGTGTTAGTATATTTGCAATGTACTATTAAAACAGGGAATATATTACAAAAACAATAAAGTATACTTTTTTTTCACTATGGTCCGCTCTCCACCCAAATTTAAAAGCTGCCATCGGTTAATGAAGATTTGACGAATGAACTCGCGGCTCGATTGGACTCGTCTTGTCAGAAAGTGATAAGACTTTCAGTTTTATGGATGTCGCCATCTTCGATTTTACTTTGGTCACTGTCGCTATGGTTACTGGTGAGGAATACGGGCTTGATTCTCGTTGCACGTTCATACAGACAGTATTCTAAACACAACTGTAAGCTGCTGTGTGAACGGGACACTTCGAGATTCACACCTGTAAAGAAAATGCGGTTGTCAATCCTAAAAACTGCCAGTGTGAACATAGCCAAAGTCCTTTGTTTTACCGTCAGTTCAAGCCCAAAAGGGGAACAGAGTCGCGTGACAGACACAGTGATGATGCTCGTATGTGTTTGCAGTACACAAGCCGCGGTTAAGACAGCTGACTCTACTGTGATGTGACCCTGTCTGTCTCTCTCTCTCTCGCACACACACATACACACACACACACACACACACACACGAAGCGCAAAACTCCACATTTGAACAGTCAATAGCAAATACTTAAACTAATAACAAAACATACTTACAGTCACTGATTCAGAAGCACCAGATTGTCGTAGCAAAGTCAGAATTACCTCCTCTCCTAGGTTCACAAAACGGTCATCCATAAAATGCGTTGCTGTTCTGTTGTAAGTAATCTTAATGATTCCTAAATGCATCTACTTTCGGAAGGCCAAATAAAGTGCTTTTGCTTTCACATAGAAACACACAGTGTCCAGTAGCAATTTTTTCTACCTATTAGATTGTGTTTTATTAACATCTACACCTACCCCAATCCTAAACCTACCCCTTAAAGTAATGCAGATGCATTAAATATTGTTGTTCAGCGTGAGAAAAAGGACGAAATATTGATGTGCACATGCGCAGTAAGCCCCGGTAGGAAAATCTGACGGGTAGGATAAAATGTCAGGACACCGGCTCAAAAGAACGATTCGTTCAAGAACTGAACATCACTTCTTAACACACCTCACACCACAGGAAAATCTGATAAAATAATCTTTAGAACCAGCAAGATAATCGGGAGATTACCTAGAATTGTCGGAAGGGGAGAAATCAGCCCGATTATCTTGTGGTGAGTACCCAGCATAAGAAGAACACCCTGGAGGGTTTATTCTGGTTAGTTATAGTTTACCAATCAACCATACAAAAATTTACAGTAAATCAGATGGTCAACCAGGATGATCATTCTGATAATCCTGGTAGAATATGGTTGTCTAGTAAGTTTGTAAAGCAACCAAGTGGTTCCCAAACCTGTCCCCCTGCCCTGCAGCTTTTGTATGTCTCCCTTATGTAACACTCCTAATTCCACTCATCAGCTCGTTTGTAGAGACTGCAAGAATTAAATTGGGTGTGTCTGATTAGGGAGACATACAAAATGTGCTGGGCAAGGTGTCCTCCAGGACAGGTTTCAGAACCACTGATCTATGGCCTAGTGGGAACACAAGCATCCAAAATACCAGCTACAGTGACCTCAAAAAGTATTATGCTCATTTGACCCTCTAAAAATAATGCATTTTTTTATTAATACAGTGTTAAAATACAGGCTACATCTTTAAAATCTGTTTTTAAGGCTCTCTGGAGAAAGTAAAAAAGAAAAACATGTATAATGCCATGATGAAATCACTAAAGAATCTTGTGCATTCCTTAGTTATTTTTAGACATATAATTACTAGCTTTTATTGTAAATTTTGACATTCTCGAAGACTACTTTTTGTCAAGGTTTAGATATTTTTTTGTTTGAAATGGTTATTTGAAGTGTCAGGTCTTGCATTATAATTAGTCAAGCCTGAACGTAGAACTTGTTAGAAAAGGAAAACATGGAAAGCATTTTGTTACAAACTGAATTAGATTCAAAACTGAATAAAAATACAGTGACTCAATCCTAACACTTTATATTATAAACTTTTTAAAATCTTTTTTTGTGTGTATGTGTATACATTTTTTTATGGTAGTACATTTTTCACCCAGTTTTGTACCATTCCGATAAAGCTAGTCTATAAACAAATGAAAAACATTAATTTTGTCTGGTCCTATGAGGAGTTTAATGGAATTTGTTTTATTAATTTCCTCTAACTTTCAGAACTTATACATGCTGTTTCATATAATTACTGATATTTTGTTGTGTATTTTTAATTGGTTTAAGTTTACAAACATTACTAGGAGCCATGGAGTGTTGGTGACCATCTAAGGTCAGGTGTTGCTTTGAGTAAGGCTGGGATTCAATCTCAGAAAGAATCGATTCTTCAAAGGAAAGTGATCACTTGAGCACAATTTAAGGCAATGAAAGAGGTGAAGGCAAAATCTACTCACTTTAAACAATGCTTCATTGCAGAGACCACTGAGGCTTTTCCAAGTTATAACCTAATGTGTGCTTATATTGTGTTAGGCATATTTATTTGAATAGGAAATGTAAGTACAACACGTCATTGAACCCATTAATCATAAAAGTGTTAATTACTTAATATTAGCTGTATTACCCACTGTAACTCTGTCATCATCAACAAGCTGCTTGTTATAGTTCTAGTTTCTAGGGTAGATCATATATGTAATATGTTGATGTATGTTAAAGAGCAGCAACACTAAGAATGAGGATGCATACTGTGACACGTGTCCCGAAGCCTCATCAGCGTCGCCCTGGTAACCCACGAGGAACACCTGAAAGTCCTCATCCCGGGCTGATCGGTCACGGCTGCTGGCAAATCAAGCGGCGGCCATATAAGCCGCCGCCAACCCGAACACAAGTGAGTGATCACTCCAGAAGACTGGATGTTAACGTCTGTTCTGGTCTTCTCCCACAGAAAGCCCGTGACCGATCAGCACCGCCCCGCACGGACACGCCGCTCTGGGAGCACCAGGATTACCAGCACTACCAGCACTACCAGCACTACCACGGATGAGCACCCCGGCACGTGGTTTCTTCACTTTTATTAATAAATCCACCCTTCGGGGACTTCCCTGCCATTCTCTGTTGTCGTGTGATTCCTCACCCCGCCACACTGGTGGAGAATGCGGGCATGTGAGTGAGGGATCGCCGGTAACCACCCATCCTTGCACAGACACTGAATTGTTGTGTTTTTTTTCCTTTTTTTCCCCTCTCACCAGGCGGACGCTCCTCCCTGCAGCATGGAAGAGCTGCTGAAGCACCTCACCGAGGTCAGCATCCGCCAGCAGCAGATTTTAGAGCACATCGCCAGCCGGCAGGGAGAGGCAGAACGCGAGCTCGCCGCTTTTCGCGCCACACAACACGCTCCGCCGCCTGATCCCCGTGTCCAGGCTGCCCAGCTGCTGCCTAAAATGACACCCGGCGATGATGTGGAATTGTTCCTGCAAATGTTCGAGAACGTCGCCACCCGCGAGGGCTGGAGTCACCGGGACTGGGCACGGCTGGTAGCCCCCCTGTTGACAGGAGAAGCGCAGCGCGCTTACTTCTCACTACCCTCTGAGCTTAGTGACAGCTACGCCGAACTGAAGCAGGAAATATTGTCGCGGCTGGGATTATCCCCGATTGCAGCCGCCCAAATGTTCCTGGACTGGAGCTACAGTCCGCGATTGCCGCCCCGAGCTCAGGCAGCCGAACTCTCCCGTCTCGCGCAGCACTGGCTGCTGGCCGGGGATCCCACCGCCAGCCAGGTGGCGGAGCGTGTGGTCATTGACCGGCTCCTGCGTGCGCTTCCCCGCACCCACCGTCAGGCCGCAGGCATGCGGAACCCCACCACTCTCGGCGAGCTCATAGAGGCGATCGAACTGGCGGATGCGACCCAACAGCGGGAGGCTGGGGAGCGAGCGCCGCCTTTTCCCCGAAGGGTGGGCCAGGAGCGACGCACGCCGGAGGGCACCCAGCGGCCAGTAGGCAGGCCGGCGGCTCCCGCTCCTCAGGACGAGCCCATGCCCACCGAACCACCCCGCTCGTCCGGGCGGACTTGGCTGGCAGGCTGCGCCGTTCACCACGCCCCGCCAGGAGGAGCTCCACGGGCGGAAGTGAAGGTAAACGGCCACCCGTTTGAGGCCCTCCTGGACTCCGGAAGTGCGGTCACCCTCGTCAATCCGGCCGTGTTATCCCCTCGCCCGGACTCTAGGGCCCGCCTGGCCATCACGTGCGTCCATGGAGACACGCGGGAGGTGTCCGCACGACGAGTCACCATCGCGGCTTCGCCGGGGACATGGCCAGTCGAGGTGGGGATTGTGAAAGATCTGCCCGTACCGGTGCTCCTTGGAAGAGACTGGCCAGGGTTCGACCGCCTTCTCGTCCCCGCCACTCAGCCTGCCAGCTTCAGCGGGAGCCGCCGAAGACCCCAACGAGCGAAGGGAGACCGGCGTCGTCCCGTGCTGCTGGCCTCCGACAGTCCAAGAGATGGTGAGTCTCCCTCCCGTAATCCTAACCTATTCTATGATGTCTTCCAGCAGGTGTCGGAAGGGGGGGACTTCAGCAAGGCCCAGCACGAGGACGACCGGTTGAAGCACTGTTGGACTCAAGTGAGGGTGATCGACGGCCAAGAAGTCCAACCCGGCCCTCACCCGGTCCCCCACTTCATTGTGGAGAAAGGTCTGCTCTACTGCGTCGCGGAGCGAAGGGGGGAGGAAAATACTTTGTTAGTGGTGCCACGGACGAAAACCGAGACGGTGGTGGAGTTGGCCCACTCTCACCCTATGGCTGGCCACCTGGGGCCTCAAAACACCATCCAGCGGATCCGCGACCGCTTCCACTGGCCCGGCCTGGAGGCTGAGGTGAAGCGGTTCTGCCAGGCCTGCCCGATCTGCCAACGGACCTCACCAAAAACTCCTCCCCCCCAGTCCGCTGATTCCTCTACCCATTATCGGGGTGCCCTTCGAGCGAATCGGGATGGATTTAGTGGGGCCGCTGCCAAAGTCCGCCCGGGGACACGAGCACATACTGGTGATAGTCGACTATGCCACCCGGTACCCCGAGGCCGACTCCTCAAAGTCAAACAGATCCGAACGACCGTTTACCACCCTCAGACGGACGGCTTGGTCGAGCGATTCAACCAAACCTTAAAGCGCATGCTGAGGCGGGTGGCGGCAGAAGATAGACGCGATTGGGACCAGATGCTGCCCTACGTCCTCTTCGGCATCCGAGAGGTCCCCCAGGCTTCTACGGGGTTCACCCCCTTTGAGCTCCTGTTCGGGAGGCAGCCCCGGGGCCTCTTGGATGTCGTAAGAGAGGCGTGGGAGCAGCAGCCACCCGCCCAACGAACCTCGATCGAGCACGTCCGTCTGATGCGAGAGAGAATCGACAGGGTGATGCCATTGGTCCGGGAGCACCTCAGTCGGGCACAGCAGGCCCAGCAACGACATTATAACCGGGCAGCGCAGCCACGGGAGTTCCGGCCGGGAGACCATGTGCTGGTCCTGGTCCCGAATGCAGCCTGCAAATTCTTGGCCACCTGGCAGGGGCCATATACCGTGACCGAGAAGGTGGGCCCGGTCACCTATCGTATCCGCCGGCCTGGACGAAGGCGCCAAGACCAACTGTTTCATATTAACTTGCTAAAACGGTGGGTCGGGTCCAGGGCCCAACTCTCGGCCCTCACCACCACCACTCCCGTGGTTGTTGACATGGACTCCCAATTGTCGGCGACCCAGAAGTCGGAGCTGCAGCACCTGGTCGGTCAGTTCTCCGATGTGTTCTCCCCACTCCCCGGGCGGACCAACGTCGTACGACACGACATCCGCACACCACCAGGGGTCATCGTCAGGCAGCGGCCCTATCGTGTACCGGAGGCTCGGAGACACGCCATCGAAGAGGAGATCAGGGAGATGTTGAGGTTAGGGGTAATCGAGCCATCACGGAGCCCGTGGTCCAGCCCCATCGTCATGGTCCCGAAGCCGGACGGCACCCTCCGCTTCTGCAACGACTTCCGCCGCCTCAATGAAATCTCCGAGTTTGACGGCTATCCAATGCCCAGGGTAGACGAGCTGCTGGACCGGCTCGGGAGGGCCCGGTACATCTCGACACTCGACCTAACAAAGGGGTATTGGCAGGTCGCCCTAACGGAGGAAGCCAAGCCCAAGACTGCTTTCTCCACCGCCAGTGGCCACTGGCAATACCGGACCCTCCCGTTCGGCCTGCACGGGGCACCGGCGACATTCCAACGGATGATGGACATCCTACTCCGGCCCCATCAAGCCTACGCAGCCGCCTACCTGGACGACGACGTCATACACTCGGAGCGGTGGGAGGACCACCTCGAGCGACTGCGGAGGGTGCTGGGAGAGCTGCGAAAGGCTGGACTCACTGCCAACCCCCGAAAGTGCCACCTTGCCCAGGCGGAAGCCAAATATCTGGGGTTCCAGGTGGGACGGGGCCTGATCAAGCCCCAGGAGGCCAAAGTGACAGCCATTCTCTCCGCACCACGACCCGCATCCAAGACGCAGGTGCGGGCTTTTCTGGGGTTGGCAGGGTATTACCGATGTTTTATCCCTAACTTCTCCTCCCTAGCCGCTCCCCTGACAGACTTGACCAGGAAGGGGCAACCGGAGAAGACACCTTGGGGGCCCGTGGAAGAGGAAGCGTTCCAGAGGATCAAGACTGCGCTGACGTCAGAGCCAGTCCTCCGGGCCCCGGACTTTAACAGCCCCTTTCTGTTACAGACCGACGCCTCAGACACTGGGTTGGGAGCCGTCCTCTCCCAGGTCCAGGACGGTGAGGAACACCCAGTGGTCTACATCAGCCGGAAGCTGACCCCGGCAGAACGACGCTATGCCACCGTGGAGAGGGAGGCGCTGGCCGTCAAGTGGGCAGTCCTGGAGCTCAGGTATTATCTGCTGGGACGAAAATTCACTCTTGTCACTGACCATGCCCCTCTGCAGTGGATGGCCCGGGCGAAGGACACCAACGCCCGGGTGACTCGATGGTTCCTGGCGCTCCAGGACTTCCACTTCAGCGTGCAACATCGAGCAGGGACGGCCAACGCCAACGCCGACGGACTCTCCAGGATCTGGTCAGCTTTCGCAAGTCTGTCAGGGCACACTTCCCACCCAACCCCAACCTCCCCGTTGTGCAGGACGACCAGAGCAACGCTTGGGGGAGGGAGTGTGACACGTGTCCCGAAGCCTCATCAGCGTCGCCCTGGTAACCCACGAGGAACACCTGAAAGTCCTCATCCCGGGCTGATCGGTCACGGCTGCTGGCAAATCAAGCGGCGGCCATATAAGCCGCCGCCAACCCGAACACAAGTGAGTGATCACTCCAGAAGACTGGATGTTAACGTCTGTTCTGATCTTCTCCCACAGAAAGCCCGTGACCGATCAGCACCGCCCCGCACGGACACGCCGCTCTGGGAGCACCAGGATTACCAGCACTACCAGCACTACCAGCACTACCACGGATGAGCACCCCGGCACGTGGTTTCTTCACTTTTATTAATAAATCCACCCTTCGGGGACTTCCCTGCCATTCTCTGTTGTCGTGTGATTCCTCACCCCGCCACAATACGCATGTTTTTTTCTTCTTAACATTAGAATGTTGTGCACGTCACCAGGACCGGTATAAACATTGTCATTGTGCTAAACCTGTCTGGGGTTTTTAATCTAGTACTTTTCAGTACTTTTTATTTGACAGACAGTTTGACAGCAAAAAAAAAAAAAACATCAAGTGACTTGCAGAATGTTGTCATTAAAGTGACATAAGCAGATTTTGCATTTTAGCACCATACCTTAGAAAATGCAGATTATAATCAGCAAAGGATGTAAATGTTATACTAATAGCACACTTGAATAATCTTCTTTTTCATTATGGTTGGTTCTCACATGTGTAGTAACTGAACTGAATGAGCCGTTTTTGAATTCTGAATACAAGCAGGCTAGACAATTTATTAATCACACAAATCATATGACTTTAGAATATTTGAAATAGTCTATGAATTACTTTAGCTTGAAGCGTTATCCTTTTTAGAGCTTTGGCAGGCTATGGTCATTACGAGCTGACATTATATGGCAAGAATTGTTTACTTTTGTATTACACAGAAAAATGAATTTTAATTTATGGTAAACTATTCCTTTAATTTACATGCTCTTCTTTCTCTTTCTCTTTGCCTTTTCAAAAACGAAAGGCTTTCTTGGAATGTTATCAGCATAACCTCTGATCTAGGCTAGCTGACCTATCTATGCTAATCTATATTTCACCATGTATCCAATAAGCTTGCTCATTTTTCTGAAAGAAATCACCAAAATATTCCAATAACTGGTCATTTTCACTTTGGCTGCTCTAATCCAAACAAATCTTCAATCCTGAAGGAACAAATATATCATAATTTCCTTTCCTTTCAACTTTTTAAGTTGAAAATTAAATAATTTTTAGCATGAAAAATTGCAGTACTTATTATCTTTTCTCATGCTCTGGTATATTTCAAGCATCTCTCCCCGATACACATCAGTCAGAGTGTCTTACTTGTCTTCATGCCGCGGTTGGTAAAATTGAAACAGGTGAGAATCTCATCCTCGTCCAAGTCTGTGAGGACCTGTGCCTGTCGCAGGTAAGGGATGAGAACACAGGGTCGGACACCAAGAGAGATAGCATGACGGTTATCATTGATAAGATCTCACAATTCTTCTTCTTCCAGATCCTTCAGGTCCGGAGTATTTAGGACACTCTCAGCCATGCTGAATTTACTAAATCAAACTTTTTGCCAAACACATAAATATAGAGGATGTTATTAAAGTAAAAAAAATGTTTTTTTTTTTTTTTAAACGAACTACAATAAAAAGAAGTCCAGTGCAAGCATAAAGACAGCAGGAGTGAAATGAGAAATGAGAAGCAGTGAGAATGTAAAGGGGAGTTCCTCCTTCACACTCACAGGTGTGAGAGGAAACCTGAAAGACAAGGAGAGGTTTTCCCGACAACACACACAGATCAGGTGTGGATTTCCCCTTAGGCAAAAAGAAGCACACAGCATTTTTAACATACTTAAAGATGCCTGACATTACAAACTGTTTATTTTCACTAGGGGATTGGTTGAATTAGATTACATATTTGTATTTCTCAGATTACAATTTTCCACTAAAGCAATAGAAAGAATTTATTTACAAAGCAAATCACAATGTAGCTACCAAAACATAGATCCATCCGCTCATCTTGTGTGAGTCAAGCAAGTTCTTCCTATCTAAAACAAATGAAACAAGCTGTGAACAGGTACAAAGTCCAGGAGGAAAAAAGGAAATGAAAGAGGTATTCTAAGGTTTATGGTAATTATATCACATGCAAATATATAGTTATGCTCTTTATGATGTATCCTAATGTGCACCTCTCCAGAAATGCTATGATAGGTCTTCTTTATAACCAAACACCTTACCTCAGGATGATTGAAAGAAAATCGGCTGTAGTTTCACATCCATTGGGAATGAATAATAGAGCATGATTGCTTGAAGCTTCTGGTGAAATCAGTGAGGCTGATTACACAAACAGCAGGCTGGAAAGAGATGATCATAAACCATATATGAATTTAAACCTCCATATTCACACAACATTGTTTGTCCATACAACAACATTGATCATAACATGATTAAAAGAGAATTCCACTAAACATTTTTGAACCAATGCACAGAGGTCCAAAGAGGAAATATAATGGGCCTTTTAGATAAAGGTAAACTGAAAAGCACATTCTGTACATTTAAAGCCAAAAAAAAAAAAAAAAAGTGGAGGTCTGCTACAAAGCTAAAAAGTTGTACACTACCGCTCAAAAGTTTGAAGTCAGTAGATATTGAAAGAATTATACTTTTATTCAGTTAACATGCATTAAATTGATGAACAGTTACAGTAAAGACTTACATTGTTACAAAAAATTATATTTCAGACAAATGCTGTTTTAAACTTTCCACTTCATCTACTTGATAAGTATTACCATTTCCCAGAGTATATGCAGAACAACTGTTTCAAACATTAATAATAATGCAAAATATTACTTGAGAACCAAATCAACATATCAGAATAATTTCTGGATCATGACTGCAGTGCATGGCTCCTGAAAATTCTGCTTTGCCATCACAGGAATAAATTACATTTTAAAATATATTAAAAGAGACAACTGTTATTTTAAATTATAATATTATTTCATAATAATACTGATTTTACTGTATATTCCATCCATTAGATGTTGAGCATTTTAAGGCATTTTGTCCTAAGTGCTGAACCCTGAGGGTTCCATGACTATCATTCAGTTTTTTATAAATATTAACGTATTGCTTAGAAATGGGTATACAGAAGTTTTTGTTCAAGTTAGGGAAAAATACAAAAAAGATGTCATTACTGTACAGAAATCCAAAAAATTAGGATATAGAGCACTGCCAGAGCATTTTCCCCTCAAGCCATATATCTAATCTCAACTGCCCTGCATGCATTTTGCCAGACTAAACTCTGTTATACATTGTGTCTTGTTTTTACTCAGGTTCAAATTACGCATCGTTTTTGTAAAACAAAAAAGTCAACACTTTTCAGTTTGAAAACTGACAGTTTAAAACTGAGAGCAAGTAACTATTGTATAGCGATTTATAGATAATACACATTACAATGTTTATGTTCTCTTTTATATTTGTATATTCTATTTCATTACAAATTCTGTGACATATGCTTCAACATTTATGTGCAGTTCTGTTGTAGAGTATATCTCTTTGATTATTTTTATTTTTCTTCTCCTTTGATGTGTACTGATCCACACCTATAAAAAATAAACACTTTGTCTCTTGATCAAAGGATGAATGTTGAACAGGAACCATACTTTCTTAACATACAGCAAATTTCTAAGCATGTGTGTCATTCCTGTTTTTAAACAAGACGTAAACAATCACCTCTCCTCAACTAGGAAGAACCCGTCCAGCAGCAACATGCCCTTCATTGATACTGTACTACAAATGTGTACTTTCCCATAATGTGAGATGTTAGCAAGCATTCTAACAATGATTAATAATGACGAGAACTTGTAAAGCCTACAAAAATGCTTTGTGAAAATTAAGGTCAGAGGTGAGACATTATTTTAAATAATAGAGAGTCAGATATATAGAAAGAATTCTTTTATCATTATTCTAAAATTAAATAAAACTAAACATTTTTTTAAATCACTCTCAAAAACATATTGTCTTGTGAAATGTGATGCAGTGTTCCATTCTTTTTGTTCTTGTTCTTCTCATTATTATTGACTATAATCATTATATTGATTTCTACTTCCACTCATTTTCTACCACAAGAGGGAGCCAAAGAGCAGTGTAAAAATAAAAGGGAGTGATTGAGCACGGGTGAAAAAGAAAATACGGTGTTTTGGAGTATAGGAAAGATATGTAGAGAATCTCATTTTAATACACTAAAAGATGGTTGCCAGTTCATGTATAACTTATTTTGCTGGAGTAGTCTTGTTTTCAGCTGTTGTACTGTTGCTTCGGCTTTTCTATTTGCTGTAGAGATCATGCTAAGCCAAATCAATGCACATGCCTGTCATCTATTGACTTTAGTATTGTACAGCACTTCACCAAATCAATTTCCTCGCCGAGGCTGAATTTTTTTCTTGGTTCCACTGGGGTTCTGGAACCCCTCTGGTTGCCAGGAAACGGCCCGAGTGATATGTTGTGTGTCAGAGTATATTTGAGATGGTGACACCTCTCAGTAGCTACATGCAGCCAAACACTGCGTTTGGGATTAGAGGGACAGATATGATTTGTGTGGTGGAGCACAAGTAGTAATGCTCAAACACACGTGCATAGAGTAGGCTACTTCCACCATAGTCAGATTTGTTCTCGTCTGGTTTCGTGACTCTGGTTTGTTTCGTTATGGTTTGACCTTTTTATACTGACAAAGATGCCATTTTATTGCAGTGAAGATGACGTTCAAACCCTGTTACAAACCCACTTTAAGTCCTGCCATTTATAAGTGCAGTCAATCATTTATAGAGATATTTATATTCTGTTTTCAAAACATGCCCTTCAAATGGTCCAAATAGCCTACTTGTCTCAAGCATTCAAGCAACTGTATATTCATAATATTCATAAGATTTTTAAAAACAGTTTTTAAGATCACGATTTTCATTCATTCACTTATTCATTACTGATTTGAAATGGTTAGGTTACTTTTACACTTCCCATCATGCTTTGCACGGGGCTGGATATGGTGAGAGAAAATGTTGAAATAAAATTTATAGCAAAATTTGTTAATTCTGTATGTTGTTTCAGGGTTGGCATCATCTGAGGTCCTCTGAGGGGTTGGCATCATTGATATCCCATGGTAACTAGGAATTACACAAGCTTCAGTCTGGATCCAGAACACCTGGAAACAGAGAAACAAATAGAGACATAATTAGCATAGCTGCTGTTCCAACCAAGCAAAAATGATTTGTTCAACCCAATCTAAAGAATAATTATGTGCATTTAATCAGATATAACTGCAGTACAAGATTATGAGATGATGCATTACGTGAATGCTTTGCTAAAGAGTTGCATCTTTAATCTAGAGTTTGGAGCCAAATGCGAAAAAGCTCTTCCTCCTTTAGTGGAATTTGCTATCCGAGGTACAACCAAAAGTCCAGAGTTTTTTTTTACCTTAGGGAGCGTGATGGATTGTACCATGATAGAAGACTAGTTGCAGGAGCTAATCCATTAAGGGACTTATAGGTAAGTAGTATTATTTTGTAACTGATACGTAACTTATTAGGTAGCCAGTGCAGAGACCAAAAAATTGTGGTAATATGATCATATTTTCTTGACCTGGTAAGGACTCTAGCCGCTGTATTTTGTTCTATCTGTAGCATGTTTATTGAAGATGCAGGACAACCACCTAGCAGTGCATTACAATAGTCCAGTCTAGAGGTCATGAATGCATGAACTAGCTTTTCTGTTTCAGAAACAGGTAGCATGTTTCGTAGTTTGGCAAAGTTTCTAAGATGGAAGAATGCTGTTTTTGTATCATTGTAAATATGATTTTCAAAAGACAAGTTGCTGTCTAATATAATACCCAGATTTTTGACTGTAGAGGAAGTAACAGTACATCAGTCTAATAATTTTAATCCAAGAGATTCTGTTTACCGCTTTTTTGGTCCAATAAGTCTATGTCTTATCCGAATTTAATAGGAGAAAATTATTGGTCATCCATTATTTTACATTTTTAACACACTCTGTTAGCTTAGATCATTTTGAAGTTTCATCTGGTCTTGTTGAGATATATAGTTGAGTATCATCAGCATAACAATGGAAACTAATCCCATATTTTCTAATAATATTACCAAGGGGGAACATGCATATTGAACATATTGAAAATAGCAGAGGACCTAGGACAGATCCTTGTGATACTCCATACTTTACTGGTGATAACTGAGATGACTCCCCATTTAAATAAATAAAATACTTCATGAAGGATGAACTAAAGCAAACATAATTAGGCATGTTCAAATAAAATGATTTACAGAATTTACATTTACAGAAATTAGATATGAAGAGTTTAAATCAGCTTTAATTGTTTTAAATCTTCTGCATGGGAACCTTGACACACTGCTAGGTCATGAGTTCAGAACAGACAGCAGTGGGTCTGATTTTTTAAGAGAGCCCAACTGTGAATCACATATACTCTGTCCAGCACATAGAGCAATGATCCTCACAACACTTGAAATTGAATTTGGAAATGTGTTTAGCTTTAGAAACTGGAGGAGAAAATGGTGGGGGAGGGAGCTAGACAAATTCAGAGAAAGAAAAAATCACAACCCTTTTATCGCTGGTGTGCTTTCAGGGTTATTTGAGAGAGTTAGAGTTGTGTAGCTGTGTACTGGGAAGCCGAACAGATATACCTGGGGATAATATATACAGGGCTTAAGGAACATTACTGCTTAGGTAGCAGAGAGTGTGTGGTCTGTATTGTCTCTACAGACACATCTATGTGTGTGTGTGTGTGTGTGTGTGTGTGTGTGTATGTGTGTGTGTGTGTGTGTGTTTGCGTGTGCGAGTGTGAGTGTGAGTGTGAGTGTTGTGCGCAAGTGTGTTGAGAGCTTTCATATATCTACACAGCCTGCAGTTTTGGAAGCTTCTCCTTATGTTAC
The DNA here is from genome assembly GCF_936440315.1 of Barbus barbus. Taxonomy (NCBI): domain Eukaryota; kingdom Metazoa; phylum Chordata; class Actinopteri; order Cypriniformes; family Cyprinidae; genus Barbus; species Barbus barbus. Next base: position 12,178,736 of record NC_136741.1, read on the forward strand.
CACAGCAGAGCCCCTTCCTCAGTTTGCTGGGAGACGTATAGTCCAGATGCACTGTCAGGGGGAATTAAGCTCAGACAATCTGATTTTAGTGTCTATCCGGTTTGCTTCAGAGCGCTCTAGCACAAGTCACTCATGCACCACCCAGCTTGTAATAGAATGCTTTTAATTGTTTCTGTTTCTAAGGTTCGGTGAGAGAGCAGATCACAGGTTAGTAAGTGGTTCCATTGTAGTAGTGAAATTGTCTATAATAGTCAGATCCAACGTCATCAATGGAGCTTCAGATTTGGGGGTGAATGACATAACACTCTATTTGTTTTTTTTATTCTTTCATTATTTCAAAATATATGTTAAAAAGCACCATGAATGACTACAGTGCTTACATGATGAGCATATTTTATTTTCTGAATTAGCCAAAGTTTGTGCAATATGAATATGAATTTCATTTGTATGATTCTGATTTATGTTTATATAACATAAATGCAAAATTGATTACAATTTTAAGAATGTTTAGATTGTAACCTTTCAAAAGATACGATACATACACTATGTCTATATTTTAAAAAACACACATGATGCCGCACTTCTCAACCAGTATCAGATTTAGAACCTTAAGAGGTTAAAATTCATTATGATGTATATATATATATATATATATATATATATATATAATGAATATATATTATTTTGGGGATGCATAAAGTAAAAAAAATGTCTGGGTGATACAAATTTCTTGATAAATGAAGAAATCTGTATTTTAAAATGAAATTCTTGAAAAGAAAAACTTTTAAAGAGACAGCTCCCTTTAAAATTCCATTTACAATAAAAACTCTGTCATCATTTCATCATGTCCTTCCAAAAATGTATGACTTTATTGCCTCTGTGGAACATAAAATATATTTAGAGATTTTTTTTTCAACGGTCACAAAAAGAACTTTGTTGCCAACTTTCTTCAAAAGTTATATGTAATGATAATATATTTAATAAACCAACCTTAATACAAATAGTACATTTCTAGAAACCTAGCACAAGTGGTTATTTAAACTAGATTTATCGTGGACCCTCTTTCATGTGTCACTGATCTGTGTACTGAATGGTCTGTTTAAAAACAAAAGTGAATCCACACTGTTAAGCAATATATTAAAGTTAAATGTTTAACAAAACAGTGCTAGAGACCATGTATGCAAAGCACAATGCTTGTAAATGAAATGAAAGAACACTCTTAGAAATTGCTGTTAATTTACGGCAGAATTTCAACAGTATAATCCTGTTATGCTCAAAAGCAGTACATTACTGTTTTTTTTGTTTTTGTCAAATGACGTAGACAAAATATAACGGCACTTTACTGTATTTATTAGTCGAAGGAAATAAAACATTACCATCCAGTATTTTTGTAAACTGCAGGGAGCACGCAAGGACTTTCATCCGTCTTCATACTGTTAATAGGTGAGTTTTGCACGATATCATAGACAAAATACATTACATTTGCTACAGCAACTAACCTGTATTGTGGATATTGGAAGTGAAATTATCTTTTATTTGCTGTTTTCAGTGATAAACTCGCCAGATGCGTCATCGTGGAGTGGATTTCTGACTCTTGATTATATTATTCCCAATTACAAGGTGAGTTTCATTCAACATGCGATAATTCATCTGCAATGTTTGTTTTTTTTCAAACACTGTTGCATTGAAATCACATTGATGACTCTAGCGCGCTGAAAAGACAGTTGTTGTTCGCTAATAGGCTAGAATGCTTTTCTGTAATCTGCGAAACCTCCAGAGTTAGAAAAAAAAAAACTTCATTTCGGTGTCATTGTGATTGCAAATTTGGGTAAGCATGTTCTAATATGTAGCCTACATATCTTTATTCTGAGGTCGATTTTTTTGTAATGCTGTTGTGCTTGTTCTGTTATTCTTATGTTGGTTACATTTTTGCATGAATCCAAGTTGGTTTTGTAGTTAGCCTAAGTGATACTTATTATCAACTGTCCTTTTACAGCGCCCAGACCTTGAGCCATCCTTCTGCGTTATTCAGCTTCTTATGGCTCACTTCTCTGAGAGCCTGGAAGGGTTAATCCTTCTTGCAAACGTAAGTTACTTCTTCTTTTTTTATTTTCTACGCTATGATTGTCCTGACAAGCAAAATGTATGATCTTTTTTTAATTTAAAGCATAATACATACAAGGCATTGTTTATTGTTTATTTTGTTCTCATTTCAACATCATTACATCTGTGTCCTAGGCACCTGCCACTGCTGCTGATGTAGAAAGGATGCTCACATTACCTGCAGCTCCTCGGCTTATACTCCTTGGTATGTACTGTATAGCAGAATCTCTCTTTTTTTGGATGGTTATGATTACTCTACATTAAAGCAAAAAAAAAAAAAAGGCAAGTAGTAATAGTAGTAGTAGTATTTTTACTGTTATTTCAGCGAAATGTTAAAGGGATAGTTCATTCAAATTCTGTCATTATTTACTCACCTTAGTGTTTTTCCAATGTCATATGCCGTTGTTGTTTTTTTTCAAACCACAAAAGGAGAAATGTATTTAAAAAATTGTCCTGATCACGCACATCCAAATAATAGCAGTGGGTAGCAACTGGCATCAAGAAAAAAAAAAAAAAAAACGCAGAAGTGTCACAGAATGGTCCCGTGTGACCATTGTGTTCATAGGTATTTGATAGGTTTAATGAAAAAAAAAAAAAAAAAATCATTTATTATTTAATGGAAATCCTGACATTGGCTTTTGGTGGTCTGTGCTTAACTGTGTGTTCATGAGACACTATTAGTGCCACAGTTCACTCCCAGAATAAACAACTTTACTTGTAAGAAATCATGATTAACAAATCAGTATGACACAGAACATATAGAAATCTCCTGTATGTACAGTTGCGCACAGCAGACCAAAAGTCAATGTCAGGATTTTTGTGAAATAAAACACTACATTTCAGTTTGTTTTTCACCAAAACCTATTGTATACCCCCTATTGTAAACACTTGGAATATACAACATGTGTCCCATGGGCTCATTCTGTGATAATTTTTGCTTCTCTTTGTAAAAGCTTGGTGCTGGTCACTATTCACTGCCATTACATGGACGAGAGCGAGCAGATGATTTTTTTATAATTTCTTGTGTGTCTGAAAAAAGAACCTACAGAGCTTTAGCACAACACGACGGTTAGAAAATGATGGCTTAATTTTTAACATTTTGAAAATTTTTATTTTTAGGAGTTTGGAACAACACGAGAGAGTAATTTATGAGAGGATTTAATTTTTTTGGTGAAATACACTTCAAAAATATTAAGAAAAAATTTAAGCAACATAATTTAACAATACAAAATTTATACACATTTTGACTTAAAGGTCTGTCCTGACCAGTCCATGTTGAAATGCATTTCTTTTAGAAGGACAGGACTCTGTGACTGTTTAAAATTGTTTTAGCTTTCCTTGCATTCATTTGTAATTGGCAATGTCAAATTAATGTTATGTTAATGCTGAAATAGATTTTTCATTTTAAAGGTTCAGGTGAAACACCAGGAAGCAGTATCCAGCACTGGATGATCAACCTTGAGGAGCACATCATTTGTGAAGGCATCCAACCGTCTTTCCTGTCTGGGCTTGCAGCTCTTTTCTCTACTTACTACAATTTCAATCTTCAATACCAAGCTGAAGCCACTTGCACATTGGAATTTATCCAAAGGTTAGATACTTGGATGCATACATTCAATTTACTCAATTTACATTTGATTTTATTTGTATATCTCTTATTACAATACATATAGATTTAAAGCAGCTTTACAGAAAATGTGTTTAATTTAAACACTTGGCCCTAATAAACAGGGAATCTAGCATCAAATAGAGAAATTTCCTATCAAATATTTGAGCCCTATGAAGTAGCCATAAGTGAATGTCAAGGAAATAAAATGTCCATTGGTGGTGACGTGTTGGTGGAAACCTTGAAAGGAAGCAGATTCATCCAGGACCCATCTTTTGTTGCCATTAAAATGATGACCATGTGCATTTGTTAAAAAATTTTTAAGTCATGACTAAAATAATATAGGGTATACGATGTGTTATGTCAATGCTTGAACAAAGAGATATCTTTAATCTAGACTGAAACGCATCATTCAGCCCAAAAGATCTGAGTGCTGGAGCTGTTAAGAGAATTTCCTTGCCTGACAATGTAAAGCAAAGTGTTCTTGATAAAAGCATAGACTTGCTATACTGATATATGCTATATTTATATGTTCCCCATGAGTAATCTTTTCCCCCTCCACACTAATTATAAACACACACATTTGTTTTGCAGGTGGTTCATCGGGATAAATCCGGAAAAGGGCACCAAGGCTGGAGGAGTCATATCAAAGCGGACGGGGAAGGTCACACAGAAAAAGAAAACCGTGAACCCTCGTGTCTCCAGTCTGCTTAAAAAATGTATGGATTTTGAGAGGGACTTTATATAAGTATTACACACCACAGACCACACACACACACATCACACACATTCATTCATTCATTCACTCACTCACAGTCTCTCTTGATCACTGTTTTTTCAGGTATTCAGTAATTTTTATTCACTCATAAACATTTACTCAGTTGTTCTTTAAGTTGTTCACTTAATCTCTGTGTCCAGAGTAAATTTTTTGGACAGCCTGTATGACTTGGACAGCTATCAGAATATTTTGTTAAAGACTTGTTAAAGCAATTGATTTATCATTTATACAGCTGAAATGTACATTTATTGTAATAAAGTGAACTAACATTTATTGTAATAAATGTAATAATTTTTTAGCTTTACTTTACCATTTGTTTTCATTTTGTACAAATGTCAGAATCTGATTTGGGGAATATTTTACGTTTATTTCTGTTATGACCAATTCTTCCCCATAAATAGCTGAAATTTCAGTTCTTTTCTTCACTGTTATCTAGGCTTTTTTCTAAGAAAGTCATTCAAAAGTTTAATAAAACGAGACATGTTTTAAAACAATACTTTAAAGCTGTTTTCCTTCTGTTACATTTTTAAGTCACTGTTTCAAAAGGTACATTTATACACTGTAGTAATTTTAAGACTGTTAGGGGCAATTTATGAAATCCCAATGTTTAGAAAATATATGCATGTATGTATGTGTAATAAAACACTGTTAATTTTACAGTGCCTAGCTGGCAACCGTGCTGCCAGTTCTTTACTGTTTTTTAACGGGACAATTTTTTACAGTGAAGTTTACTTTTTTAATATTGTGTGCATCACAGGCATAAATACCTGAGGATTTACAATAAAATGAGTGTTTTATTTACTCTCACTGAAAATTAGCAAATAATTTACAGTTTCTGCTTTGATTCCAAGTAGTGAAGGTTTTTGGCAGGCTTCTTGCATGCTGAGGCTGTGTGTATTTGTCACGCCTGAGCAGACGTGTAACTAAAAACGTGTTACTTTGTGCTCAGCATTTGTGACAGCCAGCAGTGTGATACCTGGCTTATACCACGCTAGTGCCCTCAGGTGGCAGATCAAACTAGCGGGGGCTCTCCGTATCACAAACGCTCCCTCTACATCCACAGGTTGCCAGATCTCACCCTAACTCTCCTTTACAGTACAAGATGCCAGACTCTGTTCATCTGTAATTTCCCTGTTTGCTCTGGCTGCTTGCTTTATAATCCCTGACCATACATGTTCTTTTTAAATTATTTCACAGGAGGCTCAATGCAATGACATTTGCATTTAACACATTACCTTTTCCCCCTTGTATACCTTAAGGCCTCAGTCAAACCACTGGGCTTGCCAGATTTCACTCACACCTTCTCTAACTGTGCAGGTGGTCATATCTCTCCAAACCCCTTGCCGGGTGGTGCGTTGGCTGTGGTCTTGAATCCAGCTGGACTGGCTTATTATCTCCAGATGACACCAGCGGGAAGAGCAGATGCCTTGTGGCCATGTTTGGCTCAGCTGTGAGCTGGAACATCCATCACGCTCCCAAATCTCAGTCCTGATACTGAACTGACCATATACAGGTCTGTATGCAGACTACAAACCTGACCATAGACCCCTACATGACAAAATATGCTGAACTATGATGCATAGAAGCTTTTTGATACAGCAGCATCATAATTAGTGAACGTGAATGAATCAGGAAGATTTTTTCATGATGGAGCAAGTTCTAAGATTGGTATTGTTGTAGTATGTAGGTCAGAGCCATAAACACAAGAGAGCACTATCACTGTGTCTTTATAAAGCTACTCATATATTTATGCATGTGTATTTGTGTGTGTGTGGCATAGGCAGCAGGTCTGCTAGAGAATGAAAACAAATCAAAGCAATGCTGCCAGAATTTGATTAAACCAGCTTTAGAATGCCTGTGTCAGTGAGTGTGAGTTTGTGAGGGGCCATCTCTGGTTTGTATGTGCTTTTGGGGTTTTATGTCTCTATGCAGGTTAGTATGTTTGTCTATGTGTGTGTCAGTATGTGTGTATCTTTCTGCAGACAGATGTGTTAGTATAGGTGTGTATGTGAACACTCTAGTGCAAGCAATCTTTATCTCTCTCTGTTATTATATATACCCTCTGCAGTGTATCTATGTATGGACTTCCTTCCCTTCTGCTTGCCTGTAACAAGAAAAGAAGCTGAAGTCAGGAAATGATATTTTTAATCTGCCCCCTGCAAAGAGCTTTTCTTATTAAAGCTGCAGTTGGAGAGGACAGATCGTAACCGACTCAGGATTCTATTAAAGCTTCATCTGATCCTTTCTCATACTGTCTACTCTCTTTTCTTCTCGCTCTCTCTCTTTCTCGCACCTGTTCTGTCACTCTTGCACACATAGATTCCCACTCTCGATTCCCCAGGCTAGTACCTTTCACTTTTTCTCAGTTTTCAGTCTTTTAATTCATAAGCATAATAAATTAACTAAATGGCTTATAAATGTCTAAAGCTCTCCTAGTTGGCTTTTATTCAGGGCTGCATGATTATATAAACCCCTCTGAGTTTTCCAAACAGGATATGTGACCCTTAGGATAAAACAAACACGCCATTCACTGATGGCAGCCAGTGTTACATTTGAATTGAGTTGTGAATGAATGCTACAGTAAGAGAAAAGATTTTCTGTTATTAGGCATGGAATTATAAAAATCCTCAGTTTTATAATTTAGTTCTCAGTTTAGATCACACCATGTGATCCTGTGAAACTGATCAGTGAATGAACATTGAGACAAATGAGAGTCAGTGTCTTCATTTGTGCCTCCCCTCAAGCTGACTGCTGGGGTGAGCATGCAAATAGCTATTGACCTTTTTAAAATGCAACTCTTTCTCACTCCCTACTGCTCTTAAAAGCCCATGTCATTCTGATTACCTAATGAAAACCCTAAGTGTTTTATTGATTGAAGTTGCTCTGTCCATTATTACCTTATAAGTCTAGCACATTTGTCTCATGTTCTTGCATTAGTCTCACTGTGTTTGATTGTTAACAACACCTTGCGGCTGTGTCAACCAGATCCATATGTAGAGTGCTCATATTGGTGTAAGAGCCATGTGATTGGTGATCTCTAATGCTGTGCTTGGCATTAGAAAGCCAGTAAATGTGCTGAACTCACTTAGATTCCTGCACCAATAAATCGAGCAATAATGGGAGAGGGGGAGGGGTTTATTGGTCCATCTCAGAGAGAAGAGATAGAGAAAGGGAGGGATAGAGCGAAACAGAGAAAAAAGAAAGCTAGAGATCTGAGGACGGAAAGAGAGATACAAAAATAGAGATATGGCTGGAAGGAAAGAGAGACAGAGTATGAGAGTAAATAAATACAAAAAGGGAGAGTGGATGAGTTGACTTTTATAGCCTCATGGTTTGTCCTTCAAACACAGCCTATATTACAGAGACCTTTTGTTCACTGGATTTTAAAATAAAAAGGAAGGGGAGAGGCAGAATCTGTAAATTTCAGTAGTGAACTGACATGCTATTAAATGCAACTCATTGTATTGTGCACCTGCTCTTCAGTATACAGCAATAAAAACACAATAAAGCATAATAATTACACATCATATTGCTTTTGCCAGTCTTATCTATACTGTAGTCCCTCTGGCATGAGCTTTGAATGGTTTAAACTATAAAACAGCTTGAACTATAAATAATTTCAGGAAGGATGTAGAAGCTAAGCAGCATTAGGTTCTACAGCTACCAATGATCACAATGGAACCCTATCAATTACAGCCTTTCATCTGGTCTTTCGGAGTCCCTAAATGCAATAATAAAAATCTTCCAGTAGGATGAAAACTCAAAGCATCACTTTGTTGTACTTTGAATTCCATTTTTCCTTGAAGCACATAATACCATAACATTTTGTTGACTTTACACAAAGCTTGTGGTATAAGCATTTTAACTACTTGAAGGAACCATTATAAAAGCATCTGTGCAGGATGAATTTTATTTCAGGTCGTGGACTGACATACAGACAGACAGACAGACAGACATAGATAGATAGATAGATAGATAGATAGATAGATAGATAGATAGATAGATAGATAGATAGACTGTACGCCTTTGTGACCTGTTAAAAATATATATATTTGACTTTTTAAAATTCTATAGAATATGATAGAAATAATTTATTATTTCAAACTAAAGGCTTAAATGAGTCCTGTAGAGAAGCATCACTCCTGAAAGATCAAACATAATTGCGTCCATGTCCGTATTTTGGACATGGATACAAAAAGGATTTTTATTTCTGTTTGATGTTAGCTTTGTGTTGTTAACCTGATCTGAACAATAATATGAACACTTACCCTTTGTCAGTCAAGATTCCCCATCACTGATGTTTAAAGAGACCTCCTGCCTCTGTAGATATCCAACAAGGAACCTTAACTGTAAAAGCACCCAGACAGGGAGGTGATCTGAGAGGAGCGTTAAGAGTCTCTTGTGGGTAAAAAAAATTTCAAATCGCTTCTAAAATGAAACATTAAAGCCCCTTTCACCCTGGATGTGCTATATCCTAAAATTACATCAATTACACTGCCAGCCCCTGCCTGACCATTATGTACTTTGAGAGGATACCTGGGAGAATAATAATTGAGGTGTGTTGTGTGTAGTGTGTTTTGTGTGTGTGTGTAAGTCACATGAATAAGTCTGACATAGATCAATAGTATTTGTATTTTATCATACATTTCACATGTCCCAAATATTTAAAGCCTTACAGTGAAATTTATACCAAACATTACATACCACAGATCTTTGTATTTCAACTGTCAGTGTGTGTGTGTGTTAATGTGTGCTGTTTGGGCACATGCTGGCATAAGTCTGTGTGTGTGTGTGTGTGTGTGGTGGGGTGGGCAGCTCCTGCTGAGAGATTGCACTGACTGCTGAGTTATTGCTCTTTAATTATCAATTACTGCTGCAGTGGTGGGCCAAGAAAAGAATAGGTGCTAATGAAAACAGAGGAAGCATTAAAATACGCACAGTGTAGAGGGACAGAAAGAGGGTTGGGTGTTGCTGAAAAAGTACTCACCCTCAGGCCATCCCAAATTTAGATGAGTTTGTTTGAGTTTGTCATTGGAAAAGATTTGGAGAAATAACATTACATTAGTATTGCATTCACTGACAAAAGCAATATTGTTTATAGAGGACTCATTTTAACAGAAAATAACGATTTGAAGTCATCTTAATGATGGATTTGTTTATTGCAAGCATGCATATTTGGCTTCACAAGGCATAAATTGATGGACTTGAGTTATGTGGATTACTTGTGGATTATGATGTTTTTAAAAGTTGTTTACACTCATTCTGATGGCACCCATTCACTACAGAACTGAAATAGTCAATTCAAGTATTTCTTGACTTGAAATAGTCAAGAAATAGTCTGCTATTGGTAAGACTAATGATGAATAGCTTGGACGGCCTGAAGTTTAGTAAATTTTCATTTTTAAGTGAACTATACTTTTATCAAAGTAAATTCTAAAGATGTGGATGTTTTTAGTATAATCTGGACATAGGCCTATACTAAATATGGGCGTTCTGGAGGTGTTGGGGAAACACCCACTTTCCAAAAAAGAAAAGAAAAATTAAATTAAGGTCACCGATCATGCACAGAATGCTGTTTTTTTCCCAATGCATTTCCAATCCCAGGATCAGCTCAGATGGATAATGAAGAACAAAACAGTCATACAGGTTATTTTTTATGTTTTATAACCTTACATTTAAACGATTTCGAAAACAAACAACCAGAAGAAATGTAAAACGTGCAGTAACCGTCAATAGCGTGATTATGATTTACTGTAACTGTAACAGAACTGTTTGTTTAGTTTCCTTTTTGTCCTTATTTGGTTCTTCCTGTTTTAGTTTGTGTCCTAGTTCTGTTAATTAATTATCGTCATCACCTGTGTTCTATTAATTATCTTGTTTTCTCGTTTGTTCCAGCCCCTTTATAAGTCCTGAGTTTTCCCTTGGCTTTGGTCTGTTCAGAAGTTAGTAATTGTCATACGTGTGTTGATGCTGTCTATTAAAGACTACTCCTTTCGTTTATACCTTCGTGGAACGCCTTATTTCACTACAACCACGGAACTGTAACAGATGAACAGACCCTAACAGAAGATGGGTGAGCTCGCAAGGTTTTTTGATTTGGCTCATGCCATCCAGGACCCAACGAGTTTCGTGGTGGCTTTTGCGCCTCTTGCCCTCGCCAGCTCACTCGATGAGGGAACCCTCAAGATGCTGCTCCGGCTCGGGCTCACGCACCACCAGCAGCGAGAGCTCCCAGACACCTCCGACCTCACTTGGAGAGAAGCCATCATCCGGTGTCTGGAGAGCCTCCGACCCCGAGCCGGAGCCTTATCCACGGCGAAGAATGTTCCGCCCGCGGCGATGTGGAAACCGCCGCAACAGGCGATGAACGTTGCGCAGTTTGCGGCGATGATGGTCCCGTCCAGCCCACCTGAGTTCCCGCTGGTCCCGTCCAGCCCACCTGAGTTCCCGCTGGTCCCGTCCAGCCCACCTGAGTTCCCGCTGGTCCCGTCCAGCCCACCTGAGTTCCCGCTGGTCCCGTCCAGCCCACCTGAGTTCCCGCTGGTCCCGTCCAGCCCACCTGAGTTCCCCGCTGGTCCCGTCCAGCCCCGCACCTCCTGTGCGCCCTCTAGTGTCCGCGCTGCAAGCGCGCCCTCTAGTGTCCCCGCTGCAAGCGCGCCCTCTAATGTCCGCGCTGCAAGAGCGCCCTCTAAGGTCCGCGCTACAAGAGCACCCCTTTGAATCCGCGCTGCAAGAGCGCCCCCAAGTGTCCGTGCTGCCAGAGCACCCTCCTGCGTCTCCGCTGGTCCCATCCAGCTCTCCTTCGTCTCCGCTGGTTCTATCCAGCTTCGCGCCTCCCGAGCGCCCCCAAGTGCCCGCTCCTCCAGAGCGCCCCCAAGAGTCCTCTCCTCCAATATGGCCGCCTGAGGGGAACTTTCCCAAAGAAATTTTGGGGGGGGGGCCATATAGCCGCAGTTTGTGTGGCCAGGCCAAAGGCCAAGGCAACAAAGGATCCCGACCCGCCAAGGCCGCCCGAGGACCCCGACCCGCCAAGGCCGCCCGAGGACTCAGATCCATCATGGCCTTCCAAGGCCCCAGATCTGCCAGGGCCTCCCGAATCTCCAGTCCTGCCATGGCCTCCCAAGGCTCCTGATCCATCCTGGAGGCTTCCCTATCCTATCCTGGTCCTGCTCCAGCCTCCAGGACGCCCGCCCCCCCTCCCCGATGTTACTGTTACGGTGCGGGATGCACCTTCCGGGAGGGGGCGATATCTGTAACAGAACTGTTTGTTTAGTTTCCTTTTTGTCCTTATTTGGTTCTTCCTGTTTTAGTTTGTGTCCTAGTTCTGTTAATTAATTATCGTCATCACCTGTGTTCTATTAATTATCTTGTTTTCTTGTTTGTTCCAGCCCCTTTATAAGTCCTGAGTTTTCCCTTGGCTTTGGTCTGTTCAGAAGTTAGTAATTGTCATACGTGTGTTGATGCTGTCTATTAAAGACTACTCCTTTCGTTTATACCTTCGTGGAACGCCTTATTTCACTACAACCACGGAACTGTAACAGTAACGTTAAGTTGTAGCCAGTCTCCTTATGAAAATTAGCCATGGTTTTACAACAACAGCAATAAACAAAAACCCAGGGTACTTCCATGGTAACCACAAAATAATAATGGTTGTGGTAAACTAACCTAGTTTAAACATGTTATTTGTAGTAAAACTGGTTAACGTATACAGTGGTAATAAATCCGGTAAAAAAATTAAATAAAAACACGGTTACCACACTTTTACTATAATAAACCATGATTAATTTTACTTCTGACCCAATCTTCATTAATTAATTGGTGTTTATATATATATATATATATATACCTTTCCACAGTTATACTGAGTGAATATAAAGAATAAAAAATATTGTGTAGACAAAAGCATGAACCTCTTCAAATTAACATACTTTGTTTTTATCAGACTGGCTCCCATCAAATTTCTAAATATGTACTTCATCAAAAGAATATATCACAGGAATTGTTTCTTCTTCAGAAGAACTGAGACATCTACTGGAAAACCACAAGTGTGCATCTGGCACATCTTTCACTGTTTGGCAATTTAACATTCATATATTTACTGCATGTTTTCTCCTTATGGCAAATATTTTTGTACCTATTACTGTATTATGGAAATATCTAGTTTATTTGGCATGATATAAGGAATTTGTCTTGTTTCAGATTCACTACAGAAAACACATTAACACAAATACAGCATAACTCTGTATAGAAAAATATGCAATGTAGGAAGATAATATATAGCAGAGGGTAACACTTTACAGCAACGCCTCATTTAATAACATTAGTTAAAGCATTAACTACCATGAGCTTACAGTGAGCAATAAATTAATTACTATATTTGTTTATATTAATAATTATATTTATTAATGCTGTGCTTGTCCTATAATGTTCTGTTTTTCTATAATTTTTAACATTAATTGTGTTTTTCCTTATAACAGGTCTGATGACAGTAACAAAAAACAGAAAGTGACTCCACGATGTCTATAGCGAGTGGAAGACTATTCAGTACACGTCCTACTCTCTGTGAAAAGAAGAGTGATATATGCTTGTCAGCACAGAAAGAACTACAAGAAGACTCCCACAACAGATGATTTGGTATGCACCACTACTCATATTGTTCACCTGTAACGGTTGCTGTCCAGGGAGACAGGAGAACGAGGAGTATAAAACAAAATATAACTTTATTAAATGAAACAGAAGCTGACGCAAGGTTAACAGCATAAAACGTAACTTTAAGACTAGACGAAGACTTAAGGGAAACTGAGGACTTATAAAGGGGCTGGAACAAACGAGGAAACAAGGTAATTGAATCAAACACAGGTGATGAATATAACTAATTAACAAAACTAGGTCATGAACTAAAACAGGAAGAACCAAATAAGGACAAAAAGGAAACTAAACAAACAGTTCTGTTACAGATATCGCCCCCCTCCCGGAAGGTGCGTCCCGCACCGTAACAGTAACATCGGGGAGGGGGGGGTGGGCGTCCTGGAGGCTGGAGCAGGACCAGGATGGGACAGGGAAGCGTCCAGGACGGATCAGGAGCCTTGGGATGCCATGGCAGGACTGGAGATTCGGGAGGCCATGGCGGATCCGGGGCCTTGGGAGGCCATGGCAGGACTGGAGATTCGGGAGGCCATGGCGGATCTGGAACCTTGGGAGGCCATGGCAGGACTGGAGATTCGGGAGGCCATGGCGGATCTGGAGCCTTGGGAGACCATGGCGGATCAGGAGCCTTGGGAGGCCATGGCAGGACTGGAGATTCGGGAGGCCATGGCGGATCTGGAGCCTTGGGAGGCCATGGCAGGACTGGAGATTCGGGAGGCCATGGCGGATCTGGAGCCTTGGGAGGCCATGGCGGATCTGGAGCCTTGGGAGGCCATGGCAGGACTGGAGATTCGGGAGGCCATGGCGGATCTGGAGCCTTGGGAGACCATGGCGGATCAGGAGCCTTGGGAGGCCATGGCAGGACTGGAGACCCGGGAGGCCATGGCGGATCAGGAGACACGGGAGGCCATGGCGGATCAGGAGACACGGGAGGCCATGGCGGATCTGGAGCCTTGGGAGACCATGGCGGATCAGGAGCCTTGGGAGGCCATGGCAGGACTGGAGACCCGGGAGGCCATGGCGGATCTGGAACCTTGGGAGGCCATGGCAGGACTGGAGATTCGGGAGGCCATGGCGGATCTGGAGCCTCAGGAGTCCATGGTGGATCAGAGTCCATTGTGGCCTTGGCCTTTGGCCTGGCCACACAGACTGGGACTATATGGCCCCCCCCCAAAATTTCTTTGGGAAAGTTCCCCTCTGGGGGCCACATTGGAGGAGAGGGCTCTGGAGGGCGCTCTGGAGGAGCGGGCACTTGGGGGCGCTCTGGAGGAGCGGGCACTTGGGGGCGCTCTGAAGGAGCGGGCACTGGGGGGCGCACGGGAGGCGCGGAGCTGGACGGAACCAGCGGAGACGAAGGAGAGCTGGACGGGACCAGCGTAGATGCAGGAGGGCGCTCTTGCAGCGCCGACACTTGAGGGCGCTCTTGCAGCGCAGACACTTGAGGGCGTACGGGAGGCGCGAAGCTGGATAGAACCAGCGGAGACGAAGGAGAGCTGGACGGGACCAGCGGAGACGCAGGAGGGCGCTCTTGCAGCGCGGACTCTTGAGGGCGCTCTTGCAGCGCAGACACTTGAGGGCGCACGGGAGGCGCAGGGCTGGACGGGACCAGCGGGAACTCAGGTGGGCTGGACGGGACCAGCGGGACTTCAGGACGGCTGGACGGGACCAGCGGGAACTCAGGTGGGCTGGACGGGACCAGCGGGAACTCAGGTGGGCTGGACGGGACCAGCGGGAACTCAGGTGGGCTGGATGGGACCAGCGGGAACTCAGGTGGGCTGGACGGGACCAGCGGGACTTCAGGACGGCTGGACGGGACCAGCGGTAACTCAGGTGGGCTGGACGGGACCAGCGGGAACTCAGGTGGGCTGGACAGGACCAGCGGGAACTCAGGTGGGCTGGACGGGACCAGCGGGAACTCAGGTGGACTGGACGGGACCAGCGGGAACTCAGGTGGGCTGAACGGGACCAGCGGGAGCTCAGGTGGGCTGGACGGGACTATTACGACTATTACGGGGCTATTACGAGGAGCCGGCACTGGAGGGCACTTGCGAGGAGCAGGCACTGGAGGGAACTTGCGAGGAGCAGGCACTGGAGGGCACTTGCGAGGAGCAGGCACGGGAGGGCACTGTGGGCGAGCGTGTACTGGGGAGAGGACGGGAGCCGAGAATTCCCGGGGAAGTGCCTCATCCAATAAACCCCCATTCAGTGTTGGGGAAACCCACTTAGTGGGTGGCGAAACCATCTTAGCCGCGGGGAGCGGAACCACTTTCGCCGCGGGCGGAACGTTCATCGCCTCGCACGGCGGTATCCTCATCGCCGTGGACGGAACATTCGACGCCAAGGTCGGCGGTTTCCTCTTCGCCGCAGAGGATTTAAAATTCCCCTGGGACGCGGGTCTAGTGAAGCGGCGTATTGCGACCCGTTCTCCCCAGAACGGCAGACTAGCGGACGCCGCGAACGGTGACCCATTCTCCCAGGTACGAGGGGCAGGGGCGAGCCGTGAACGGCGGCGCGATCCCCCGCAGACGACGGGAACAAGCTCAAGCATTATGAGCGTCGATGTCGTCTTCGGTTATTGGTCTAGTCTTCTGTAACGGTTGCTGTCCAGGGAGACAGGAGAACGAGGAGTATAAAACAAAATATAACTTTATTAAATGAAACAGAAGCTGACGCAAGGTTAACAGCATAAAACGTAACTTTAAGACTAGACGAAGACTTAAGGGAAACTGAGGACTTATAAAGGGGCTGGAACAAACGAGGAAACAAGGTAATTGAATCAAACACAGGTGATGAATATAACTAATTAACAAAACTAGGTCATGAACTAAAACAGGAAGAACCAAATAAGGACAAAAAGGAAACTAAACAAACAGTTCTGTTACTTCACCACACTAGTGATGAATTCAGTGTGGAGGTGTCTAATTCTGTTCCTGGAGGGCCACTAACCCTAACACTTTGCCACAGATTTTAGTACTTTTTAATCAGCTGATATAAAGCTAATACACAATCACAGCTTAGGGCTGTAAATAAACTTCTGTAGGTGGCCCTGCAGGTGCAGGTTTGGATACCCCTGGTTTAGTTTATGTTATGCTAATGTAGTAAAAAAAAGTTTTATACTACCCGACAAATGTTTGAGCACACCAAAAATGTTTTTTTTACCTCTCGTGTTTAGAATAATAGTCATAGAAATTACAGTACGAAATAACAAATGTAAGTTTGAGAATTGTTAAATGGTTAGTTTACCCAAAAATGACAATTCTGTCATTAATTACTCCAAGACTTTTGTTCATCTGAGAGATGTCTGTCCCTCCATTGAGAGCTATGTCATTACCACTTTCAAGCTCCAGAAAGATAGTAAAGACATCACTAGTGTAATCTATGTGACTCCAATGGTTTAAGCTCGGCTGTAAATGTTTTCTTTTTTTCTTTTTGGCTGTTTGCACAAAGAAATGGCAAAATACAAAATATTAATCTATAACATGATTACAACATGTCTGCTCTCGCATCAACACAACACCCATGCATCATTGAACTCATGTGAACTCGAGATGAATTTCCTGTAAATAAAGAATTTTAATTTAAAGGTAGACAATGTAATTCTTGCCGCTCTAGTGGTTAATAAACAAAACTGTATGCGTCTTGTGGAAGAACATTGTAGCTTGAGCTATTCCACAGCAGTTGGCGTCCCGCTTGGTCTAAAGTAGCTTGAATATATATACACACTTATTACAGGTGTACTGTAGTGTAGTGAAAAACATGGTCTGAAAGATGTGTTCATGGTATACTCACCATTATATAAATGTTGTAAGTAAGGTACATGGTATGCCTTTAAAATTGAAGAAATCCATACATTTACACAGTTCATATTTGTCTACATAACTATTCTTTACCATTTGAACGTAAAACGTTTGATCAAATTTTATTTAATTTTTTTCTGCAGCCGGTTTCTGCAGTCATTCTGCAGAACGAGAAGCATGTCCACATTATAAATTGATATATGCCATATGAAAATGGTTTGTTCACTCACAAATAAATGCTAGTGCCTGGCTCTGACAATATGTAATTAAAGCTTTAAAAGGTTCCATATTCAAAACAGCAAGAAAGTGGATTGCCCAGCAAAACTTTACATCCGATATGTAGTATGGGACATATGGGAAGTCGTGGCCTAATGGTTAGAGAGTCGGACTCGTAATCGAAAGGTTGCGGGTTCGAGTCCCCGGCCGGCAGGGATTGTAGGTGGGGGGAGTGAATGTACAGCGCTCTCTCCACCCTCAATACCACGACTGAGGTGCCCTTGAGCAAGGCACCGAACCCCCAATTGCTCCCCGGGCGCCGCAGCATGGCTGCCCACTGCTCCGGGTGTGTGTTCACGTTGTGTGTGTGCATTTGTTCACTACTCACTGCTGTGTGTGTGCACTTGGATGGGTTAAACGCAGAGCACCAATTTCGAGTATGGGTCACCATACTTGACAATACGTCACGACTTTTTTTTTTTTTTTTTTTAGTAAGGTAAGCATTACATTAGCATGGCTTTATATACAGTATACATATAGACAGGAAAACATCTTTAAAAGGAATTCAGATATGCAAAAATGTTAGGTGAAATAAAAGGCAGTTTCTCTTCTTTAAAAAAAATACTCCATATTTATTAATCTTTTGAATACAAATAGCTGCACAACTTAATATAGCTTTAAAATAGTGGGTCTCATTCACTAATAATTGTGTACACTATTCATATTTATTTGCACATTTGAATTTTTCACAACATGTGCTTATGTACATGAATTTATTCTTAACCTCGTTCTAATGTTGATGAATTTGGAGTATTCTAAATAAGCAACTGTGTGTCTGAGGTAAGTAATTTACATAAAACACACCAAAACCATGTCAGTATAAGGGCATTTAACACACCTTTTCTTTCCTAACTCTCAGCAAACATGACATTCACTAAAAACGCCTGAGAGCACGCACAGCAAGACCTGTTAGCAATACCACAAACGCCATCCTTCAAACACAGTAAACACATACTATGCAGACATTACAGACCTCTGATTAGTCAGCTGTGCAAACGCATGTCTGTCTTTTTGCAGAGTTGCTTTACAGCTTGAGCTATATCGTACCTTTTCTTATGCTTTTAAATTTTCATCTTAACAAGTTCATAAGGCCAACAAATGTTTTTTTTGTTTTTTTTCAATTTGTTCCTACATTTTTCTGTACATTTAGAATACAATTTAGATCGAAAGTTATTGATGAATCATGATTTATTTGTGAAAATGTTCCTACACAGATTTCATGCACAAATTTGTGCGTGCACATGCGTAGTGAATGAGACCCCTGTGGTTCTCAACAGTTTTTGCTTATTGCCCCAGTTTTTATTTTGATGATAACTCAGGTTTGTAACTAGTGTTTCTTCTGTTTTCCTTGACTCTATAAAAACAGACACCCACAATTGCTATTTCTTGTTGTCTCGTGTAAAAGTGGTTTAACATATTGGCTGTAAGTCATTTATGAGTTAGGATGTCTTTTTACAATTTTCAGTTTTAATATTTACATTATATTTGAAAAATGCAAAACACTATTTATGATTTTCAGTTTGTTTTTAACTTGTTGCCTATGTTGCTTCTTATCACCAGGTAATTGATTTAAAATCCCAGACCATACCGTAGGCCGAATGAGAACAAACGTATGATACCGTTTAATGATTTATATGGATCTTCTCTGAATTAAGTGTCATTTTAAGGCTACTTGTTCTGCTTAAAATTGTGTCTAGGCAATTCCTAAACAGGTGAATGGAGATGACTGTGGTGTTTTTGCCTGTAAATATGCAGACTTCCTTTCTCAAGGAAAGCCACTCACTTTCAGACAGGTACATGGTCAAGCAACAGTAGTTCCCTATCAGTCTGTTACGGGGCTGACGAGACGTGAGACGTGCGGATCCATTTGCAAAGCTTTATTAAACAACATGGTCAAGACAGGCAGGGTCAGAGATCGGCAAACAGGTATGGTGGAGGCAAGACAGAGCAATCCGTGGAGCAAGCGTGGGTCAACGATCAGCGAACAGTATCCAAAGGGGCAAGGCAGAGAGATAATCCAGAGTCAAGAGCAATAATCCAAACGGGGAGCAAACAGAGTCCAAACGGCAGAGGCGAAGGGTAAATCCAGGAAACACGGGCAGGGTCAGACACGGCAGGAAAACAAGGCAAGACTAAGGCTAAGACTATAACAATGGCTCTGTAAAGTAGCTATCGCTGGGTGAGTGATAAACGCTGAACAATACTCGGCCCTGATGCTGAGGAAGTCCATGGTTTAAATAGTGTGTGTGATTGTGAAATGAGCATCAGGTGCGTGTGATGAGTGAATGGTGACAGCTGTGATCTGTGCAATGCATAGTGGGAAATGGAGTCCAGTGTGCTGTGTAGTGTGAGAGTCAATGTGGTGAACGGGTGACCTCTGGTGGTGGTAAAATAGGAGAGCATGGACCAGATTCGTGACATAGCCCCCCCCCAAGGAGCGGCTTCCAGACGCTCCTATATAGTCCAGGAGGGTGGTGGAGCGGAGGCGGAACAGGGGGAGGGAACGGAGGGCCAGGTCCTTGAGGAAGTGGGAAGACCGGGGACAGAGGCAGAACCGGCAGAGCAGGAAACCAGGGCGGAGCCAGAGGCCAGTTCAGGACTGACAGAGCAGAGGCCCACCAGGGCGGAGCAGACGGCACGGGAGCCCACCAGGGCGAAGTAGACGGGACCGGAGCCCACCAGGGCGGAGCAGACGGGACCAGAGCCCACCAGGGCGGAGCAGACGGGACCAGAGCCCACCAGGGCGGAGCGGACGGGACCAGAGCCCACCAGGGCGGAGCAGAAGACCACCAGACTCGAGCAGAAGACCACCACGGCGGGGCAGATAACCACCAGACCAGAGCAGAGGACCACCACGGCGGAGCAGATGACCACCAGACCCGAGCAGAAGACCACCACGGTGGGGCAGACGACCACCAGACCCGGGCAGAAGACCCCCATGGCGGAGCAGACGACCACCAGACCCGAGCAGAAGACCACCACAGGGAGGCAGACAGGGCAGGAACCCATGACAGAGACTGGGATCTGGGGAGAACAAGGACAGACAACACAGAGAGAGCAGAGACAGACAACACTGGGAGAGTCTTCGTTGCAGGGCAGGACGGGACCAGAGCCCACCTGGGCGGAGCAGGAGACCCCCAGAGCCAGACAACTGACCACCATGGCGGAGTAGACGGAGCTGGAGCCCACCAGTGTGGCGTAGACAGGGCAGAGTATCTCCACGGCAGAGCGGACTGGTCAGGAAGCCATGACAGGATCAGGGATCTGGGGAGAACAGAGACAGACACCACAGAGAGAGTCCCCATGGTCACAGGAGCCGTGACCGAGCAGGTCGAGAGTTCATGGACGGTCTCTATGGCTGTGGCAGGACAGGGCGAGAGCTCACAGACGGCCTCTTTAGCCGTGACAGGACAGGGCGAGAGCTCACAGACGGCCTCTTTAGCCGTGACAGGACAGGGCGAGAGCTCACAGACGGCCTCTTTAGCCCTGACAGGACAGGGCGAGAGCTCACAGACGGCCTCTTTAGCCGTGACAGGACAGGGCGAGAGCTCACAGACGGCCTCTTTAGCCGTGACAGGACAGGGTGTGAGTTCACAGACGGCCTCCTTGGCCGTGACAGGACAGGGCATGAGCTCACAGACGGCCTCTTTGGCCGTGACAGGACAGACAGTGAGTTCAGGGGCGGCCTTCATGACCGTGACAGGGCAGACAGTGAGTTCAGAAACGGTCTCCATGGCCGTGACAGGGCAGACAGTGAGTTCAGGAACGGTCTCCATGGCCGTGACAGGGCAGACAGTGAGTTCAGGAACGGCCTCCATGGCCGTGACAGGGCAGACAGTGAGTTCAGGAACAGCCTCCATGGCCGTGACGGGGCAGACAGTGAGTTCAAGAACGGCCTCCGTGGCCGTGACAGGGCAGACCGTAAGTTCAGGAACGGCCTCCATGGCCATGACAGGGCAGACCATGAGGTCAGGAACGGCCTCCGTGGCCGTGACAAGGCAGACCGTGAGTTCAGGAACAGCCTCCGTGGCCGTGACAGGGTAGACAGTGACGTCAGGAACGGCCTCCATGGCCGTGACAGGGCAGACCATGAGGTCAGGAACGGCCTCCGTGGCCGTGACAGGGCAGACAGCCAGTTCAGGGACAGGTGCCACCACTTCGGGAGGTTCTGCAGTGGAAGCCGCCACCTCTGGAGGCACTGGAGCAGACTCGTGGACAGGAGAGGCCTCAGGAGCACAGTGTGCAGCCCACACACTCAAAATGGCAACCGCCATAACGGGAAGTACTGAGGTCAGGGGAACAGTCTCTGTAACAGACAGGGTTGAGGATTGCCCTGGGAATGCCAGCTACTCGCACTGACATCAGTGGTGGGTCCATCACACTGGATATCAGACAGGGAACTTGAAGGACTGACCTTAAATCCTTGGGTGTGATAGACTCTGGCTGGAGCACTGTGACGTGGTGTGACTCTGGCTATGACAGCGGAGACGTGAGCAGACTCTGGCTTGACAGCGGAGACGTGAGCAGACTCTGGCTTGACAGCGGAGACGTGAGCAGACTCTGGCTTGACAGCGGAGACGTGAGCAGACTCTGGCTTGACAGCGACGACGTGAGCAGACTCTGGCTTGACAGCGACGACGTGAGAAGACTCTGGCTTGACAGCGACGACGTGAGCAGACTCTGGCTTGACAGCGACGACGTGAGCAGACTCTGGCTTGATAGCGACGACGTGAGCAGACTCTGGCTTGACAGTGATGACGTGAGCAGACTCTGGCTTGACAGCGACGGCGTGAGCAGACTCTGGCTTGACAGCGACGACGTGAGCAGACTCTGGCTTGACAGCGACGACGTGAGCAGACTCTGGCTCGGCAGGCATGACGTGAGCAGACTCTGGCTTGACAGCGACGACGTGAAGGGGTGCTGTTGCTGCCGCCATTTTGTGAGTGAGTGAGGTGTCGCGTTCCTCCGCGACACCCACAGTAAAAGAGGAGCCCACACACAGTAAAGCATAGTCCATAAATTGACTGAGAGATGAACGGGGACCCTCGCGGATTAACCTTGACCGGAGCGGCTGATTAATGCCTTCACAAAAAAAGTCAATAAGTGCGTAGTCCGGCAGATCAGAAAAATAGGCGAGGTCTAAGTACTCCTGTACATAAACCTCGAGCGGTCGCGAGCCCTGCTCGAGGGTTAATAGCATTCGTGCAGAGTCCATACCTGGCCAATGTCTTCTTGAAAAGCCGCTGGATCCTTGTGTGGCCGAGCATTCTGTTACGGGGCTGACGAGACGTGAGACGTGCGGATCCATTTGCAAAGCTTTATTAAACAACATGGTCAAGACAGGCAGGGTCAGAGATCGGCAAACAGGTATGGTGGAGGCAAGACAGAGCAATCCGTGGAGCAAGCGTGGGTCAACGATCAGCGAACGGTATCCAAAGGGGCAAGGCAGAGAGATAATCCAGAGTCGAGAGCAATAATCCAAACGGGGAGCAAACAGAGTCCAAACGGCAGAGGCGAAGGGTAAATCCAGGAAACACGGGCAGGGTCAGACACGGCAGGAAAACAAGGCAAGACTAAGGCTAAGACTATAACAATGGCTCTGTAAAGTAGCTATCGCTGGGTGAGTGATAAACGCTGAACAATACTCGGCCCTGATGCTGAGGAAGTCCATGGTTTAAATAGTGTGTGTGATTGTGAAATGAGCATCAGGTGCGTGTGATGAGTGAATGGTGACAGCTGTGATCTGTGCAATGCATAGTGGGAAATGGAGTCCAGTGTGCTGTGTAGTGTGAGAGTCAATGTGGTGAACGGGTGACCTCTGGTGGTGGTAAAATAGGAGAGCATGGACCAGATTCGTGACACAGTCGGTCACTCCGAGTCACGTCGGTGACCAACGAATTGGGATCTCGCTTAGAGAGACCAATCCCCTACGAGAGTATCTAAACAAGCCAATGGATATTGGCATGCGATTATTGCATCCAGCTGCCGCTAATCACAGCGTGAGTATAAGTAGGCAGCGGGTGCAGCGCATATTCAGCTTTTCGCTTCGGAGCCGAGTGTTCATCGTTCTGCTCCTGACCGACCTACAGTGTCTGCAAGTCAGTGCGCTCTTCGAGGCATTCTTGTGCTGGTGGTACGGCGCGTCAGCGGCGGTGGTTCTTCCTGTGTCGAGTGGATTGCACACATCAGGTTGCACTACCCCCTGATTGTGTTGCAAACGGCCATCTCCCCTGTGCGCTTCAGCACACTGAAAGAGTGATTTCTCTAAAAGAGCATTCACGGGTGCATCTTTTTAAAGACGATGTTGCATCTGGCAAGCTCGACGTTACGTCTTTGTAAAGACGAGTTGGGTCTTGCTTCAGACAACGTGTCACCCGTGCGTTTCTGGATGCGGTCGTTACCTGGTGCCGGGTGATGGTCATGATCGCTGCCTCACATGCCTGGGCAGTAAGCATGCTGAGGTGGCGCTCGTGGATGAGGCATCTTCTCATGGTGGCAAGATGATCATCTTGGAGTTGCGGGCCAGGCTCTGATACCTCGACAAAGGGACGGAGCTCTGTTGCCTTTGCCTTGATTTGGCTCTCGTTCTGGCTGCAGACAGACTGGGACCATTTCAGGGGGTGGCATGGTGGCAAACCCTCCAGGGCACCAACCCTCGAGGGACCATCGCCCCTCTTGCGCTCCAAAACCAGTTGAGCTGTCAGTGGAACGTGCTGGGCCCAGGGACGGATTACGAACCGGGCCAGCGGGGCCGCTGCCCAGGGGCCCTAGGGGTGCAGGGGGCCCGTGGGGCCCTTAGCCCAAAACAATTTGCAACGCTTATCAACAATGTATTTTCGTTTGTTTATTTTAGAGGGCCTACATTCTTTGATCCTCTGCCTACAAGGGCCTCTGACCCTATAGGGAGGGCGTTTGGCTGTCAAGGGCCCATGAATTGTGGTGGTTGTGGTGGTGGTGCTGGTGGGGGGGTCGGTGCTTTCAGGGGGCCCCCGGCCCTGCTATAGGAACTTTAAAGGGAAATGGGTGCATGGGAGCCTACTTTTAGAAGGCCCTCTTAGGCCCTCCTATTATAGTCCTGGCTTCTGGCTACCAGGGGGTCCTAGGGAGGATGGGGGCTTTGGGGGCTTTTAGAGGGCCCTCTGATTATGAGGGCCCTACTAGGAGGCCCTAGGGAGGAGGGTGTAGTGTACCTTTAGAGGGCCATCTGATTACAAGGGCCCCTACCATGGGGCCCCTGGCTTCTGGGGGGACGGGAGGGGGGCGTGTTAACAGCCTTACAGAAGGCCCTCTGACTAGGGAGCGGTAGCATGGTGGGATGGAGGCGGTTAACCTGCCCGCTGAGTGGCCCCCAGACCAGTGTAGCAGTGTAAGAGTTTGACCAGTGTAATCACTCCCAGGGCTGTAGTGGAGGCTAAACGCAAGTAAACACGGTTTACCCACCTCTGAAATTTCAGAATTAGAGTTTACCCACTTCTCAATTGATCTAAATGCACATCATAGTATAGTTTATGCACAAAATGTGATCACAGAATTCATAGTTCACCCATCTCTTATTTTACCACTACACCCCTGATCACTCCGTTCTGTACGGGGATATGGTACACAGGTGGATTCTGGCATGGGTCAGCTGGACACGGTACACATGTAGTGTGATCACTAACCGTGCCCCAACATGGCTCTCACTGTACGTTCACACCAGGAGAGACCAAAGCGAACACGTCGCCAAGGCCGTTGAAGAAGCTTCGTTGTTGAATTTGCTTTATTCACTTTGTTCGCTCATTGGAATGTTTGATTTAGCCTGTTACCGTGGGGCGTTGGTAAATCTATATATTAGAATTGGTTTTCACCGAACCGCGTCATAACTCATTACATAAGGTTAACTGACTTTTAACTTCTCTTTTTCGCTCTGGTCGCCCAATTCGCTTCGCTGCCAGTGAATTTGTTTTGTTCGGCCAATTCGCCGACTCTCCATTGAGAAATAATGACTTTCGTCGCTCTGGTCTCTTCTGATGAGAATGTACGTGACATCAATAATGACACTCCAAATAATAAATATTTGAATTAATTTGAGAAAGTTGGTGTTAATAACAGTTTTTTTGAAATTGAAGAACTTGCAATGCGTAAATCATGGGGAGAGACCTATCTTTTCCCATGGTAATAACCAGGCTGCTGAATAGAAATGGGATGATTAGTAAAAGTGCTTTGATTTAGAGTATGAATTGTATGACATTCAAACTGCATGATCAGTTTGCATTGTTGATTAAAACTGGACAAGTTGTAATATTTTCTGACTTCTGTCTGATGGTTATTTCACTCGATGCTAGAACAGCAGACAGCATGCTGTAGTAGACAGTTGCTACCAGTGGGGATTTCTTTAAGACTGCAAGGGAAGCTCGGCTTCCCCTATAATGTCAAAAAATTAATGGTCAAACATGTACTATTGTGTTAACATTTTATAGATTAAAAATGCGTTAGAACACGTTCATCTCAGAGACGAGTTCGTTCAGAATCAGCTACATATAGCAGGTGACTCGATTTCCTTCTCATATATTCCCGTAGCATCAGTGTATTTGCCTGTTGAAGCCCAGCGTCCATTGACTTCTATGGGGCTGCTTTGAACAGTTTTTTTCAGTGCTTCAAAACTAGACGGTCATTGGATAAATGCTGCGATTATGTCCCGCCCCCGGACGCTCAGCGTCTCTGGGGGTGAATGGAGGAGTGGGCGGGGCTGGACTCCGGGCTTCTGCGTGATGATTGGAGGGTTTGTCGAAAGACTGCATCTCCTTTTGATTGACAGCGATTGTGTCCTATAAGAAGTCGCTGATGCTGAAGCTATTCGAGCCAGTGTTGCCAACTTAGCGACTTTTCAGACCACCCTAGCGACTTTTCAGACCACCCTAGCGACCTTTTTCAGACCACCCTAGCGACCTTTTTCCCCAAAAGTGACTAGCGACAAATCTAGCGACTTCTTTGACAAACCTTAGCGAGTCTCTGTGATCGCTGGTACTGCCGCAACGGTGCGAGGTCAGCGCGCACGCACCTCTTTCTCTGTTCAGTGAGCGGCTGAGAGGAGCAGCGCGTTCAGTTCAAATAGATATTATGTTGCTTCTCTAATTTTACATGCAAATATAGCCGAAATCACAGCACAGGAATTGTCTTGTCTTATCTTGTATGTATTATTTGATTTAATCAGACGACGGCTCGATTATAAATTAGTATTTTTGTGCATACTAACTTCTTGGGAGGGAGAGCTGGTTATGTGTTCTTAAAGGGCTGCGTTTCAATCACTAGTTCATATTTATCCCGTTGACTGACAACATAAACAGTAAAATGTATAAAGGAAAACAGTTTTATTGAGAATTTGGCTGCATTAAAATACAGTATGAGCACAGAGAGACAAACAAATGTAAAAGGTAATATGACGCGATGACGTAATGAATATGCTAATTAGCGCATGGCGTCATCTGGCGACATTTAGCGACTTTTCAAACTGGCTTTAGCTACTTTCCATCGAAAGAAGCTGGCAACACTGATTCGAGCTCAGTCCCATAGTACGCCGCACTAGTTTGGACCCACAAGTGGCATGATGACGTAACAACTAGCCATCCCACGTTTTGCCCAGGGGCCCACACAACCCATAATCCGTCCCTGGCTGGGCCCTCTACAAGGGGAGCACCAGCAGTTACCCTGGCGCTCCTCCCGATGACCAGGCGTCGACTGCTGCATCGGAGGGTGAGCTGGAGATTTCTGGGCAAGAAGATTCGGCTGCTGCTGCTCCGGCAGTAGCAGTGCCTGAGTCGGATCTAGAAATCACGGCTATGCTTTCCCGGGCCACTGAGAGGGTAGGGCTCGAGTGGGGATCCCACCGTGTCCCGAGCCCTCGAGGTTGAACGACTGGTTTCTCGGGGTAGCTTGCGCTGGTTCTCAGCGCCCTGCCCCAGTGCCTCTCTTCCCGGAGGTGCATGGGGAGCTTACCAGGTCGTGGACGGCACCTTTTACTGCCAGAAACCGCCCTGTTAACTCCTCCCCCTCACCACCCTCGGTGGTGGCGCAGCTAGGGGGTATACGGGGGTCCCCCCGGTGGAGCGGTCGGTTGCGATGCAGTTGTGTCCTAATACCGTCTCTACTCGGCGGGGCGAACAGTGCCTCCCCTTCCGGGCCTGTAGGTACTCGTCTGGTCTGTCCGGCGGTGCTTATATGGCCTGTGGGGAAGCTGCCTCCACCTTACGCTATGGCGTTACTGCAGGGTCCTCAGACGAAAAGCACTGAGGACATGCACGGGGGTGGTTACGATCCGGAAGCTCTGAGAGCTTGTACCTCGGGCCTCGCGCTACGAGCGACAAAGGTGACGCGGTCTCTGGGTCGTGCGATGTCCACACTTGTGGTCCAGGACGTTCACCCCTGGCTGTGTCTGGTCGACATGGGGACGCCGACAAAGTATCGGTTCCTCAAGGGCCCTGTGTCCCAGACTGGCCTCTTCGGCGACACAGTCAAGAACATGGCCCAGCAGTTCTCGGCTGCTCACGAGCAGGCTGAGGCGATCCAACACCTCCTGCCCCGGCGGGCAGATGCTGCCTCCACCCGTCCGCCGGCTGCAGCGCCCCAACCTGCTTGTCGCCGAGGGCGGCCCCTGCGTCCGTCCCTGCTCCCGCATCGCATCCGCAGCAGCTTCCAGAAGCGGTGCCGTTGAGCTGGACGTAGGCAGGCCGCCCCGCCCGTCCTGGCCCATGTCAAACCTGGCGGTGAGCGGAAGAGCAAGAGGCACAGGACGGGCGACCCAGAGAGAGAGAGAGAGGACTGCTTTGGGAGGTGGCGGATGCGCCTCCCCCTCCCCCGGAGGAGGGCCGGGTGGAGATTCTTCTATTTCAAAAATCTCGACTAGAAGCGGTTGTCTCTGCCTCTGGGTCCCAAGAGGGCATGGAGAGTCACGGACGGACCAACTCCGGACCGCGCTCATCTTCCTCTTTCGCCAGCTGGCAGCAGTGGGCGGTTTGAGAGCGTCATCAAAGGCCTTACTCACGCACCCTCTGCCAAACCTCAGAACCAGGTAAGCGAGCACCGCACACTCGGACCCCTTGGTCCGCCACGGGCCGTGTTCCTGTGTTCCACCTCGCTGCCCCACCGCGGGTACGTCGATAGTCCCGCTGGTCCGCTTGTACGGTGTTTGGGTGCCTGTGTCTACCCAGCCCGTCTTGCTGGCTCCAGTGGACCATCTGACTCGGCTATGCGGCTCAGTTTCCTCCCAAGTTCAGGGGCATCCACCTCACAGCAGTGAAGGCAGCTGATGCTCATGTCTCGTGTGGAGAGATCGCTGTCCTACTGGCGGAGGACGCGATGGAGCCGGTCCCTCCAGCCGATATGAAGACAGTGCTTGCAACCCTTACTTCATTTTACCCAAGAAACGGTGGGTTACGACCAATCTTGGATCTGCGTGTCTGGAACTGGGCCCTTCACAGGCTTTCGTTCAAGACGCTCACGCAGAAACGCATCTTTGGGTGCATCCGTCCCCGAGATTGGTTTGCAGCGGTCGACCTGAAGGACGTGTACTTCCATGTGTCGATTCCTTCCGCGCCACAGGCCATTCCTGCGGTTTGCGTCGAAGGACGGGCATATCAGTACAAGGTCCTACCCTTCGGGCTGTCCCTGTTAGCCCGTGTCTTCACGAAAATTGCGGAGGCAGCCCTTGTTCCCATGAGAGAACAGGGCGTTCGCATTTTCAACTACCTCAACGACTGGCCCATACTGGCTCAGTCTCAGGACCAGTTGTGCGAACACAGGGATTTGGTGTCACACCTCAGCCAGTTGGGCCTTCAGGTCAACTGGGAAAAGAGCAAACTCTCCTCGACGCAGAGGTTCTCTTTTCTCGGTATGGAGTTGGATTCGGTCAGCCAGACAGCACGCCTCACGCAGGAACGTGCTCTGTCGGTGTTGAACTGCCTGAATAGGTTCAAGAGCAGGTCAGCGGTCCCACTGAAACAATTTCAGAGGCTCCTGGGGCATATGGCAGCTTCATATGAGACCGGGCTTGCAGTGTCGGGGGTTTGGACGGGCCTCCTACTGCACTGGCACATCAATTGCCTAGAGTTGCTAGCAGTACGTCTGGCCTTGATCAGTCTCAGAAGGCGCTCACGAGGCAAGCACGTACTCGTCCGCATGGACAACAGTGTGACCGTTGTGTACATCAATCGACACGGTGGTCTACGCTCCCGTCGCATGTCGCAACTCGCCCGCCACCTCCTCCTCTGGAGTCAGAAGCATCTGAGGTCGCTTCGTACATTCATATTCCGGGCTTGCTCAATCGGGCAGCCGACGAGCTGTCACGAGCTGCGCTCCCCGGAGAATGGAGACTCCATCCCCAGACGGTCCAGCTCAGCTGGCCGCGGGGCCTTCGCAAGTATGCGTCTCCCCCAGTGAGCCTTCTCGCAAAAACAGATACTATGCAAGATCAGGAAGGACGAGCAGCAGGTCCTGCTCGTGGCGCCGTACTGGCCCACTCGGACTTGGTTCTCAGAACTGATGCTCCTCGTGACAGCCCCTCCTTGGCAGATTCCTCTGAGGAAGGATCTACTGACTCAGAGACAGGGCACCTTATGGCACCCGCGTCCAGACCTAAGAAGCTGGAAACTTCATGTCTGGTCCCTGGAGCGGGACGCGGAGGTTCTAGGTGACCTACCCCAAGGGGTAGTTGACACCATCGCTTCGGCTAGAGCGCCGTCCACGAGACAGGCTTACGCCTTGGAATGGAACCTGTTCGTCGAGTGGTGTTCTTCTCACCGAGAAGACCCCCGGGAAGTGCCGATCAGGGTCGTGCTTTCCTTTTTGCAGCAGGGGTTGGAGTGAAGGCTGTCTCCCTCCACCCTTAAAGTCTATGCGGCTGCGATTGCTGCCAACCACGACCCCGTGGAAGGGAAGTCGGTGGGTAAGCATGACTTGGTCATCAGGTTCCTTAGGGGGGCAAGAAGGTTAAATCCCCCACAGCCCCCCTCTATACCCTCTTGGGACCTGTCTCTAGTGTACTACAGCAGGCCCCATTCGAGCCTTTGCAGTCAGTTGAGCTGCAGTTTCTTTCAATGAAGACTCTGCTCCTGCTTGCATTGGCCTCCATCAAGAGGGTAGGGGACCTGCACGCATTTTCGGTTGACGATTCGTGCCTAGAGTTTGGGCCGGCTGACTCCCAGGTAATCCTGAGGCCCTGGCCTGGCTATGTGCCCAAGGTTCCCACTACTCCCTTCAGGGACCAGGTGGTGAGCCTGCAAGCGCTGCCCTCGGAGGAGGCAGACCCAGCCTTGCTTTGTTTGTCCCGTCCGGGCCTTGAGATGCTACGTTGACAGGACACAAAGCTTCAGGACCTCAGACCAGCTCTTTGTTTGTCACGGAGGCCGGCAGAAGGGGAAGGCCGTCTCCAAGCAGAGGATGGCCCACTGGATAGTGGATGCCATCACCCTGGCTTATCACGTACAGGGTGTGCCCTGCCTGTTCAGGTTGAGAGTTCACTCTACTAGAGCTGTTGCATCCTCCTGGGCGTTGGCTCGTGGCGCCTCGCTGGCAGATATTGTAGAGCTGCGGGCTGGGCGACCCCTAACACGTTCGCTAGGTTCTATAGCCTTCGTGTGGAACCGGTTTTCTCCTGTGTTCTCACCTCAAACGGGTAGAAGCACTGAGAGGCTCCGTTTTCGGGTCGGCTTGCTAAAATTGCTCCAGAGAGTCCGTACTGTAGACCCTGTCGAGTTCCTCCGTCCCCTCGGCAGTCAGATGTGGCGGAGCATCTGACGCTAGGCCCTCACTCGTTGAATCCGTGAGAACCGGTAGAGGGCTGGGTTCCATATGAAAGGCCTTTTGGACCCCATATGTGTATAGTCCACGGTATAGCCTGAGAGCCCGTGTTTCCCCGGCAGGTCTTCTGCCAATCTCCATGAGGTACAATTTCCTCTAATTCTCCATATGCGCCTAAGGTTGATCATATGCGTAATTGCTCCGAACCTTCTGCAGGAAGGGCGAGCTTCCGTAGCGTCCGGTTCCAACTGGAACGGGTACGTTTTCCCAGTGTTATCCAGTCTTACTGAGTGGGTAGTGCCATGGCAACAGTAGTTGGTCTTCTGTGGTAGCCCTGACCTGCACCAAAAAATAGGGGCTCAGGAGGCTTCCACAGGATACTGGAAGGGGCAGTACCCGTGGCCCTTTGGTAGGGATCCCAAGTCGAGTGACCGACTGATAGGGAACGTCTCGGTTACGTATGTAACCCTCGTTCCCTGATGAAGGGAACGGAGACGTCACGTCCCGTCGCCACGGCTGCTGTACCACCGCTGAGCGGCCGGGTCACCGGCTCGGCTCCTCAGCGAAAACCTGAATATGCGCTGCACCCGCTGCCTACTTATACTCACGCTGTGATTAGCGGCAGCTGGATGCAATAATCACATGCCAATATCCATTGGCTTGTTTAGATACTCTCGTAGGGGATTGGTCTCTCTAAGCGAGATCCCAATTCGTCGGTCACCGACGTGACGTCTCCGTTCCCTTCTTCAGGGAACGAGGGTTACGTAACCGAGACGTTATGTTAACAACATTAATTCTCAAACATTTTATTATACTTTTCATTTCTGATTTGTCTCTGTTTCTCTGTATTGCGACATTCCACTGTTCAGGAAAGTGATGGTTTGGGAGATTATACATGAGAAGATCCTGTAAGCCTTGAATCAATCAGTTCTTCAAATATCTTCATGTCATGTTCTTTCTGTGTAAATTAAATTGAGTATGGAATTATGGATAATTATAAGGTTATTTTTTTACAGGCTAGAGCTGTGGAAAATATTCTGAGATTAATAAAAAAAAATGGTCTAACTGCAAATTTGATCTGTGTGATAGGACACATGATAGTAATAATATGTTTAATTTATATAGCGCCTTTCCCAAGCTCAAGGACGCTGTACAAAAGCAGAAACACAATACACAGTCGATTCACATAATCGTAACAGTCCTTTCACAATCAATTAATCAGTTAAGTGGACAGTAGACAGTTGCCCAGTCAGGGATAGGCATGATTGCAGTTGCATATCATGGTACAATTATGTACAGAAAATAGAGATACAGACATAGTATAAGTAACAATAGCAAAAAAAATAAAAATAAGATAATGTCAATAAGTAACAAACAAAGAATAGAAAATGCAACAAAAAATACACAATAAGCATGCACTAATGATTCAGCATCTTTTGGAGAAACATTTGATTGAAGTTGGGCTAAACGACGAAGATGGGAAAATGCAGCTTTGCATAGTTTACTAATGTAAGCATCCAGAGTCAGTGCAGGATCAAGAGTAATGCCTAAATTTCAGACAGTAGCAGATAGAAAAACTGTTGTAGCATCAACGTTGAAACTGGAAGCATTTACTATATTTTTTGTTAGTGAAGGGGGGCCAGTAATTCAAATTTCTGTTTTGTTTAAATTCTAACTGAGAAAATTAGAACTCAGTTATGATAGAATTGATGTGAAGTCAGTAAGCTTATTAAAGTGAAATAGGTGTATAATACTGTATATGAATATAAAAGGTATTTAACACAAAATGCCTGCGATCAGGACAGGTATCTCAAGGTACTGTATATGAATATAAAAGGTATTTAACACAAAATGCCTGTGATCAGGACAGGTATCTCAAGGTACTGTATATAATATAAAAGGTATTTGACACGAAACCCCTGCGATCAGGACAGGTATCTCAAGGTACTGTATATAATATAAAAGGTATTTGACAGGAAACCCCTGCGATCAGGACAGGTATCTCAAGGTACTGTATATAATATAAAAGGTATTTGACAGTAAACCCCTGCGATCAGGACAGGTATCTCAAGGTACTGTATATAATATAAAAGGTATTTTACATGAAACCCCTGCGATCAGGACATGTATCTCAAGGTACTGTATATAATATAAAAGGTATTAGACAGGAAACGCCTGCGATCAGGACATGTATCTCAAGGTACTGTATATAATATAAAAGGTATTTGACAGGAAACGCCTGTGATCAGGACAGGTATCTCAAGGTACTGTATGTGAATATAAAAGGTATTTGACACGAAACCCCTGCGATCAGGACAAGTATCTGAAGTAAATGGCTATTCCCCAAATGAGCATGATCGGTGACCTATGCAGATTCTCAAATAGGCCATGCCTACTTGATGAGTTTCGATTACGCTGTTCTGAAACCACTGGAAAAAAGTGCATGCCACTGAAACACAGCTGAACAGAATTAACTAATAATTCTAATAATAAACTAATAATAAATCACAATTAATTTATTCAATTCATTTTAATTTATTTACTTTTTAATTAAATGATAGTCTAAATAAGAAACTAAATCTGCCAGCAGGTGGCGGTAAATGATATTCATTCGTTCAAACGGCTGATTCATTCAGGAAGGGCTCTTTGTGAATGGGACTTTGAATAATTGATTCACTCTATTAGTTCAAAATGCCTATTCATTCAGAAACTAAACACCACTGTGTTGCTCGGAGACGTGCAACAATTCTGCTATGGCTTTAATGGTAATATGTGACCGTGGTCCACAAAACCAGTCATAAGGGTCAGTTTTTCAAAATTGAGATTTATGCATCATCTGAAATCTGGATAAATAAGCTTTCCATTGATGTAGCCTATGGTTTGTTTGGATAGGACAATATTTGGCTGAGATACAACTATTTGAAAATCTGGAATCTGTGGATGCAAAAAAATAAAAATATTGAGAAAATCGCTTTTAAAGTTGTCCAAATGAAGTTCTTAGCAATGCATATTACTAATCAAAAATTAAGTTTTGATATTTACAGTAGGACATTTACAAAATATCTTCATGGAACATGATCTTTACTTAATGTCCTAATGATTTTTGGCATAAAAGAAAAATCAATAATTTTGACCCATACAATATTGTATTTTTGGCTATTGCTACAAATATACCCCAGAGACTTAAGACTGGTTTTGTGGTCCAGGGTCACAAATATTCTTTGCAAAATTGAGCAAAACCAGATAATATTGTGTTTAAAATATAACACAATATCAACTTCTTCTTTACTAAACTGTTGTATAAAGTCACAAACTTGTGATATTCGGGACAAACAGCTCTTGTGATATTGCTCTCCCTGCTCGTGTGATATCGCTTATTGTATGATAAATATGAGACAAAAAAATTTTTGCACCAATATCTTGAATTTTACGGCATAATTGATGAAGTTGTTGCCCTGCATATTTGTGAACAGTCAACTATCTTATGCAATGTAAGATGATGTATAATAATAATATATATATATATATATATATATACAGCTGAAGTCAAAACTTGACATACACCTTTCAGAATTTGCAAAATGTTAATTATTTTACCAAAATATGGTATCATACAAAATGCATGTTATTGTTTATTTAGTACTGACCTGAATAAGATATTTCACATAAAAGATGTTTACATATTGTCCACAAGAGAAAATAATAGTTGAATTTATAAAAATGATCCCGTTCAAAAGTTTACATACACTTGATTCTTAATACTGTGTTGTTACCTGAACGATCCAAAGCTGTGTTTTTTTTTTGGGGGGGGGGGGTTATTGTTTAGTGATAGTTGTTCATGAGTCCCTTGTTTGTCTAGAACAGTTAAACTGCCTGCTGTTCTTCAGAAAAATCCTTCAGGTCCCACAAATTCTTTGATTTTCCAGCATTTTTGTGTATTTCAACCCTTTCCAACAATGACTGTATGATTTTGAGATTCACACTGAGGACAACTCATATGCAACTATTGAAGGTTCAAACGCTCACTGATGCTCCAGAAGGAAAAGCCATGCATTAAGAAAACTTTTTGAATTTGAAGATCAAGGTAAATTTAACTTAATTTGTCTTCCGGAAAACATTTAAGTACCTTCTGTAGCTTCGGTAGTACTATGTAGTAATGAAAACATATGCTATTTAGGCAAAACAAGAATGTACTCATCATCATTCTGTTCAAAAGTATATATATATATATATATATATATATATATATATATATATATATATATATATATTAGGCTAATTTAAATAAAAAATAAAAAATAGATTTACGATTTACGTTCGGATTAAAACAGATTTTCGCCGAATTAGAATACCAAACTGACCACCGTTACGACCTACTGTCAACAACGTAGGCTAAATTATAAATGGTAAGCATAAAATCTAGATAGCTAGAATGTCACAATTCTCCATAAACTCAGAAACACGTTGCTTAGAAGAAGTAACTAGTTAGAGATAAGAGCTGAGAAAACAGGGAAATAGAGACATGTGGTCACAAGGTCATTTTTCTGTGTAGATAGGCTAGCTAACTAGTTCATAGTTATTCATAGTTAATTAACTTTAGACGTTGCTTGATTTTTTCCCCCGAAACCTAATCTTCAAGTAAGATGATACAATAATTTTAGCTCAAATCATCATGTTAATTATCACACAATAAAATGATACAAGACCAGCTGTGCCCTGGTCACAGTTTTGCCATAATTATCGACTGATTTTAGTAGCATAGCTTTACATATTAAACATTTGCCAGTGATTTCACTGTCTTTCCCGAGCGTGACTCGTTTGAAGCTATGGGAGCAATACAGCGCTGTAATCATCTACCGAAGTGCCATGTTTCTTGAGCACTTGAGCAGAACTGGTGAGATGGGAGATAGAAGAGAAACGTGACCGTCTGCCGGTAAGATCAGCCAGAGGTCTGTCACATGCTCTGCCAACCTGACATGATGGCATCGTGCCAAAAAGCACATTTCTCGTGTATCTGCTCCTTCATATAATTACAATGTCACCCATTCTTCTTCCTTTGAACTCGAAAACGATATAATTTTACATATTAAACACTTCTGTGCATGGATAACCATCATTAGTTTAGGGCTCAGTCCTCAGTGCCAAGTTGCATGCGTTTTAGGTTAAGAAAGTCTTTAGTAATAAATTGTAGCCTAAATGTTTTCAAATATTTTTCTTAAGGGTTTTTTAATTGTTTTTTTTTTTTATCTTTGGGTAATAAAATACACGTCTAAACATAGCCTCTAATTACAAGACAAATAAACTTATTTTGTAATCCATCAAATGATTTGTATTTTCTCGAGATATAACAGCAGAAATGTTTTGAATTTGATTTTCACCTTTTCTATTCAGCAAATTCTAAAAAATATTTATTGCAATTGCTTTTCTAATAGAAAAATGTATGTGACAATTAGTTTAGATTATGTTGTAAATGAAATATATTTAGCCTATATAGTGAAGGTAAGTTAGCTCAAGCAAACAAACATGCAGCGCGTGATTCAAGGCTATCAGAGGCACGTCCTCTGAAAGCGTCAAAGCTTTCAGACACATTAATTATATGCGATGTTTTTATTCCTGGAGTCCAGTTGGCGCACTCGTATCAATGAAACTTCAAGAGAAAGACAACCATAAACAGAGATGAGGGAATTTATCAATTACAGCGTTACTGTAGCCCGCAGGTCCAATTTTGTTACAACTGTTTTGGAAGGTGTTGAAATCTCTTTGTATTTTCTAATAAAACGTTTGAAACTAAACTGATAAGTTCGCATATGCCGGTTTTATTGTTAAAATGCTTGCATAAGGTTTACTGTAGGACGATGACGCACTATGCAAGTCTCACGTGGGCAGACAGGTAAACAACTGCACGAGGACAGCTGACGCACGAGGACATGTGCATCACACAGTGCAAGAGAATAAAAGAAAGGAAGAAAATAAATATGATTCAAAATACTTTCCTTTCAAAGGATAGAAACGGGCATGTGATATGCACAAGAGGTTTGTGAGGTTTACGATTTTTTGATGTTTTTCAAAAAACGTCCCCCATGAAGGTAAAGTTTCTCAAATAGTTTTAATCGAATTTCAGCCTAAAAACTTTATCTATTAAGGCTGTACACTCTTAAAATAAAGCTTCTGTAGTGGTTCCATTGTTGTTGTGTGGTGTGGTGTCTTTGAGTTGGCTGTAGCTTTGCAGATTAACATTTAATGTATAGACAAATAGACAAATCCTCAAGCAGAGGTTTGCTAGGTAATTAGTAATAGTAAACACACAGGTTAAACACACACACACACACACACACACACAATAAATGTGTGCGTAATATGGTCAATGTGACCAATCCATATGTGTCTGTTTTCTCTTCAAGCACTTGTGTTTGTGTAGTGATTGGTAGTGATGTGTCTGCAGTTATGGTTAGTGTGTCCATAGGGAACAGTGTGGTAATTCCCTTTTGCTATATGAGCATGTTTGTCTCTCTGTCTTTGTTGCCATTGACAGATTGGATGTGATGAATGCCATTTTTCTGCATGCCAGCATGCAAGACATCCCAAAACCACTGCCAAACACAATGTGCACGGTGCACACACACACACACACACACACACACACACACACACATATGTTGGTTTTTGTGGTTTATGGGGACTCTCCATAGGCGTAATGGTTTTTATACTGAACAAACTGTGTGTGCTATTGCCCTACACCAACCCTACACCTAAACTTATCCCTCACAGGAGACTGTTTTTAAAAAAACACCATTTAGTATGTTTTTTAAGCCTTTTGAATTACGGGGACATAGGCAGTGTCCTCATAAACCACCTTCATATTGTAATACCTCTGTCATACCCATGTCATTATACAAATTTGTGTCCTCATAAACCACATAAACATGCACACACACACACACACACACACACAAATGTGCGACCATTAAAATCTCACCTGTGTGTCTGTATATGCAGGCATGTTTGCCCAGACACATGTAGTAGTCACACAAGACAGACAGACACACACACACACACACACACACACACACACACACACACACACATACACACACTTCAGGCAGATGACACAGACTTATTAAGCTACTGTGTGAGAGAGGACGGGGGAGGGGAACAGACTGGTGGCTTCCCCCAGCATCACCCCCTCCTCTCACTCTCTCTCTCGCTCGCTGTATTATGATGAATTATCTTTGTGTTTCCTCTTCACTCACTGAAGGTCTGTCCTTCTCTCCTTTGCTGAGCTACAAAACTGGCAAATGCTCTTTTTAGTGGGAGGAGGAGCAAAGGAGACATTTAAATCCCTGAAATCTCTCTCACACATACACACACTGGCATTGGTGCTGACAGCTACAAAACAATCCTACTATTGAGAGCTGCCTTTGTTCTGTTAGACTGGATTCTCTTGTCTCCTATTCAAAGTGGTTGCTCTTTTCACAGCTGTTTTTTTTTCTCTCTCAGGTTATTCCTTCTGACCTGTGTCCAGCACTCTGATGCATATGAGCGTGTTGTCCTTTTCCACCTTTTTGCATCTCAATTCTCTTTCTCTCTCTCATAAAGGTGTGTTCAATGCATGCAGACAATAGTATTGCACACCAGGGAGCTTACAAGCGGAAATTAGCCATTTTATACATGTGCTGAGTGACAGCTGTGTCTCCCAGAGCAGTTTTCTCATCTTCCTATTTCTCTCTCTCTCTCTCTCTCTCTCTCTCTCTCTCTCTGTCGCTCTCACTCACTCACACACACACTCACTCTCTCTCACACACACACACACACACACACACACAACTCCCCTGGGAGAATAAATCTGCAATCAACCAGGCCTAAAAATAGTTGGTGATAAGAATCACCACCCTCTCTCTCCCTCATCATAGATTCTTCCTGTTTCATTTAACAATCCATCAACATTATAGCAGTATTATTACCCAAAAACAATCTGCATGGCACATTCAGAAATTTCAACATCATTCATAACATTTATGCCATGACAATATAGGTAATATGATCACAATCAGAGTTCACTGTATTATAGTTTAAAATCGTATGGAGTAGTATGTGTGCCAGCAGTTTTCATCAAGCCTCCATGAAAAAATATGGAAATATAATTCTTTGCTTAAACATAGTTCATGCAATTGAAATGGTACAAATACATCAATATGATTCAGCATAAATAAATGTTTGGATGATTAATAATCATATCAATAAATGCCTTTCAAAGAGGCTACAATATGTTTATTGGCCTGCTGGGATCCATGTGTTGTGTAATGATGTGGGTGTGAAGGAGCCTTGGCTCTAAATGGCCGAGCATTTTTCCTGCTGTGTTACAAAGACAATCAGCTTATAGACCACAGTCTTCTGTAACTTTAAGTCCAGCTCAGTGTCAGTCTAATGATTTCTAATCATTAGATATATATATATACCTGATATAAATTAATTAATTCACAAAATTCACACTTTAGCATCCTTTTCTCTCATTTTTTTTATGTTTTAAAAATATTTTCTAATAATACTATTACTGAGATCTGAGTGATTTTTAACTGATGTATCTTTTAATTAGTTGCATTTTTTTTAAAAGTTCACTTGATTGTCTATACCTCTCAAAAAGACTGAATAAATCAGAATAAATGTGCTGTGGTGAGAAAGGTCACAGTGACAGCATTGATTATCTGTGTCATTAAACCTCAACGCTGATTCACTCCTAATGAATCTATTTGCTGAGGTTTTGCGAAGAGACAAATAGGTATCAACACTTCTTTCTAATGAGATCTTAACAGACAGTGAGATGTGTGTATGTGAGTCCGTGTGTATGTGTGTGTGTGACCCCTGCTGTGGTACATCCACAATACGTGTGCAGACCTATGACCTTTTCATGTTCTAATGGTTGCTCTGGGCCATTTTTGTGTTGGTGTATGGGGTTTTCTGTGGCAGGGGTCTTAAATGTGTCAAATTAATCACAAAATTGTGATTGTTCAAAGAAATATTCAAGATTCAAGTTAAGTTTGATAAACATTTGTGGCCTAATGCTGATTATCCAAAATTCATTTTCTTTTAAAATCAGCAAAAATCAAG
Organism: Barbus barbus; assembly: GCF_936440315.1. Classification (NCBI taxonomy): domain Eukaryota; kingdom Metazoa; phylum Chordata; class Actinopteri; order Cypriniformes; family Cyprinidae; genus Barbus; species Barbus barbus. The sequence continues at coordinate 12,218,820 of NC_136741.1, forward strand.
GACATAGTGAGGCACAAATGTTGTTTGTCTTTTTCAGATTGGCCCCTTTCACTTACATTTTAAGAGCCTCAGTTTAACAGATTTTTGCTTTTTTAATTAAAATGAAGGATAAGATAATACAAATTTTTATTGTAACAACATGCACAAATTTGTATGAACCTTTAGAAATGTCTACAGGTAATATGAAAAATACACATTCTAAATGCAGAGCTTTTATTTAAAGTGAACAGAAATAAATGTATGATGTCTGACAAGAATTTTTAGAGGAGCATGGAAATTCTCATTTATAAACCCTTTTGTTGTGATTGACATTAGATGAACATGGTTCTCCAACCCAATCTTATGAGAAAACATAATTATTTTACCAGCAAGCTATTTTATATGACTTTGATTGGAAATGTATATTTTACAAAAAAAAAAAAAAAAAAAAGTAAGTAGCAGGGTTCACCCCTTAACTTAATTGTCAGTATGATGGAAGTAGATGTGAAATCTTAGAATGAGATTCAAACAAAGCACATCGTTTATTTATAAAAAGAAATTGACACCTACTCACCAAAACATAAATATGATGAGTTGTGTGACTGTGTTGGCTCCTCCCAAACTTTTGTTTAGTACACCATTAAATTCTCTTCACACATCTTTAAACAAACACCCCACCCCCCCTCTCCCAATTCAATTCAATTCAATTCAATTCAATTCAATTCAAATGAGCTTTATTGACATGACTGTGTAACATATCACAATGTTGCCAAAGCAATAAGTATATTATACAAACATACAGACTAATAAAAAAGGGGAAAAATAAACACATATACATGTCCAACTTATCACAGTGAAAAGGGAAGAACAAATAAATAACAGATTAAAAGAATACAGAGAGTTATTGTAAATTCTAAAGAGTGTTCAGCCTTTGTCCCTCATTTGATGGCAGGAGTATACATACTGCGCTGCCAGGTGGATGCACTTTTCCTTCTCTCCCAATATATACGAGAGTTTCTCTCTCTCTGTCTCTCTCTCTCTCTCTCTTTGTAAGTGTAATAATGGCACATTTAATGGTATGGAGCCAAGGGAAATGTGGAGTAATCAGCAGCCATGTTAGTGTGCAGAGATCAGGCTGAATCTCTAATGGGGCTGAACTCTCACAGTCACGGCTGCTCTGGAACGCTGAATCGCTCACTCCCTCTCTCTCTCTCTTTCTCCACCTACCCACCCCCAACACACCCACCCATCATACGCCCACAATTTACTCATCCATCACCATCAGCTCTCTCTCCTCTTTCCCTCCATCTTCTGCTTCTCTGTGTACCATCTCTTGTTTTTCCCATCCTTTCCTGCCCCCTCTGCCTTTCTCTTTTGTCTTCTGACCCCCTCCTCCTCTTCACTCACTCCATCTCTCTCTCTTTCTCTTCTCCAACAAACTATCTGTTTTTATGACTACATAATATATAATATGGTTTCTGTTAATTATATTAAATATAAGCAGGGATGTACATGTGTTGCATAAGTGCATGTGTGAGCGTTGTGTCATTCACACAATTATAATCAAGCAATTCAGGTTACAAATAGATGCACCCATTTATCTTTTTCAAGTCAAGTCAAGTCAATATTATTTGTATAGTGCTTTTAACAATGCATTGTGTCAAAGCAGCTTTACATCAGCTTGATATAAAGCTGGGTGGCTTTATATCAGCTTTACAGTATTTAGACGGGGAAATAGTTTAAATTAGTTCAACCTCTCGCATGCCTGATCACATATTTGCAGTGAGCTGTGTAGTTCTACAGAGACAGGTTACCTTATCATATCACATTTAGCTATCAAGCTGAAAGGACAAAACTGATGTAACTGATGATTGGTTCAACCACTTTATCTGGTTGATAAGTTCAGGTTGATATCTGGACAGTGTTTGTTTAACTGTGTTCTTAACAGGGCTGAGGCCACAGTTGCACTGGCTTATACTATGATTGCTCCACATAGTTGTCAGAATAGAAGCATTTGAAAATTTGAAAAACAGAATTGTATTTCTATATAAAATAGGAAAACATTGATAGAATTATTTAGCCTCTATTAAAATTAAATATTTCCACCTACTTTGACATTTTTGTCCTTGCCAGAATACCTTTAAAAATAAATGACATGAAACTACTTTTATCATGCCTCTGTCCCATCAAAAATCACAGAGCATTCAATCTAACACACTCTTTAATTGTAATCTCTGCTCATTGATGACTGCTTTATAATGAGTAAATGAAAACTGATCTTGCTTTGAAACAAATCAGAACAGAAAATTACACACAAATATATGTACCATTTAAACTCCAACTATTAAAAAGCTGAAGGAGTGGATTTTATAAATACCAATGCTATTTATATTGTAATTTTACAACAAATAAATAAATAAATGGGTTGATGTCATCATTTATTTTCTTTCTTTCAAGGAACACAAAAGAAGAAATTTAGAAAAATGTACTAATTATTGTTCAGTTTTGAAGCTTCAAAAATGAAGTAACATTGGCAGACATATAAAATAATAATTGTATGGTGCTTTTGTTTAAATTTTGATTAACATATTTTATATATTGCATGAAAAAAATTATCTACATGAACAGATTGACACGGCGGTCCTCTGGACTCATTAGATCAGAATCCAAATGTGGCACTGAAGGTACACATGAAGATGCATATCTTGAAACATTTTATTTCTGATGACAATCAATGATGATATAATTTTCATTTTGTGTGAACAGTTATTCAGAACAGGTCAAGATGAAGCTTTCACCCAGTTACCAGTTAGCAGAAACACCAGACGGGGTAGATGATATAATGAGCCTCATCTTCTGCCTCTCTCCTCCTATCATCTCACTTTCTACTCCTCCCCCTGCATCCCTCTATCCATCCCGTCTCCTGTCCCCTCACTCTGTCTCCCCCCACCCTCTGCTATATGTGTGTCTCTCTGTTGTTTAACACTGCCCTCTCTCTTTCTCTCTCTTTCTCCCTCTCTCTCTCTCTCTCTCTCTCTCTCTCGGCCAAATGTCCCTAGACACCCATTAGCTCTCGTTAACCCTGTCACATTGACAGCAGGAATTAAATGTTTCCAGATATGTGTCCTCACGTGTTCCTGGGCCCTGAACGCCAGAGATCATTCATTTTCTCCATCAGATCTTCAGTGCCACTTTTGCCTTTGTTTTCTGATCTAAAGGGTCCAGGGCACCTCTGTGTCAGTCTGTTCTTGCAGGTACAAGCATATTTATAAATGTGGTCATCCTGAATGATTCTAGAATTTCTGTTTAATTTTAAAACATGGCGTTGTGTTTAGCTGAGGAGAGAAAATACCGTAACACAATAATAACAGACAGGCAGATTTCCACCATTACACAAGCATTCTTTGAATTTGAATTCAATTAAAAAACTGGATTTGTTGTTTACAAGTTTAGCTCATTTTATTAGACCAAAGACATATTTTAGCATCTGCCCAGGTGGCAGTTAATTCAATAAAGGCAGATTTTGCTTGAATGCTTCATGTTTTTGAATGACTGTATTTTGAATGTTAATCTTTAGATCACAGCAAATGCTTCATCAACATTACAAACACAAGCTGCTAAGTGATCTAATTACAGCAACCATAATCGCTCTGTGGATAATCTGCTTTAAAGTCTTTATTTGTACTGTAAAGAATAATTCTCTGTTCTGCCACTAAAAACAATAATGTGTAGAGATTAAAAACCAACCATAGACTTGTTACTCTTGATTATTGTCTTTATTATTATAAAATACATGCAGTGTTTAAAACAAGTCTATTTTGTGTGTTTAAATGTTTTGCTATTTTGCAGTATAAGCTCCAGTTTATTGAATACTTTTGAATTGTTTTCTGTACATGTTTGTTCATTGTTTGTTCTGAAATAAAGCACGTTTGATCGCTGCCCTAGGCAAATTCCTTAGCCTGCAGTCAACGGGACCTTGAATGCACTGTTACGGTAATCTCGGAATCTCTTGATAAGAATGAAAGGGATTATTGTTTGTGCTTTACTGCGTTTTTTCTGTTGACTCTGCTCTTTGATCTTCAGTGAGTCTCACATTTGTGTGTGGTTTGCTGTAGAATGGTAAAATGGAGGGTTTGTTCTGTCAGAACCTAAGCCGTCCTCTCCCGATCCATTAAAACTGAGCAATGACATTATACTGGAACATGAATACATGAACTCTGATGCAACTGTGGAGAGGGAAATTAAATGTTTTTTGTTCTTGGTAATTTTTTTCTCTCCTATTGTTTCTCTTTGCCTCTGTTTTTGTCTTACTTCCCTCAGCATATTCTCTTTCACACAGTTTTCTTTTTTCTGCTCTGCTGTTGCCTTTTACATTTTCACACATGTAGTCAGAGAGCTTTATTTGATATTGTGTGAACACACAACATGTTCTATATATTTATGTTTGGAATGAAAAAATGAGTTTGGTGCAGATATAATGCATTATAATCAGCTATGCGTGACCTTGCGACATGGAGCATTGTAAAGTTGTGCTGTGACACGTGTTTGGGTAATGACAGTAATATGGTCATAAATCGAAATCAGGCAGCTCTAACCAAACTGTCAAATAAAATACCACAGCCAGAGAGAGAGAGAGAGAGCGAGCAAAACGGAGGCTAAGAGAGTGTGTGTATGAAGCGTGGATGTGCTCTGAATGTCAGGTAACAATAATTCTTTGTCACTGCAATGAGTCCACCAGAGGCAACTGAATCAGTGTCATTATCTCCTGTATACATGTAGACACTCAATTTCACATGAGTGATCATGTGTGTGTACGAGAAAATGAAATTGGATACAGGATCATAAAGTGCTGAGAGTGCATGAATCATCCTTATGAGGAAAAATTTGTGTTTTTTATGTGCATACGTGTGTTTGTATGTGCATGTGCATATTATGCACATGAATGTGAGTGTGTTTAAAGTGGGCGCAAGTGTAAGTTAAATGATCCTATTGTCAGGAGTGTGGGACTGCTGCCCTATCAACCTGCGTAAGTGTGTGTGTGTGTGTGTGTCATTAGCAGCATATCCGTGTTGCCATGGCCTTCAATTAGGACAGTGAGATAAAAATTGCATTAGCATGTGAAAGCCAAGCTCTCTCATCTACAGTCAGAGCTGGAAAACACATTCTCTTCTCAAGCTGGGAAGGAAAAAACTGCTATAATTCAACCTTCTCATCTCTATTCTGATATTAAACAAATCTTCATGCTTTAATAGAAGCTGAATGGAAATACAAATCTGAGAGCAGTCAGAATGTTTGGGGTCGGAACCAAGAGAATTTTACAGATTTAGATCCTGGTAGTTTTCTGAACATGAGACAAAATGCATTCTCTTAATAACCATCCTTCAACTGTATTTAGCAAGCATGCATTATACATGAAAATAATGTTTTTAAACATAATAATCAAGCTGCATGCAGAGAGCAGGTTTTTGGTGTATCTGTTTCATGGTGCATATATATGAATGTGTATGTCTCTGTTTTTGTGGGTGGATGTGTGTAAGTACATGCAAGTATGCATGAAATTGCAATAATGCACATCTGTGTACGAATCCAGTGTCAGGATCTGCTTTTAATCATAGGCTGCTTGACAGAAAACAGACAGTGTACTCACAAAACCACAGCCAAGCAGTGGAATGATCTAATTACACTTAAATACAGCAGCCACAATGTGTCTAACTTTAAGATATAATAACATAATGCACTCTTCACATCAAAAACAACAACAGCAATGCTGTGGAAATATAAAGACAGCCAGTTGGTTTTTGGTCGTTGTTCCATAAGAATAAAATGCTGTATCAGAAACATTTGACACTCAAAATGTGTCTTGTTTTGAGTCCACTTCACACAAGAATAGATGCAGAATATATGCTACATCCGAATTCCTGCACTTGCACATCAGTATGTGCTGAATTGAAGAAATTTCTTCTCAGTTGTTGATGTGATGTGTTTTGAAGTGTAATTATGTATGTTCTTTAGGTACGGAGGTATAGAATAAATACATACCCTGACATGTTAACACTGCCCTCTGACCAGTGTGTTCTTTTACCTATGACATGCACAAAAGTGATTGAACATGCATTACATTATTCACCAATGGTTACATTTTGAATGCCTATATCAATAGCAGATTTTTGCATTTAAAACTTTTTACTTTTTGTATTACTTTAAAAAGTACACAAAATCCAAAAACAAATATCACACTTAAAGGGATGGTAACCTAAAAATTAAAAATTCTGAAACCAAGGCTCATTGGAAAAACATGCCAGTGGTGGCATATCTGCAAAACGATGTCATCTTGCTTCTTGCTTGTTTCCTGCCACTTTTGAAGTGAAATGTCCAGAGAATGGCACTAAAAGTGTATTAAATTTTCAGAAAATCTGAAACACATGAATATGAATCTGGCAACATTTTATTGCATTGATTTTTTAATGAGTCTCAGCAGTTCAGAAATTAAATGTTCGGTGAGTTGTGCTAAAAAAAAAAAAGTTAATGTTCTATTGCAATCTGTTAGCAAAAGCAAATGTGAGATAAAAACACATTTGCAGATGCAATCATACCTTTTTTTGCTTGATTCCACACATCTTTGAGTTCTTTTAACATTTTTTTTATGTTATCAGTGCTCCACATTACAAGTGTAATGCTGTACCATGGTAAGGTGTACCAAGTTTAGCATGTTAGAAATGCCATACAAATAGAGCTGTTTATGTGATGCAAATGTAAAAATGTATTAGTTTGCAAATCATACAATACGGTAAAATTATTTTGATTTAATAACATGGTATTATGCAAGGGACTGTGCAAAAATAAGCCTTTATTAATTGATAATCAGAGTTTTGCTACCTTTATGGTGAATTGTATGTAGGCCTCTTAAAGGTGGGGCATGCATTTTTTTCAAAAACACTTTAGAAAACGTGTCGGGGCCGAGTACCAAAACAAACTTGTAGCCAATCAGCAGTAAGGGGCGTGTCTGCTCATGATGCAGAGGAGAGAGCGCTCTCAGTGCACATGACGGACATTAGCTGAGCCGAGCGATGACAGAAAGATAGAGATGGCAGATAAAAAACAAAAGGGGAAAATGTCTGCGGAACAAAAGAAGGCTTACACCGTGTCTACACTGTATGCGACAGTTGACCTGTAGCGGTCTGTCTACACTGGACTCAACAAAGCGACCTTTGAAAATCATTTGAAATTTGTGTCAATATGTCATAAATAGAATGCGGCAGCAGTTTACTGTCGGGGATTTGCCACTCGCATCTGGTGTAGACACGGTGTTACGATAAGGCAAGAAGTAGGACCAGGGCCGTGCAGAGACCTTTGGAGGGGCAGGTGCTCAAAGTATAAAAGGGGCACATGGAACACGGCTTTTAATAGGGCTGTGCTCCTTGCTGATATGTGTATCGAAATGGATGCTTCTGTACTGATACAGCAGCAAATGCCATGACGCAGGTTTGAAAAAGAAACACAGAACAGAAAAGACCATTTTAAGTTTAAATGTTAAAGACATTTTTTATTATTATAATTATTGTTGTTATTGAGTTTACAGGGTATGGTGGTTTTGCTGCATTTTTAATTTTCTGCATTTTTAATATTTAATATTAATTTTAATAAAATGTAAATTTGTCCCCAGCACTTTATTCGAGCTTGAGCAGGTGTTTTCACATAGAGGTTTCTAGATTTAAATCTAGATTTAAATTAAAAGAGACATGACCTGACATTTTATTCGTATCCAAAATGAGGAGATATGAATATCAGGAGAGCTGAACACTCTCGTGCAATGCATGTTTCATTCATACTCGAAGTCAAAGGGCGCTCTCGTGCAGAAACTTTTGATGTGCAGGAAATACCTAATATGGAAAAAAATCACAAGGCTATTGCTGTAGCTGAGCTGAATAAAAAGCAGAAACGTTTTACTGATGAAGCGGGAAGACAATAAACACACCATTGCGAAAATATATGGTTTATGTGTGTTTTTCAAGTTGTCTTCAGGTAATAAATAAATAAATAAATTATATGAAAAATGCAATGCTGATTGACATATAATTTAGTATAGAAACTATAAAATATATTTCCTGAATTATTCTGTGATAAAAATGGGAAAAGGGTGTTGGTAGTAGCCTTTATAAACCAATCATAAAATTGTCATAAGGAAAACACTGAACAAAAATATTGTAGCCCCTTGCTGCAGCTAACGTGCTTCCACAGGCTACACACCGCAATATAACCAACAGCTGTGCATGATCTCTTCACGCCGTTCTTGTTAAATAATAATAATTCAGTAATATAAGTTTACAAGCACACCGCTCCGCTGAGAACTCCACTTACGTTATTGAAGGCATTCTAAAAGTGTCATTCTAAAAGGTGGTTAGGTGAAAGGTCATCATGTGGATAATTTAATTTACGGCTAAACTATTAATTAATTAATTTTACTAATAGTTGGATTGGGCAGGCCTTCACAAAATTGCCTTGATAAAAGGGCACTTTGGGCATCAAGGGGAAAAGGGGCAAGTGCTCAAGTTCCCACCGCACCCCCCTCTGCACGTGCCTGAGTAGGACCCGTGTAAATATCGGATCAGCTTTCCAGCACTGGAGAGAACTCAAGGAGCGGGAAGGCCTGCAATGCTTTATTTGTTCTCGATTGGTGAGTAAGATTGGTTTTGCTTTTTTCACACAACTAATCGTTGCCGTACGTATGTGTGGGGCGGAGCTATCAAAATAGGGGCGAGACCGTTTTGGGGTAGGGGCGTGTTTGTTTTGGTGATTTCAAATGTCAACATTGGCTACCAGAAATCGCATACCCCCCCCCCCCTTTAATATGTACATTTTTGGATGTTTGCAGAAATGTAGGTAGAGGCTTGTTTTTCCATTGACCCTATAGTTGCAATTCTGTCTTTATTCATTTACTTAAATGACTTGCTTTAATCTGTGGAACACAAATCAAAATACTATAAATAAAATGTCAATTTGTTTTATAAATAAAATATGTCCGTTTTTTTGGACAGTGGGGTCCAAACAATTCTTTGAAATATCTTTTTTTTGTGTTTCACAGAAGAAATAAATGCATACAGGATTTGAACAACATAAGGCTGAGTAAATGATATGACAAAATTTGTAATTTGGTGTTTGAATTCAAGTTGGAATTTAGCCTTTATGTTATTCAGACTGAATTAATTGCAGGCATTTAATACTTAAGAGTGAGGGGGTTAGAAATAATCCTAACCAGAAGGTTTAATATCAGTCCATGTAAGCACTGTAATATGAAAGCACCACAGTTCCATTGTGTGTATGTGTGTGAGCGAATGAATCAATGTGTTAGCATAGCAAATGTTTTTTTGCGTTCTCTCATAGCCTCTGTATAGCCTCTGCGCTGGGTCAGCAGCAGTCTGTATAATACTGGCCCATAGCAGCTGGCAGAAAGAGCTGGAAAACCTCTCCCTCTCCATTTTAATTACCTGCACCCATGACCTCCTAGAGAGGGGAGAGAGGGAGGGAGAAAAAAAAGAGCGAAAGCTAGAGGGGGAGGGAAGGGCGTGTGTACTTGTGTGTGTGTGTGTGTGTGTGTGTGTGTGCGTGTCTATGTGTATGAGAGAAGGTAACAAAAACAAAAATATTTTGAGAGGAAACTGTAGTCTGGCTTTAGTTAATCGACTGCTACACAGCTTCATTGGCAGGACAGAACTTTCTTGCTCACGTGAGAAAACACACACTAGAAAATACAAAACAAAGGATTCACAAACCCCTTTTTGTTACAGGACAATGTAGGATAACTATAATTTGTATTATTCTTTAGTTCCAGAACTTCAATAACAAGTTATGAAGGATTTCATATCATGATAGATTGTTTAAAATAGTATATATAATAATGAAGAAAAAGCCTCATTACATGAAATTTTTGGAAAAAAAAACTTTTAAAGCAGTTTGGCATAATCTTCATTAGAAAAAACAAATATATATATATATATATATATATATATATATATTAATATTTTTCATATTTTTCATTGCTTTTTAAAATGTAATAATTTGTATTCAAGGTGAAATACTAATGTAAAATAACTGAGAAAATCTAAGCATGCATTTTCTGCTACAATTAATTCACTGTAAAAAATCCAACTTTCGAAAAGTTCTACTAACCAATGTAAAAAAGTAGCCTGAACAAAGAATTTTTAGTAGAAGTCAGTTTAATTTTTTGTGTGAACTGAACAAAAATACTCTAAACATGTCGCTAACAAAAGTTGTTTTGTTTACCTTACTTAGATACTCAAGTATTTGTTGTAAGTATTCACAACATATCCAAATGTTCTCCGAACTTTTCAAATTGAGTCATCTGAACAAACAATTTTACATTGAACAACATTGCACAAGTTCCCAGCATGCATTGTGGCTTGAAAACATTTTATGTTCATTATTACTAAAATATTTTCATTGTTTTACATTTTACTGGTTTAATTTATGCTCCTGCTGCTGTTGTCACTGTCAGTTAGCTGTCATGTGGATTAGAGTTAAAATTTTTACTGATTTAATATTTGTTGATCCTCACCATGGTTGAGAATCGTGTGCTGAGGTACTGTATATGTGCATCTCATTGCTACTTGTTAATCACATTTGTCTATTAACATAAATGTTTGCCTTTAGTTTTAAGAGACAAATTCTACCGATGTTGTATGTAAGGCTTAGAAAATAAACGTATATCTAAAAGAAAGAATATTGTTAAAAAGATTAGTATTGCTAAATGCTAAAACATCTTTGGTTGATCTAACAGATCTTTTAACACTCAGTAAACTGACTTTTATTCATTAGATGAACTAACGTTTTTAAGTTGTCGTTGCTAGTTGAGTTAACTTAAAAAGTTCATTGTGATAGGTTGCCTTATTTTTGTGAGTTAGGTCAACTTTTTTTTTTTACAGTGTTTTATTTGTTTGACAAAAATCAGTCCTCAGGTGTGAGTAGACTCAGGCTGGGATGGTGAGTCCTAATTTTATTAATTTAATAAAAGTATTTATACTAAGTATAGTTAAAATCTATTAACATATTTACTGACATATCGCCTGAGACTTACTGATATAAAGATTATAATTAAACTTTATTTGAAGTACCAATTGTGCCCAATGCACATTTCTTAATATTAAGCCAAAAATGTGTTTTAATGTCAGTATTGATGAGGATTGTATGATCTTTGAATAATATCAGTTTTTAAATGCAAGATATTTAAAGTGAACCTAAAGTGTACTTGTAATAGTTCCACTTTGGCACAATCAAATATACTTCAGTACTATTTCCACACAATTAAGTGAAGTGAAGTGACACAGCCAAGTATGGTGACCCATACTCGGAATCTGTGCTCTGCATTTAACCCATCCAACGCGCACACACACAGCAGTGAACACACACACCGTGAGCACACACCCAAAGCAGTGGGCAGCCATTTATGCTGCGGCACCCAGGGAGCAGTTGGGGGTTCAGTGCCTTGCTCAAGGGCTCCTCAGTTGTGGTATTGAGCTTACAATCCCTGCCCCACCTACAATCCCTGCCGGCCCAAGACTCGAACCCACAACTTTTGGATTACGAGTCCGACTCTCTAACCATTAGGCCACAACTTCCCCACTTCTTTTACGATATGATATGAGATTTGAAAAGGGAGACAAAAGTTCGGCAAAAGGCGGGTTCGAACCCTGGTCGATCGCGTCAAAAATACCACCCTATCCGCTTTACCATCTGTAGCAACTGGAGTATTTGGTGCATAGCAGCTTTTTATAATCTTGACAGTCCCAATCACACGTTGGTGGGCGGAATTAGTGTAAATAGCCTCTGCCAACTGCAGTCAGGCCAGCCTCCACTTTGAAAAACACGGTCATTCTAGCCGCCACGTTATTTTGTGGTGCGCGCATATACTAGGCGTTGCGGTGTAAAAACTCAGATCAAAGGAAAAGCGATCTCTGGCATTCATTTATTAAGCCAGTTTCTCTGTCAATAATGAATAAATTAATTAATTAATGAACGAATTAATAAATACATTTTACATAATACAAATGCTTGAAAAACGTTCTGATAAAATTAAAATGACTTCAAATGTTGAGTAATAATAAATTCAAGATTCAAGATTTTTATTTGTCACATACACAATTATACAGGGTATAACCAGCAGTGAAATGTAGGTCAAATGTAGAATTTCCAAATAATATGAAAATAACTGATGAGAAATAACGAAATAAAAGCCTTTCATGAACTTGCATATAACCATATTTATCTGTAAATTCACAAAAAGAAAACAAAAAAAGTTTCCACAAAAAAAGTTTCACTTTTGATTAACAGTACACCACTCCAGAATGTCATTTGCACAATGTCAGGACTATCTGATTTTCCATTATATGACCAGTTTTGTCTTTGATTTTAGGTAGGTCTAAAAAGGAAACTTCCTGTTTCCACAGAAAAAATCAATTCAGATTGATAGTCCACTGCCCCAGGGTGTCACTCAACCAGTTTCAAGATGATCTGATGTTTCATTACAAAATTAAAGCCCTCCAAAAACTCATATATGACTAGTTTTGTCTTTGATTTTAGGTAGCTCTAAAAAGGAAACTCCTTGTTTCCACAGAACAATTTCAATTCAGATTGACAGTCCACTACCCCAGGGTGTCACTCAGCCAGTTTCAAGACGATCTGATGTTGCATTACATAATAAAGGCCTTCCAAATCTCATATTCTACTACTTCTGCCTGTGATTTTGTATAGCTCTAAAAAGGAAACTCCCTTTTTCCACAGACCAGTTTCAATTCAGATTAATAGTCCACTGCCCCAGGGTGTCACTCAACGAGTTTCAAGACGATCTGATGTTGCATTTCAAAATTTAAGCCCTCCAAAATCTCATATATGACCAGTTTTGTCCTTGATTTTAGGCAGCTCTAAAAAGGAAACTCCCTGTTTCCACAGAACAATTTCAATTCAGATTGACAGTCCACTACTCCAGGGTGTCACTCAACCAGTTTCAAGACGATCTGATGTTGAATTACATAATTAAAGCCCTCCAAAAACTCATATATGACCAGTTTTGTCTTTGATTTTAGGTAGCTCTAAAAAGGAAACTTCCTATTTCCACAGAACAATTTCGATTCAGATTGACAGTCAGTCCACTTCCCCAGTGTGTCACTCAGCCAGTTTCCAGACGATCTGATGTTGCATTACATAATAAACGCACTCCAAATCTCATATTGTACCCGATCTGCCTGTGATTTTGGATAGCTCTAAAAAGGAAACTTCTTGTTTCCACAGAAAAGTTTCAATTCAGATTGAAATTCCACTGTCCCAGGGTGTCACTCAACCAGTTTCAAGACGATCTGATGTTGCATTACAAAATTAAAGCCCTCCAAAAACTCACATATGACCAGTTTTGGCTTTGATTTTAGGTAGCTCTAAAAAGGAAACTCCCTGTTTCCACAGAACAATTTCAATTCAGATTGACAGTCCACTGTCCCAGGGTGTCACTCAACCAGTTTCAAGACGATCTGATGTTGCATTACATAATAAAAGCCCTCCAAATCTCATATTCTACCTGTTCTGCCTGTGATTTTGGATATCTCCAAAAAGGAAACTCCCTGGTTACACAAACCATTTTCACTTTATATTGATAGTACACCACCCCAAAGTATCACTCAGCCAATGCTGATACTGTCTGATGTTTCATTATATAATAAAATCCATAATAAATCTCATATATAACCTGTTTTGTCTTTGATTTTGGATAGCTTTAAAAAGGAAACCTTACTCGGTTACTGTCGTAACCTCAGTTCCCTGAGTTACTCCACTTCATACTGCATCTTGTCTAATGACGCTATGGGAACACAGTTCAATCATGCCGTACTGATATTTATACCTCCTCAAGCATCAATGCTCAAGGGAAGCATAACAATAACTCCAAGGCTAAAGCAGGGTAAACTCAAAGAGGTCACATCTGGCCTGGATAATCGTTCAAGAACTTCTTACATACATACAATTAACCAATCAGAGAGCTTGAGCGCCGTGCGGCCAAGAGTTCTCCGTCAGAAAGTTCCCATGTAAAAAATGTGCCATTAAGCAGAGAGGACCCTGGCCTGTAAGGCCAGTATGTCCTGGTTATAAAACCTAGCATATATGGACGGCGAGGCCCAGCCGGCCGCCGCACAGATCTCTGTAATACACCACTAGACCACGGCCACGATGAGGCAATACATCTTGTGGAATGGGCTCGTACTCCGATGGGGCATTGTAGGCCCAAGGACGAGTACGCTAGCATAACAGCATCCACTATCCATCTGCAGAGCCTCTGCTTCGTAACCGGATGCCCTCTGGCGCGGTTACCGAAGCTAACAAAGAGTTGTTCAGACTTCCTAAAGGGGACCGGAATGCTCAAAGTAGATTCTCAGGCCTCTGACAGGGTAGAGCAAGGATAACTCTCAGTCCTCATCAGAGGGAGGAAGCGCGGAGAGTGTGATGACCTGAGCTCTGAATGGAGTGGAAAGCACTCTGGGCACATAACCCTGCCTTGGTTTCAGGAAGACCTTGAAGTCATTAGTGGACAACACAGACCATTTATGGGCATAGAGGCGTCTTGTAGATGGTGCTCTAGCCTCAGAAATAGTATTTAGCACACTCTCTGAGCGGCCAAAGGTGTAGGGCCCACAGATTAGGCCGAGGGTGCCAAATTGGTCTGTTTGCTTGAGACAGGGGGTCCTGTCTCAGAGGAATGGGCCACGGGGCTGCTATGAGCAGCTGAGTCAGCTCTGACACCCAACGTTGATTCTTCCACAGGGGGGCCACCAAGAGGACCTTGTTTCCCCGCTCCCTGACTCACCTGATAACCTGTGGAATCAGGTCGATCAGGGGAAACGCATAAAGGAGGAGTTTGGGCCATTCGTGGGCCAACGCATCCTCAATCTTCGAATAATAAGTCAGGTAGTGAGAGTTGGCTCCTGAGGCGAAGAGGTCTACCTCGGTCTCGCCAAAGATCTGCGGATGGAGCGTCCACTCCTCTGAGGGAACATTGCTCCGAGATAACTTGTCCACTCCTTGGCTCAATTTGCCCGGAATGTGCGCCGCTCTCAGCGAGTGCAGATGGGGTTGAGCCCATTCCAGAAGACTTTTTGCCAGTAGGCAAAGGCGCTTCGAGGAGAGGCTTTGTCATTTATGTAGGACACCACAGACATGCAGTCCGAGCGGATTAGCTCGTGGTGTTCCTTCAGGTCTGGCAGGAAGAACTGGCAGGCTCGACATACTGCTAGCATTTCCAAGCAGTTGATGTGAAGCCTTTTCTCCGCTTTCGACAAATGGCCGAAAGTCGGTTTGCCTTCGCACAGCGCCCCCAACCTGTGTTGGAGGCATCTGCTGTGACAACCTTTCTCTTGCAAACCATTCCCATGGCCATGCCCTTTTTCATCCAGTGAGGGTTTTTCCAGGGGGCTGGGGCTGCAAACGCATCCAGTCCGCTCATTTTATCGCGTTTAACCCAGTGATGGGGACTCGAGTTTGAGACTCGGACTCGAGTGCGACTTAAGTCGCACACACAGTGACTTCAGACTCGACTTGAGACTCGTCCTCGAAAGACTTCAGACTCGACTCGGACTCGAGCTGCGGGACTCGTGAACAATGTTTATTTTTAGGAAACAACTGATGAGCTCGCCTCCTTCCGTTACCTATAACCTGCCCATGTAACACGTGACGTACTACGTATCTGCTGCGCGCGGGCGCGGCCGCCATACATTAGAGGACAACGAACAAACATGGCGACTGCTGTGCCATTCATCGTTAGCTTTGGATTTAAGGATAGATTATACAGTTGGTACATTAGTAAAACCATTACGCCTATGGAGAGTCCAGTAAACCACATATCCAAGTGAGTGTGTGTGTGTGTGTGTGTGTGCACATGTGCTTGAGTGCTTGCGTGTGAGAGAGTGTGTGACCAGTGTGGTCATTGAAAATGTGTTCAGATATATATTCTTCACAGAAAATGAGCCAAGGCCAATGAGTCTGAGTTTGAAAAAATAATTAATCGTATAATTTTTCTCTTGGTAAAAAATGAAAACGGGTCCTACAGATCCGAACACCATACAAGGGTTAATTGCCAAACTTGTGGTGGTCGATTAACGTAATCATTTACGTGCCGCTGGCTTCCATCACGTTAATTAACGTTGTCTGCAAACAGGTTACAGGATTATTGTTGATCATGTAACATTACACTGGTTTGAGAGTTTGGGATGTGTTGACTTACAGTAGTTTATAAACTATGATTAGTTGCATTTTCATTGTCATTTAAGTGAAATTATTGAACTTAAATATACAAGCTTGATAAAAATGATCATTCTAAAGAAAATTTCAGATGGCTTTTGCATCTGAACTCTTCATATATTTCACATCGTTTGGTTTGTTGCAATAGTGTTTTGCATTTAGCTACAATGTGATGTTTGACCATATTAAGTCTTTCTTAATTTTTGGTCTGTACTGTACTGTGTGTTCATGCTACAAGGCAAAATACAGATAATATTAACTTAAAAGTAAAGCATTCTTGGTGTTTTTGTCATGTTGCAATAGCCTGTTTACACTGATTATATACCAAAATCAAAGCTGATACTGTATGCTAATAGATAAAGGAGTCATAATAACATATTACATGCTTTGAATTCCTTATATATAGCTATGCAGTGTTGGATGGGTCGCTGTACGTGATGCAACACTTATTATAACCAGAGACTTAATATAATAAAGAGACTTGAGACTTGACTTGGACTCTAGCTCAGAGACTTGTGAGCATCTCTGGTTTAACCACAGCTGTAGTCGGTTTTTTGTCCTGCAGTGGCAGCAGGTATGCGATCAAATTTCTAATTTGAGGCATGTATTACATCGATTCTGGCACCCAACATCACAACAAGATGATATTTTAAGCTCGTTATGAAGCTGAATCTGCACTGGTTTGTTTTGCTTCCAGTTTAGCGCGGTGATGTAATTGTGACTACATGACCCTAGTTACCTGTGATTGGCCTAGCCGTGCGTCACTCAGAAAACAACAGGCCAATCAGAAGAGACAGGCCAAATCGACCTGTTTTTACTAGAGCTCATGAGAGAAGAGCTGTAAAAAATATATTGAGATGGTTTTTGGTACTTATACTGCGAATATATTAATTATTCTTAAGGAATTATATATTCTTAAGGACATCAAAACCTAAAATAAAACTCCAGAAAGGTGTACAATATGGGACCTTTAATATTATTAATGAGTATATAGTGTGCATGTTTACTGTATGTCTAAATGTTTACCTGCTTCCTTCATACGTGAAAAGAATATCCCTTTGACATGTCATTCTCCATGTTATAAAAGGTCATAATAGAAAAAAAACATGCAAATATATTTCAGCTTGGAATGTCACAGTGTCAACATTCTGTTGGGTCAAACTCTGGAATGCTGCTATTCCTGTGATCTGCACTTAACTGCAGGTAAATGATGTAGCTCAGAATGACCTTACACTTTTTATTCCATTTGCAAAGTGTGTGTACTCAACACTGAATTTAAGATATAAAATGATCTTGTAGAAGAATTCATATACGTGGTTCAAAAATACTGTTCTTGTTTCACAGCTCAGCTCTAGAAGCAGAATTCTACAGTCACCTCTTATCCCTGCGGTCTAAGGTGTGTAACTGCTCTAAAGAAAGCAGGGTGTCTTTTTGAATCCAGCATGTTCACACTGTGAAGATAAAGATCTGTTTGCTTCAGCGTTCCCATGAGTGTTGCACAGTCCTCCTCCCTGCTTCTTTAAAGGTGTGAAGTTTTTACACCCACAGCTATTTTCAGTATGAGTATGTAGATATTGATGTATAACCTCAAAATAAATACACAACACTACCACATCTGCAGAGAGTGAGAAACGACAATAACAATAGTAGAGAAAAAGAATTTGGAATCACTGAAACAAGAAAAAAAGAAGATTAAAAAACACTATCTGATATGTATCAACAGAAATCAGTATCAATCATTATCAGTGAACTGTATTAATGGCTAGAATATGATGAATTAGCCTATTAAAAAATCAAACCACAAACATGATTGCTGGTAAAATTTCAAATAATTAGAATGCAGTGTTTTCCTTTTATTTTCTGACTTGTATGCAAAGTCAGTTTTAGACACATTTATTTGTGTGATTCTGCAGATGTCTTCCATAATATTGTTGCTTCAGATCCTTGTGTCCAATTCAGTCTTTTTTTTATAGTTTATTTTATTAAAATTGACTAATTGCAAAGGGTTCAACGTGTACTTCTCTGAAGAAAATAATCAAGCAACATCTTGTTAAACTGAAGTGTTAATCTTTAAAATAATCTTGTTTCTGCAAACCTTCATGCCCACATTAAACTTGAAAGAGTCAGAAAATGCTACAATTTATGACTATTAATCAATCATTTATAGCTGGATTAATAGCAAGTATAAACATTGCAATTGTTGTGGGTCCTTTATCCCTAGCGGATGTGGAAGCTTTCTAAATGGAAACTTCAGGATGTCTGTCAGTCTCTTTCTCATTTCTAATTCTACAGAATTAGAGCTGCAGAGCTACAGAAATGCACAGCTATTCATCTCACTGTTTGTGATGCGGTTGTAAATAGTTATGGTAGGAACTAGGGGTGGCACGGTACGTGTATTCGTACCGAACCATCTCGGTTTGGTGCATGAGGCCTTACGACGAATACAGGCAATTCACCCCCAATCCAGAAGGAGGCGCCCGTAGTAATACAACGCTGTGTGATAACCGCCAGCAGAAGAACAGCGAATGCCATGTAGCGCCATACGTATCCCTTCTAGCCTTAAGAGTTGCACACTTGAAAACAAAGGCCACTAGACAATGACCATGTGCTAATTCTGAACGCGTCTCTCACATAAACTGACAAAGGACTGGAGTATACTTTAAAGGCTTGCGCACTCAACTGTTTGCAAAATGGGGCTTTGGGCTCGTGTATCCTACCTCTCTCAATCGTCACAAATCCAAATATTCCATAATATTTCCATATTTGTGATGTAACGTATCTGAATGCTAAACTATTATTTATTATGTAAATTATAGGCTTTGTACTTCAGTCGCGTTCCAACGGTGACACAGAGGCGGGTGCGCTGATGTTTGGCTCACTGTATTTTATTTTGATAAAGTACCAACTGCGCTGTCAAGTTAGCAATGCTGGAACTGATGTGTGTGTTTGTTTGTTTGTGTGTGTGTGTGTGTGTGCGCGTGCTCCGGCGCGATCACTTCAACTGTTTTCTTATACCAACAGAATCAACTTTAAACACTTATTGTCTTATTAATAATCACTGTATAAAGGTCTGCTTTTATTTGTGTACACTCACAATGAAAACAAAACAGATTTGATCTGTTTAGATAAAACTGTCTAGGACTACAACACAAATTCTACCTTTCTTTATTGGGCTTGTGTAAACTTCGCATAGGGCACGTGAGCACAGCTTTACAGAAACTCGCTGATCTGATCACAGAGAGTGAGCAACAACACCCGGACTCTGTTTTAATCATTCTCGGGGACTTTAATAAAGCAAATCTCTCCTGTGAACTGCCAACAGCACATCACATGTCCCACCAGAGACAGTAATATATTAGATCACTGTTACACAACAATAAAGGACGCATATCACTCTGTTCCACGAGCAGCTTTAGGACTCTCTGATCACTGTTTGGTTCATCTTATTCCATCCTACAGGCAGAAACTTAAGTCTGCAAAGCCTGTATTTAGATCTGTTAAAAGATGGACTAACGAAACAGAGCGGGATTTACAAGCCTGTTTCGACCTGACTGATTGGACTGTTTTTGAAGCTGCTGCAAATGATCTGGACGAGCTCACAGAGACTGTAACATCTTATATCAGTTTCTGTGAGGACATGTGCATTCCTACCAGGACTCATCTATTCTACAACAATGACAAACCATGGTTCACCGCCAAACTCAGACAGCTCCGTCAGGCCAAAGAAGATGCTCACAGAAAGGGGGATAAAGTCTTGTACAAACAGGCCAAATACACACTGGAAAAGGAGATCAGAGTGGCAAAGAGGAATTATTCTGACAAGCTCAGGAACAAATTCTCTTCCAGTGATCCTGCTTCAGTGTGGTTAGGATTGACGGACATCACCAGCTACAAAACACCACCCCCCAGCACTCTGGAGAATCAACACCTGGCAGACGACTTAAACGAGTTATTTTGTCATTTTGAACGATCACCCCACACCCGCCCAGAACACCCCTCCACACAACCATTCACACCTCCAGCAACCCCTCTCTCCCCCACACCTACAATTCAAATCAGCGAAGATGATGTGTGCCAGGTCTTCAGGAAGAACAAAAGAAGGAAAGCACCTGGTCCAGATGGTGTGTCACCAGCCTGCCTAAATCAGCTGCCTAAATCAGCTGGCCCCCATCTTCACACAGATCTTCAATAGATCACTGGAGCTGTGTGAAGTCCCCTCATGCTTCAAATGCTCCACCATCATCCCCGTCCCAAAGAAACACAAAATTACTGGACTTAATGACTACAGTCCTGTGGCCCTAACGTCTGTAGCCATGAAATCATTCGAAAGACTGGTTTTGGCTCATCTGAAGGACATCACTGGACCCCCTGCAGTTTGCCTACAGAGCAAACAGGTCTGTGGATGATGCAGTCAACATGGGACTGCACTTCATCCTGCAGCATCTGGACAGACCAGGGACTTATGTGAGGATCCTGTTTGTGGACTTCAGCTCTGCTTTTAACACCATTATCCCGGAAACCCTTCAAAATAAACTAACTCAGCTCTTGAGTTCCCACCTCCGTCTGCCAGTGGATCAACAGCTTCCTGACAGACAGACAGCAGTTAGTAAAGCTTGGTAAATTCACATCCAGCACTCGAACCATCAGCACTGGAGCTCCTCAGGGCTGCGTTCTCTCCCCACTGCTCTTCTCCCTCTACACCAATGACTGCACATCTAAAGACCCCTCTGTCAAGCTCCTGAAGTTTGCAGACGACACCACACTGATCGGCCTCATCCAGGACGGTGACGAGTCTGCTTACAGACAGGAGGTTAAGGAGCTGGCTGTCTGGTGCAGTCTCAACAACCTGGAGCTTAACACGCTCAAAACTGTGGAGATGATAGTGGACTTCAGGAGAAACCCCCCTGCTCTCCCCCCACTCACCATCATGAACAGCACTGTGACTGCAGTGGAGTCATTCAGATTCCTGGGCACCACCATCTCTCAGGACCTGAAGTGGGATATTCACATTGACTCCATTGTCAGGAAGGCCCAGCAGAGGTTGTACTTTCTTCGCCAGCTGAGGAAGTTCAACCTGCCACAGGACTTACTGAAACAGTTCTACTCCGCCATCATTGAATCCATCCTCTGCACCTCAATAACTGTCTGGTTCAGCTCAGCTACCAAATCTGACCTCAGAAGACTACGGAGGGTAGTCCGGACTGCTGAGCGAATCATTGGTACAACCCTCCCCAATCTCCAAGAACTGTACTTATCCAGAGTGAGCAAAAGGGCTGGCAAAATCACTCTGGACCCCTCACATCCTGCACACAACCTCTTTGAACTGTTACCGTCTGGTCGACGCTACAGAGCTCTGAGCACCAGAACGACCAGACACAGGAACAGTTTCTTCTCTCAGTCAATACATCTCATGAACACTCAATAATAAATGTGGAACACACAACTAATTCATTATCCATTCACCACACTCACTTATTTTATTTTTATTTTTCTCATTTCTAATTTGCACATACTTGACCTGTACATACATAGTCGCCTATATTATATATTATATATTGTGTATTTTTTTTATTTATTTTTTTTGCTGCTTTGTACATTGGTTATTGGCTATTTCTTGTTATTTTGTTTTATTACCTGTGTCCTGTCCTGTTACTGTCTTTCTGTTGCACTGTGGAGCTTCTGTCACTACAACAAATTCCTTGTATGTGTAAACATACTTGGCCAATAAAGCTCATTCTGATTCATTCTGATTCTGACTCTGATTCTGATTCTCTTCTTTGCTCCCTCTCCCCCTTCCTCTCTGGCAAATCTAAAGTCCACCAGCAGTGGGAAATTCTTCAAAATCCATAATTTACACTTGAGTTAACCCCCCCACCCCCTTATTTTACCAACACACACACACACCCCTTGCATGAGTTCTCTGGAACAGCTCATTGAAGGAACCGGTCATGAGAGGTTTGAGTGCAAATACAAGCATATGTAAATACAAAACACACAAGTGTGCACTTGGACAGCGCTAAACACTTCCTCTTGCTTCACTTATACCTCACATATCTATGGAAATGCAGATGTACTGTGAAAATCAAAACAAAGACACCCTAAGCCAGGAATGCCCTTCAAACACACACATACATATGTCTGAGATGTCTGACAGTTTCCGGGGCCTTTCATAAGCACTCAGATTAATGTCACATTTCCCAGTGTGCTTTGTGTATGTGTCTGCATGAGAGAGAGAGAAGGAAAGAGAGAGAGAACTTATTTGAGCGTCTGTGCTAACTGGTGCCAAATCAGGGTTGGGTTACACACTGTTAGTACTGCAGGATCTGAGCTGAAGCCAGAGGAGGCCTTTCAGCCCCTCTTAGGCCTCTGCAGGCACTCTCTGTTCCTGCTTAAAGGAACAGTTCACTCCAAACTGAAAGTTCAGACATTATAATACTCAATATTGCTGACCATTTTCAAACCCATTATTTCTCCATGGAATACAATGAAGAAATATGAAAAATGTTTATTTAACTCTATTCCACATAGTCATTTGGTTGATCTCATGACATCTGAGCACAAGACACACAGGAACCAGCCACGTTTTATATTACAAATGTTACAAACTATAGGCATATACTGGAACTGCTGAACAATGATTTTAATTTTTGCTTTATTGACACTATTTTCCTATTTGATACTGTAAAGCTGCTTTGACACAATCTGTATTGTTAAAAGGGCTATATGAATAAAGGTGACTTAACTTGACCTAATGAGTAGCCTAAATGATTTCAATTGTGGTCTGTTCTTCAAACAAAGTATGAATTCTTAAGGCAAAATACAGATGGTAAGAATTGGAATTAGGCCATGATATCAGATTTT
This sequence comes from Barbus barbus, assembly GCF_936440315.1. Taxonomy (NCBI): domain Eukaryota; kingdom Metazoa; phylum Chordata; class Actinopteri; order Cypriniformes; family Cyprinidae; genus Barbus; species Barbus barbus. The sequence goes on from NC_136741.1 coordinate 12,241,950, forward strand.
CACTACATGATTATCATGGCCAAAAGAATTCATGATAACAATATTAATGCAATATCTATAGACATTTAAATCAATAATTAAATATTCTCCTGTTTTATGATGGGTGGCAAAGAGCGTAAAGTTGCAGGTTCATGTCTTGTTTAGTTTGTTTGTCATGTTCTGTTTAGTTTCTAGTTCATGGCTTTCTTTTTCTCTAGCTACCTTTTCATTCATCTTTAGTTGTCATAGCTTCTGATCATGCCTTTGTTTGTCTCCTAGGTTACCGATTAGTCCTCATGTGTTACATCTGTATATCATTTCGTTTTCTTTGTTTGTTCCTTTGTAGCCGTCAATTTTAGTTGTTCCTGGTCTGTTCTTGTCATTACGTGGTTAATTTGTTCTTCATCTTCTTGGATAATCTTTGTTATTTTGTTAAATACACTTAAATTGCTTATTAGATTAAGCCATTTTAAATATATATTTTTCTTTTTACAGTGTAAAACTGTAAAATGTACAGGTTCTATAAAGTCTTAATGTTACAGTAACACTTTAGTTTAGAGACCAATTCACACTATTAACTAGATTCTTATTAGCATGCCTATTACTAGCTTAGTAATATGTTTATATGTTTATGTGTGTGGTTGTTTATTAGTACTTATAGACCATATTTTGATATTCTACCAATTCCTACACTTAACAACTACCTTACTAACTATTGATAAGCAGCAAATTAGTAGTTAATTGAGGCAAAATTTGTTAATAGTGAGAATTGGTTTCCAAACTAGAGTGTGCCTAATTTTTACTTTTTTTGTAAGTAATTAATTCTGGCAACCACAGCTGCCATTTTTGTAAAAACTATTTTTTTTTTTTACAGTGTGACAATTTTGATTTTTAAGTACTGAGTAATTGAAGCTTCTGTTTGTTTCCTTTTCTCAGAGAAACACAGGGCATTTAAATTATGTGACATAACTAAACATGAGCACCTCTGGAACCTTTTTGTATAGAGTCACATGGGGAGCAGATCCACACCATTAAAACAGTCAGAAATCAAAAAGGAACGCTTGAGATTCATTGACTGATTTAATGATGTTTTGAGTTGTGTGATCTGGATGGTAGCAAGTGTCCCTGTCTTTGTTTGAGATGGGGGGTGGGTTATTTATAGAGTCGCAACGAAGTGTGTGGGAGTGTGTGAGAAAGAGGCCAGGGTCATATAATTCAGGACCGCACACTAGGACATTTCCTTCTCTCTCTTTCTGAATTACAGGAAACATTCAGATTTATTGATCCTTTCTGGAATCAGTAAAGTGCATTTTTCCATTCTGCTGAACATATTTTTGGCAAAATCAGTGAGGTTGGACCAACTCCCTGTCTAACTTGGGAAACAAGGTTCACTGAAATTTAACACTCAGGAAGGGGATAATTTAGCCATTCAGCAAAATCTGGATATGTACCAGATTTTGTTGTTTCAGCACTAGTTGTCCATATCAAATTAGTTCCATTCATAAATACTCATTTGAATTAGAAACTGACAATGCAGTTCATCACAATTTGAATTTATGATGTATAAAAAATCATTGTAAAAAAGAGAAAAATGTGCGGTCATTACTCAAAGTCGTTACATGACCTGACCCTTAAAAGTTACTTTGGTTGGTGTACAGTCAGGTTGATTCATTGATATTTAATCATATTTCTGATTTTAAAAAATCCAGTTAATTTCAATTTGACAACATGAATCAAATTTTTAGGTTAACTAAAACAACAACCTACATTTTATAGTGTGGATCTATTTATGCGTAACATTGAATTTTTTTTTTTTTTCTGATCTTTTGGTTTTGTTAATAATATGTTTCTCATTAATCATGACATTTCTTAGTAACCATATTTTGTTTTGCAAGTACTCAAAAGCAACCACCATGCATTTAGTCGTTTTCCTGAAATATGATAATCCAGCATGTAATTGATATGAAAATTACTCGTCTCCAGTCAGGACTTTGCTGAGGGATCATTATTTGTGGCAAGCTGCTGATGAGTTTTGACTGTAAGTAAATCTGTTCCTCTTTCTCTCTCTCCTGCTTCAGTATATTAACATGCAAACAGGCAAATTAGCCTCCCCACAAGTTAGGTACTCCAATCAATGGCCTTGTTCCATGGGCAAGAGAGGAAACCAAGGATTTGCATGACAGAGTTGATGGGCACTGGTCCATGAAGAGGATTAAAGTCTGCTAAGATGGAGATGTTTCAAAGATATGAAGTCCTATGACAGGTGCACAGGTTTACAGTATATGCGCTTATTTTAAGGTCACACGACTTGCTGTAAAGAGTGGTAACATGCAATTGTTACGTTAAAGAACTATTAATGCTAAAAATTAGGTTCATGGAACGGCAGATTTGTGTTTGTAAAAACAATAGGATTTACAAGTGCATTTAAATGAAAAGAAAAAAAAACACTTTGATGTTGATCAGTTTTCCATTTAATTGATTCTAAATAGACCTGTACTGGAATGCAGTATTGCAAAATAAACACTATAAACTGTTCTTGTGTGCCTTTTGTTTGAGGGTTACCTGCAGGTTCTGGGTATGTGCACGACCCCACACACCCTGATGCACACACTTCGCTTCAGAGTGCAATTTGCTCATTTTCCTTCCCTGTGGCTGCAAAGTACTCAATACAGTATTGACTTGTTCGCCACGGCAACCTGCAGAATTCCACCGACTCCCCTCCACGAGCCTGGCGGTCCGTCTCTCCACCCCTCCCTCATTCGCTTGCTCTGTCTCCATTGCGTCTCCCATCCCCCCATCTCCAGCTCCAGGGATGTGGTGACAATAAATGTGTGTGTGTTTGAGAGAGGGAGAGAGTGTGTGTGTATCATGACTTCAGATGTGCATCATGCATGTGTATGTGACTGCACACTATGTGAGTGTGTATGTGTGTTGTGGGGGTGGCTCATTGCGTGGTGCTGCAGGCAGTGTGTTTTAAAGAGCCAGTCACTTCAGCAGTCGTGGTAACAATGACTTCAGCACAGCCATTTCAGAGCGCTAATCCAGAAAACACACACAACCATCCGCATCTGTCAATTTATTTTTCTGTCAATAAAATAGCTTAATAAAATCTGTAAGAATACATGTGGTGTGGGGTGCACGTAATTGCTTTCAAATATGCACATCATTCGGAATTTGTTTTCCCGTATCTTACCGCTGTGCAGCTATCAACTGTATTTGATCTCTCTCAGTAGCATGACTCTGATAGAAGGACACAGAGGGTCTGCCTGAGGGATGAAGTGAAATGAGTATGTCATTACAAAAGGCTTGTTACTGATCACGCATCCATGTTAATGTGGAAATGTGAGGGTGAGAGTGTCTGAAGCTAATCACCTCCTGCTGATGTCTGACTGCCATGCTTGAGGCCACTCCAAACATTTCTCTCAGTCTCCGTCTCACTCATTACAAGACATTATTTTTCAAAAATTCTATCAGTTTTAATATAAAGCTACATTAATCAAATATAGACATATAACAGCAAAGAACCACATGGATTGAGTGTGTAAATGTTCTGGCTTCTAATTGTCAACAATTTAAATATTGTTAACTACAGTTATGATGTGCACTTCCAATACCATTCCATAAAAATTACAGAGTATTGGGAACAGTACCAATGTAAAGCTGATGCGTGCGAGTCAGCTGTACATATACAAACTACACTCTGAGAAAAAAGAAAAAAAAGGACAAAGGCTGTCACTGGAGTGGTACCCTATTATCCTTTAAGATACTACTATGTGTCCAATTTGGGGTAAATAAACCTAAACCGATTTTTCCAAGTACTAGTAGTAGTGTACCTTCTGAAAGGGTACTGCTCCAGTGACAGCTTTTGTACCTTTTTTAAGCCCACAGATTAACCTTTACCACCAGAGAGTTAGTGCGTCAGAGCCACAAAAGAGAAAGAGATCGAGAAAGAGTGGCAGAGCTAGACAGGAAGAGATTGTGTGTGCACAGAATAATAGTGTTCCACAGTGAGTCATTCTGACTGGTCATCATTGTTCAATAATCATGAACATTACCTGCTATTTATGTACTGCACTCTGAGGGACTCTGAGCCAATCAAAGTGCCTAACTCGGAGGGCTTGTCTGAGTCACTGTGACGACAGTCTGTTTTTCTATTCTCGTGAGCAATGGCAATAAGGCCTTTAAGTTATAACTGAGACAACTGTTGACACAGTTAGTGTGTGTTTGCAGGTGTGTATACACAATATAAGTATGTAATTAATATTGCATTTTAAAGTTGGGGCACAAACACAACTTTAAAATTTGTATTATTCTATTTCTATTTTATTTTAGAGAGGTTACAATCATACGCCATTCCACATTGAACAAATAGTCTAGAGCAATCAGAATAAAATAATATTTCCAATGACAAATATATACATACAATATACTGTAATACAAGCATCGTATGGCATTCCAATATAATTCCAGTAATAGTCAAATACAGTAAAAGGCACAAAGATCCCCCTCAAGGGCAAGGACACTGATATCAGCTGTGGGGCCCCAAAACAATACACACAGGGATGATACTTTCCAGGTTCTCTGTACTACATTCTTGCTTCAGTCTTTCTGTTCTGTGATATTACCTGAAATTTGTTAAATCTGTTTATTATAGATACAATTTATAAACACTTCTAAGGTCTTTTACAACAGTTACTTCTTTTAGGTTTTCATTGGTTCAGTATTAAATGTGACAGCGATAATGACATTTGACTCATGGTAACTAGGAGTTGTTTCTTTTTATGAGGAGGAGTGATTTGAGGTATGCATCTTCAGATGTTTAGTTGTTCATTACAAACTGGTTGGATTAGTTATGAGTAATATGCATGTTCAATGATTAGTCATGCAACAAACATTTTCCTGAGAGGACTGTTGAGTATCAGATGTATTTTTAAAAATAAATTTTTTACAGTATAGTTGGGCTTATACTGCTTAGCTGCTTAGCTGTTACACCATGCATTTTCCCCAACATTCCATTAAAGTCTGATTGTAAAGGTGGTGCATTCCTTAAAGCAAATGTCAAACAACAATCATTGTGCCACTGAGTACACAATGAGTTATGTTAATCAGTCTGTCTTTATTGATGGGCAATAGCAGTTTTTTTAAAGAATATTATATATATATATATATATATATACATATATATATATATATATATACATATATATATATACATATATATATATATATATATATATACATATATATATATATATATATATATATATATATATATATATTGCATATGTTCACTACACAATAGAGTTCTATAGTTAAAGAGTTATTCCCTGTGTTCACATCTGCACTGTTATGACAAATATTCATCCAAATATAATAATTCTGTTCAAGTTACGCAAAAACTCAATATCCATGTCAACGTTTAACTTCATTGTCACTGAGAACAGGTGTAATATAATAAGTGTTGATGTGGCTGGGAGTTACAACCATGGAAATAATTCCAAACTCTGTGTGTTGAAGGCAGTGTATTACAGGTAAGCTACTTATTTAATTTTTAATATATTTTTGTTGGTTGTGCTCTGCTAGTGGGCAAATAAGGAGTGAAGTCATCTTCTTGTCCTCTCTCCCCCATTTACTTAATGATCATTACTGACTGTTGAAAATTGAGCATGCAGTCTTCCTGACAACTGAGGCCATATTCTGAGATAAGAAATTACCTGACTCCTATTACACAGAATTGTGATGGTCATGGAAATTTTACTGACAGCAGCACTTGAATGGAGTGAAATTACACACACGCTGGACACCTGGGCAGATTAGGATATCAGGGAAAATTAAGTGCAAAATGTGGGACAACAAGCAAATTTTTAACTAAACTTTTTGCCAAGTTTGCATCTTTTCGTGCTATTTGGAATATTTGCTTTTCAGTGCAGTGTTAAAAAAAATATACATAAATAAATAAAAAAGTCATGACATGTCTGGAATGTTGCATGAATTTGGAACAACGTCAACTCTTGGTTCCACCAGCATCAAAAGATAATAACGCTGGAAGCACCTGCAAGCTCAGCTTCACCCGCAACCTAAATTGCACCCCTGGATTCCAGAGAGCCTTTATGGCGATACGACGGGAATTTTAAATACAATACGATATTAAACGATATTAAATACAATGATGAGCACTTTATTAATAGATTTCATTTGTCCAAACACAGACAATTTCTTCAGCTAGATCAGTTTGTGGCATTTTAATGACTATGCAAGAATGGCCAATCGAAGACTACGATGTCGAGTTAAGCACTTCAGAAAACAACAGACAGTCAGCTCGAGGTCAAATCTAGTGATACCTTTTATAGCCCAGTGTTACCTTTACAGTCCAACGTTGAAATCAAAGCCAGCAGAAACTTCATAAGTCATAAATGTTATATCTATGTGACAACGAATTCCTGAAAACATGATTGTGATCAAATCTTTGAACACAGGGAAGTAGCCTACTGCTTCTTTTTCCAAGGGCATTAAACAATGTTTCATGTTCTCATTTTAAGAGGATATTCGTGACAGACATCTAAACTGTCCGTTGAAGGGACAGAAAATGCTGAAATATTTCGTTACATTCAAAGTTTTATCCACACCAACATTTAGGGATAATTGGAGATGTCTTTCTCTGAGAATTTAACAATCCTTTCCCTTCTCATTAGTTACACGAACAATTAGGCTGTCGTTTTTCAGAATATTCAGAGTATTTTATTGTATGCAGCACGAAGTCAGAAGACAGAGACTGTGTTCTGCAATTTAATCTGAAGCCACAGTTGGTTTTGCGGTGATATTTAAAAACACTTGGATTTTATGCAGTCCGTCCTACCTGTTAGTACTTCAGAGGATAAAAAGACTTGAGCCGACTTTTTTTTATCTAACATGAAAGTAGCTAACAAATAAGATAATAGGAACATCTCACACGAGATAAGAGCACCAGAGATCAGCAGGTTGAAAATACTGAGATGTGGCTCGTTGATGAAATCGTGGATTGTTTTATGATAACATTAGCTTTTGCATCGGGTAGACCACGACAATTTTACGCACCAGAATTCTCTGTAAAATGACACAGATGGGTTCGTGCGATGAAACTGTGTTTGCACTGCGACAATTCGTCGTCCTAGCAAAGATTCATTACAAGAAAAACTTTAATCTCCCTGAGAAGATGCAACTGCATAATTTCAGGGAATACTTCATCATAATGCATGTCATATATTATATATTCAAGTATTTTCGCTGCTGTTCGGCAGTCATTGCCTTATAAGGAAAGGCAGTCGTGCCTCTCTGCAATAGGCTGAGATTTGCCGCCTGCAGTTAACCCTTCTCGTGCTGAATTTTTCTTAAGATTTTCATCGTTTTGGGCTCGCAAAGGCACGTTATTATGTTTGTATGATCGCGCAGATTATTGGGTGCATGTATGTAACTGCATCAAAGTGTATAATTTAAATATATGTTCACATTATTGATTGTACATGTCTTATTGTGTGCGCGTGTGATTTCTTTCCTACTCGGAAGATACAATATGCGGCACATAGCCTTTGTGGCACAGGCAGTGAATGATTGGGCATTGCCCAGGGTTTTCACACGTTCGTTTGCCACTGCAGTTTATTTTTCACAGGTCTTGCAGCAGCCGTTGGCCGTCAGAAGGCAGATGTCAGATGAGCTGAGAGCTTGAGGCTTTGAAGACCAGCCACAGTGACCTACATATTGTACGTTCGCGGTCAACTCTCATGTGCATTGAATGTGTACATGAGTTTAAACAACCACGTTGCTTGCATAGCTACTCTAATTGGCCATTTGTAATCAGACAACGAAATAATTTATATCTTAATGTAGTTTATCCAAAGAAAGATGTTAGGACATTGAATAAAGTGTTTAGAGCGAGTAGGTTCGCGCGATGATCCTAGACAGAATATCACTTTCACTAAATCTAATAAATTAATCTGTCATTTTAATCCGCCAAGTATTGGTCACCAAATGTTTATTGAAGATGAATCCCAGTGCCGCCCATTTGATTATTTAATGCATCAGTGGACTGCATTGCTTCAGTGGAGAAAACTGTTTAAAATGTACAGTCTCAAAATATATGCTGTTCTTTAATAATCTTAATTTATTAATGTTTTAGCGTCATCGTATGGGTTTTTGTAATCTGGGTGTTTGTTCAATGTAAACAAACAAACAAACAGATTTGTTCACTTAAATATTCACTTCAGTATGCCTATCTGTCATGTATTCCTTTTTAAAATGTTTCAGAATATTATCTTTCTCAAAGTTATCTCTCCACTGATATAAACTTAAAGTGGATGGCAAATCCACATGATTAAAACCCTTGCTGATGCTGATAATATTTAGCCTGCTTCCTAAATTGCTAAATGACAACTGAAGAACTAATCAATCTTAAATTTAAAAATTGCCACAAGTGTGCCCTACTTTGCGTCATGACGGAGGAATTCTCGCTCAGTACTTGAAGGGCTGCAATAACTACTCTTCATTTGCTCAGTAAACCCGCGGCACAAGGCTGACCAACCTCTACACCGCCCCTCCTGCTGTGACGTGCGTGACGTCATGGCTATTTACATGAAGTACGTTGCACAGCTCATTTGAGAGTTGAAACTGAATCTCGCTTGAGAAGCGAAAGAACATACGGAGCGGGAGAGCGCGAGAAACCTGCGCGAGAAGAGCACTCATGTTATCGCGCGCACACTGTGCAGTATTACAGCGCGCGCTGAAAATGGAGCTGCCCGCCGCGGGTGAGCACGTCTTCGCGGTAGAAAGCATCGAAAAGAAACGCATTAGAAAGGTTTGCGGGTTTCTCTTAACAAACAATATACATTTATTCATGTTGTAAGCCTATAAAACGGGCAGGTAAGGGCTTGCATTTTAAAAGAGAGCGCACAAGAGTAGGGATTTGTTTCCGAAACCCAGGATAATGGATTATTTATTTTATTTTTATTCCCAATCGTAAATGACTTTGTTTTTATGATATTTGCAGGGAAGGTGTGAGTACCTGGTCAAGTGGAGAGGGTGGTCTCCCAAGTAAGTTTCACTTCAAGATGCCACTTGCTTTGCTGTTTTAATGTGTTGTGTGTGTGTGTGTGTGTGTGTGTGAGAGAGAGAGAGTTAGCGCTTAACTGATGCAGGAATGTCACAATTTATGTCCGCGATGGTAAAGAATGTTTCAAATTTAAGCTTTATGCTATAGAAATATGGTTCTGTTTTTGCAAAATGAAACATAAAACATAACAATAGTATACCAAAAAGGAAATAATGCATCAACCATGTAGCATCGGTAGCCTATTTTTAATCCTCTAATATTCTTGAAGATTCATTTAGTAGGACCTTGTTAGTGGCGTTAGTCCTTCAGATGACAGCCACGTTAGATAGTTCGGTTGAGGGAACTGGTGATATTCATGCTACTCTGCTCTCCCCTCTCCCCTCGCTCTCCGCCTCCTTTCTTCTCTTTATAGATATAACACGTGGGAGCCAGAGGAAAATATTCTGGACCCGAGACTTCTCGTCGCTTTCCAAAACAGGTGAGACATTGCAGTCTTGGCTTGACGCTCTGAGCTTGTACAGCCGAAACTGGAGGAGGGGAGAAGACGCTTTCGCTGCCGCTGTGCTCATGCTCATTCTTTTTCACTTTCTCTCACTGACAGAAAGGGGGTGCACACAGGAGAGAACTTGTGCGCAGGCGCGCCATAATATATGACTGAATTTAATTGCGCGGAACAGGAACCAGCCATTAAAGAATGCTTACATACAGACGTGGCCAGAAAATATGATCCTTTAAGACACCTTGCATTCTTTATGGAACCACTTTATCTCAAACGCGCCGCTCTTTCTATATTTTACTATTATTAATTTCATCCGGTTGGATGGCCGTGTCCGCTTTGGACGTATCCTCAAGACGCCCTAAACCGAAAGCATTGCAGTATGCGCAAATATATATTTATAATATATATATTATTTTCTATCAATCTTATAGCCTAAGTGCATGTCCTCACTAATTGACTGCATTTTTCATTACAAATAAGCAGTTTTTCCGTGACTTCATATGCATTCACGCTTTCTCGAAATTCCACACCCATTTTTGTTGGGTATTCATCCCCTTTGACTGGCATCTGCGTGCACCATTAGCAGTCTCCCTCGTGACGCGGAATTCTGTTTGGAGTAATTGCCCGCGCCCCTTGAGTATATAACCGTTCTAGGTCGTCTAATTAGGTTTTTGCAATATTACTTTATAGAAGGTCGATGGCAAAAGAGCTGATGGCCCATTTTATGTCGACAGCCCGTGTTTGTAGTTTGAGCTAACAAATAAATAACAGAACCCATTGGAAAAGCCTGTCAAATAACGCAATATTATACAATAGAGAGCGATGTTTTGTCTTCTTTGTTTTTATTTCTTCCATTCCAACTGGGATTGTCCACCAGATTAGTAAACAAGTCGTGTGCTGTCTGAAGCAACACATAGGCTAATGTTCTTTATTTTATGTGAGTAAATTTTATGAAAGCCAGTGGTGGGCTAATTAAAGCCAGACCAGAGAAATAAAGGTACAAAAGCTGTCTCTGGGGTAGTACCTTTTCAAAATGTGCTAATATTTATCATTTGGGTACTAATATATACACTTTAGGTACTAATATGCAAAGGTGTACCTTTTGAAAAGGTACTGCCCCAATGACAACTTTTGTACCTTTTTTCTGAGAGTGTGGGACAAATCGTCAGAATAAATTAAAAGTTAAATATATTAGCTTGTGTCTTATTTTTAATTTGATTTCTTTATCATGATGTTCTATAATCTAAAACTTTTCCATTCAGGGAAAGACAAGAGCAGCTAATGGGTTATCGTAAACGGGGGCCAAAACCAAAACATCTTCTCCTGCAGGTAATTCACCATCACTTACAAACACGCCTATGTGTGCCCAATTAACTTCTGTGAAAGTCATGTCACTAATTGTTTGTACTGCAAAGCTCATTGTTGATTTGTCTGATTTATAAGGTACCATCATTTGCTCGAAGATCCAGTATTCTTACCGACCTTCAGGAAGTGTCACAGGGTGAGGATAACCAAACCAAAACAACTTCAGACCTGGTCCAAATTCAGCAATACCAGCTTAACAGCAAGAAGCACCATCCCTACCAGCCCAACCCAAAAGACAAGCAGGGAGAGGCACGAATAAATGGGAAAAAGAAGCACTACTACCAGCTCAACAGCAAGAAACACCACCACTATCAACCAAACCCTAAAATGTACGACTCCCTGTATCAGAGGGTCAAGGAGACCAAAGTTCCTGAGTTGACTGACAAGGAATGGAACTTATCTCCAGCTCTACAGCAGAAATGGGTCCAAAGTAAGGATTCTGAGTGCCTCAGTAAGGTGAGAAATATTACAATGGAGTTGAAAAATCTTCCTAAACTAAATGGTGGAGCTGACTTAAACATGAACACAAACATTTATGCAAAGGAAGATAAGGCACCACCCAATGGAATAAGCAGCAAACTGAAGATTGTGAAGAACAAGAATAAAAATGGACGCATTGTCATTGTCATGAGTAAATACATGGAAAAAGGCACCAAGGCAGCTAAAATTAAGAAAGGAACAGCAGATTCTGAGGAAAAAAGGCAAGCACAAGATTGTAAATCCTGTGGAACAGATGAGAGCACAGAGAAGATAAAGCACACAAAGAAGCAAAGTCTTGTGAAAGTGATAAAAAAGGACAGTAAAGCTGAGTCTGCCTGTTTTAGGCTTTCCAATGGACTATCATCTTGTGAAGGGGACAATCCTAAAAAAACATGCTCCATAGTGTTTGAGCCAAACAACTCAAAGAAACCTGGCAGCACTGGAGATTATGTATCTAAGGAACAGCCCTTGCAACTGACAAACAAAACCAGTCTGACTACAGTGCCTAATGAGACGAGTGATCAAAAAGGCACCCGATCTACTCAATATGGTCCCCTCACCTTGCCTCAAAAGCGTTGCTACTCTGAGCCAGACAGTGACAGTGGGGAGGCTAAAAGGCTCCTAATTTCTCAGAGTACAAATGCTCTTAATACTGATTTGTCTCACTCTTTTAACGGCACCACACACTTCAATGACCAGTCAATTTTGGACTCCAACCAAGACCAACCCATAGACCTCAGCTGTATAAGGTCGAGAGAAGAGAGAAAAAATCCTACACATTCTCAGATTGGAAACTCTATACCGACTGGGAAAGCAGAGGTCTCTGCACCAGAGCAAGTAGAGAAAGAAATGAACAAATCTGTTCAAAGCTTTACACCTTTTCTTGGGAATATAATAATCACAGATGTCACAGCAAATTGTCTTACAGTGACATTCAAGGAGTATGTTACAGTTTAGGAATATATGATGGATATAAAGTCTATAAAGACTACTGACTATTACTGTGAATTTGTATAAATGTAAAGCATGTCTAATCAGCATTGATTCATCAAGTCTTCAAACTTGTCTGAAATTTTTTGAAACAATCAAATGTAAAGTTTTGATAGTTCGTGTTTGATTTAACTGATCTGAATTAATTTTCAAATTCACACATTTAACTATTCCATATTAGGGATAGAAAAAAAAATAAACAGGTTTTCCTGTTATTAGCTTGTATCATATTAGTTTAAATCTGTTTGCAGTGCTGTATTTCAGAAGGCTTAAATATAAGAAACACTTACTAAACATGTAATACTGAGAAACATTTTCTACTGGTCTTTTATAGTCTTTTTTTAAATGTCACTTGAAATGTGTTATTTAGGTTTGTCTAAGCATATTAAAAGTTTTATTTTACGTTCTTGAGTAAGATTTGTTGCTTGTACTGCAAGCAGGTGTTTGCGTGTGATAAACAGAAGTGTTCCTATTAAACTCACATGTGAGACGAGCTAACAGATAGCCCACATGAGAGATAGCAAAACATTACAGTAAATGCAAGACATCAGTATCTGAACTATCAGACTGAACTTTGCACAGCCTTTATATAGCACGTGAACTTGGACTTTTGCCATGCAGATTTTTTTCTCAATTGTTTTTTAGCTGAAGAGGGCTTGCCATCTACAGTGCTATAATTTTTCACAAAATAATTCTTGAGATGAGCACTCATTCTCAATTCAAAGACTGGGAATAATTAGTTTATTTAATTTAGCCTACTTACATAAAACTGCGGCTTTAGCTCAACTCCGACTAATATCATCCGATGAAAACTGGTACGTCTGTGGGAGTAGTGGAAAAAGCAGGGTTGTCTCACATTCCAAACGCTGTTATAGACCAGGCCTAACTTAAAAGTCCTCTATAGAAAAGAAGGACAGTATGGCTTTACAGCCTTTCATTAAGCGCGAAGCTTATCTACGCAGGCTATATCTGGACGCTGATTATCGAGATCAAATAAAGCATCCCATTTAAAACAACAAGACAGAAACTTTTCATTTTATTGCCTGTTGGGTTATTTTTTTATTTAAGAGATGTCACATTTCTTGCTACAAGAAACATTAGGCTACCCAAGAACAGCTAAACTAAAAATCTGTTTTCATGTTGATATTGCAGAAAAATAAATTCTGCCTCTGTGAAAAGCCTATTCAGAAGGAAACATTTAGAAGTAGTATAGGACAGACATCACAATTAACATCTTACAGGCATTATATGCAGACAGAACGCTATGCAGCTACCTCATTAGTATTCCGAATTCGCGTTAATAGAGTAGGCTATACATTTTTAATGTCATCCAAATGGAATGTGCCTTCAGACCAGTGCTCGAATTGAATCAAGTCTTATGGGGGGTCCCCACCATCAGACTTTTTTTTTTTTTTTGGTGGGGGTTAGTCTCGCAATATACAATTTATACAAAATAAACAATATATTTGATCATAATATGCATAACTATATACTATTTAATGTTGCATAACAAAGAGAGATAAGCTACTATTCTTCTTTTAAATGGCTTACTCCAAGTAAAAATGTCTGAGGGACCCCCCCAAGTCTATTTTTTACTTCTTATGGGGGGTCCCTAATGCCTTATGGGGGGTCCCGGATCCCCCCAGCCCCCCTTCAATTCGAGCAGTGCTTCAGACTATTACCAACTTTGTTTATGCGCACAATACGTCCATACAAGACCGACGAGAAGAGATTCATCCATGGCATCGTCAAAGGTTTATAGGTAAAAGGATAGATATGCTTTAAGGATAGAAGATTAATTATATTAGGCTTAATATAGCTTTCGCAAATAAGCTACTATCATTGGGAATGTATGAAGCTTTGAACAGCCTGGTGTATAAAACTCATTTTTTTTGTCAGCGCTAACATGGCGGACAGCAAACGTCTCTCTTTCTCACGGCAAGATCATGATTACTATTAGTTTATCCAAAAACTAGGCAGAGGTTGGTTAGAGGTGAAATTTGTGTCAAAGGTGGGCTACGGAAAAGCACTTCAGCCTCACTGAAACGGAATCAACCATTTCCTTTGCAGCACCGTCTGAGATAAAGCTGCTCTCGCTGCGGTTATAAAATGGCTTCCTTAGGTCCATCCACTTTATTTGCGATCAGCTTATGAATTCAGCTTTACTGCAGTACATGTTAGATGTAGCTGGTTAATTTCGCCAAGTTTATTTAAAAGACTACTTAAAGCTTCTTTTGAAATAAATTAGCTAATAAAGATTATTTGAGTTAAGCATTAGGTTACTATCACAGATGGCTTTAGTAAAATAAAACGTTTTGATAATGAGAGAAGTACAGAGACGTTTTAAAACTTGAGGTCATTAAAATATTGTCTTGTTTAAAATATCCCACCTATAATAATGTGATCACATTAAATAGGCTAATAATAATATGATGTTAATACAAGTTGCCTTCAGGAACATAACATGTTTATCTCACTAAAATAATTAGGCTAGCAGAATATATGCAGTTGGGCTGCTTTTTTTAGGCTGCTTAAAAATCAAAGATAACCGTCGAAGTTTCTGGCAACGCGTAGATTAATTTTATGTGGCATTTAAATATATATATATATATATATATATATATATATATATATAGGCTATATATATAAGTCAATAGTAATGCACATATTTTCCGAAATTCACCCAGGTTCTCCATTTTATAATTTTATAGAGTTTAAAAATATATTGTGACTAGTAATATGCAGCAGAAATGTGTAAGTCCTGGACACAATGTGACCTAAATAATCAATAATCCAACAAAAGCACGTAAACCATGTAAATATATTTGGTAAAACAATTTACATCGAAATACATATTTTTAAAATGATCGAAAATTGCATCAAACAGACTGAAACACAAGGCAAAAATAGTAGTGTAGGCTATTTGCTATTTCTCTTTGTAAATTGTGCAGAATTTCTCGTGCTGGTTGCCCAGAAACGAGTTAACCAATAATATTCTTCCAGCTCGATCTAGAGCCCATATACGGAAATAACCACTGCAGTAGTCAAACCACCAATCATCTTCCGCAGAACCAAACACAAGCCTGCTGTTTACCTGTTATTTATGTATATAAAGACTACAAATGAAAACGGAAGCCTTAATTTTATTGTGGAGAAATCATTATACAATCGTCACATTTCTTCAAACCACTATTCAACTGTTCATTATTGTGTAGCATAATCTTTACTCACCGAATAAACACCCAGTAAACTAATTTGCAAGCCACCAAGTTAATAATCACTATCCCATCGTTCATGTTCATTTTCTAAATTTTAAGATATTATTTGAAGATAGTATTGTTTATAGGCCTAATGGTACATTTAAAAACCTGTTACAAATTTAAAATTTCTCAAATTCACACAGGAACGTATTAATTAATGTGATAATTTAGCTAGGCTAGATGCGATTTTTTCCCCCCTGACATGCCCTGTCTGAATCCCTAGTGATTGTGCAGAACTGAGCATGAGGTTGATAAACATTTTCGGAAACGCTTTGAAAACAGGGTATTCCCTTTTACATGACATGGTAAAACGCAATAAATGAATGAATGTTTTTCCTTTATGTAGCTGGTAATGTTTGCTTGCAATTTCAATGCTTTGGCAAAATGAATTATATTTCTACCTATAGGCCTAATTTTATATTTAAAATATGTTTTTCGTGAAACCAACATAATTATGTGAGATTTTATAATCGAATTAGGCTATATGGAACAGCCAATTACAAAATTATATTTTTACATTTGGTTTAAATAAAATGTACATAATTAGGCCTATCTACATCCTTTACACTATAATTAGAATATTAAATAATAATAACTAGTCAATAAATAGCGATGTTAATGCAGACAAAGTCTGTAATCTTAGGGGAACCATTTAAGAGGTTACCTACCGCATTTAGTAACTCTTGTTAATGAAAAGTGAATAATTATGAACGTATTAAAATAAAGAAAAAAATTATTATTAAAATAAAAAGTTAAGAATTATGAAATGTTCCATTCGCATTATTGTACTGTATGTTTCTTGTTTCGTTGTCTTTAGAATAAGTTACTATTGTTGTCATATTTTGCTTATTGTAATAATTAATAAGATACATAGGCTATTATTATCATCATCGTCGTTTTTTTCAATAATTAAATTGAGGTATTTATAAATAAAGTATAAAATATAAATCTACTACAATGGTGCTGTTTAATCAGTTTGATTTTTGATTTGGCTGTTCAATGTTAGGACTAAAAGTACCAATCAATTAATAATTTTTTTATTTTATTTTATTTATTAGTTTTTTTTCTCGAAAAAGCCATACAGTTGAAGACAATCCTAAATATTAATTAATAATAATATATGAGAAGACGTGTGGGCTAAATGTAGGCTATTGGGTAAAACATAAGTAGCCTATGTGTTCATTTTTCTTTATCAAAAAACTAGGCTAACAAAAATCTAACACCTCTTAGAGAAAATAATGTGTTAGGTTACCGTGGGCTATACCTAAATCATCATTTAACTCACAAATTCAACCCGTTCCGTTTATTTAACGGTTATTAGAAAATTAGAAAATGTAGCCTTGACACGAGAACGAAAAAAATCAAACAATCATTTTGTGTAAATTTAGGCTGTTTTGCTGCCGTAGAATTCATATTCAACCCAATATTCATTTCCATCTATGATTAGTTTGTCGTGGATAAAGACTTTTTGGCGGGGTTACTAAAATATTCTTGTGAATAGCAGAATATCGATCAGAATAAGATGGCAAACATTTTTACTATAATAACAGATGTACAGTAGCCTATATCAAAATAGCTATTAACCGAATTTTTTTTAAATGAATTATGTCTGTTTGAGAAAATACTGAATTTTTGCCGTTCGTATAGCCTACACGTCCTTCTTCTGCTCACCTTTAACTGATTACGTTTACCTGTAGGTCTTGACGTAACGTTTACGATTAAACTTTAACGTTCTGATGTAGTATTGAGCCAATCTTATTATATTTCTGTCAAGAATGCAGGTATGTCACTAAGAGCAAGACCCGGCCACTTAGCAACAGCGGAGCCAATGAACGGCCTCCAAATCTTTCCACCTACAAGCGGTACCAAGGCAACATGCGAAAGAACGTGATGACGTCTGGCTGTGCACGAGAGTATTATGGGCTGTATGGAATTCTGAAGCTAGAGCTGACGGACCGGACTCGCGCTCACGGCTAGCTACGCTGCAAGCTAACGGTAGACGAAGGTAAACATGGAGCTGTCGGCTGTCGGGGAGAGGGTGTTCGCGGCCGAATCTATCATCAAGAGACGAATACGACGGGTATGTGTTGTGAAAGAGATATCTCGACATTTTTTTGCATGTATGTGTCAATGTCGTTGGCTCGTGCTAACGAATTCTTTTTTTGTGTGTCTGATGGCACGCGCAGGGTCGAATGGAATATCTCGTGAAATGGAAGGGTTGGTCACCCAAGTGAGTAATGCATGCCTATCCTGTCTGTTGTGCCTTGCACTGGTGTTTTGGTGACAGTGATGGCTAGATATCGCGAGGGCGTATACCCACGGGCAGTTTAACAAGCTGGTTATCACTGCAGACTGGTTTTGGCAGATGGCATGCTGCAACATTAGCTGGCCCTGCTAGCTGGCCGGTAGAGCAGCGGTTTAAATGCAGCTTGAGTTAGAGATTGACAGTCATCACGTGAAACTTTTTTGTTGTCACAGGTACAGTACTTGGGAACCAGAGGAAAATATCCTAGACTCACGCCTATTCGTTGCCTTTGAAGAGGGGTATAAAATAAATAAATAAAATAAAACTATTATTAGGCGGCCGAAAATACAGACGTTTTCACACTTGCGCTTGTATTTTCATGCAGGGAGCGTGAGAGAGAAATATTTGGACCCAAGAAAAGAGGACCTAAGCTCAAGACTTTTCTTCTAAAGGTTAATGTTATTTATTTATTATAAATAATAATAATCCTGAAATTATCTATATTGTGTATAATATTATTATTGGGTTTGCACTCTTTTTTTTTATCTATGTAAATGAATAAATTTTATATAAGGGCATAATTTTGAGTTCTGTGCTAATTAAAAAAAAAAAAAAACTTATTTTTCACAGGCCCAAGCTAAAGAAAAGGCGAAGTCTTACGAATTTAAGAATGAATCATCCAGAGGCATTGCATATCCCAGTCCAGAGCCTGTGGTAACCCCTAGAGCGAGAGAAGGACTACGTGCTGTGGTTCCCACAATTTTTCCTCCCAGCACAGTCAACCGAGGGGAGAGCGTAAGGATTCCACCTCCAGAACTAAGGGAGCATCGTTCTTCACACTCACCCAGACCCAGCACTGATGCTTTTACCCTCACCCCAAAAAAGAGAGGACGGAAGCCCAAATTACGCTTCACAGATGGCTATACAAGCTCCTTACATCCAGAGCATTCAAAAAGAGCAGCAGACGAAACCATGGCAAGCATTCCTTCCAAAATGGCAAAGTTAGGTTTGGGAGAAGAGGAAGAGAGATGCTCAGAAATAAGTGGGAGAATTAAGATATCTCATAAGCACATGGATGCTACCTATTCACACAAACAAAACAGAGTTGTTCCAAGCAGGAGTACCCAGCACATTTCTCCAGAATGGCGTTTGCATTCCAGCAGAGCTAGTGCAGACTTACAGGGCCACAGGACTAATCCACTGACAAGCCACTTTCACCATAAACACCTGAAGCACCATTCAAAACGAAGAACATTTGGACATGGTGATTCCTCCAGCAGACAGCCTTCACTTATTGCCAAAATTCCAGTGTCACGCATATTTGGAGAGCCAGAGGAGGGAGATGCTTGGAGACCCTCCTTCAGCAATGTGGAGAAAGTGGTAGTTACCGATGTGACATCGAACTTCCTGACTGTAACAATCAAAGAGAGTAGCACAGATAAAGGCTTCTTTAAAGACAAAAGATGATTATTTACTGCAGCCAGTATGCTCCTTTCATCTCTTCAGAAGTACTTTATTGTCGAAAATATTGTGTATTGTATAAAAAAAAAATCTGTCACGCTGTAATCTGTATTTATTGTGTAATTGCTGCTTTAAGTAATTTGCATGCACTAGACAAGATAAACAAAGCCAGAACTGCGTTCAAATACATACAAGTTCTCAGATCATTTGTTGTAAGTATTAACTACAAATCGTTTACCTATAAATATATAAAAGTATAATTTGTCTTCTAGACGAATATTAAAACATTTATGTACTAAGACAACATTTTGCACACTAACCATTATATTTTTGTCACATCATTACCTTTTCAATTCTTGTTATTTACGTTGATTTTATTTTGTAATTTAATATTGCCAGTTACCTTGTACATTTGTTTCACGGTACAGTGACATTAACAATTTACACATAAAAAAAGTGTAAAATGCAAATCTAATTTTCATCTCAAAATCAAAAGTAAAATGTAGAATAATGAACACGTTTCTTTTGTTTCTCTTTACTTCAGCTCAAATATGTAGTAATGTTAAATTGTATAAACTTGAGACTTCTAATTATTTTGTAGGGTGATTGTAATTGTGATGATCGATTAATTGTGCGAATTAAAGTTCTTTAATATGACATTAAATAGAGAAGCGCACATCTAATGTATATAAGCTACTCGAATCCTACCAAATCATAATTTTACAATATATGTGTGTATTAGTCCTGTAAAACAACAACACGTAAAACGTAAATTGTTACTTATTTGCCCAGTTAGAGAAGCATTTAATGCAAAACGAGATGTCGTTGTTTTAAGGAAAAACCGGCTACATTGTAAAGTTCCCAAACATTTAACTTGTACAGTGTTATACAATGGTGCTACTTGATGATTTCATTTTACAGCCTTTTATTTGTTTGTTTATTTATTTGGACTTTACGGTTTCTTTTGTGACACGTAACAAAAAGTAAACTTTCGTTACACAACACATTCATTGTGCTTTCGATCAATCAGTGTTAGGCCTTCAGATATTGCCGTGTAAAGGTCAAACTCTTGGCTATGTTTGTGGACCATTTGCGGGTCATCAGTCTTTTAAACAATTTTTTATTTTAGTTTCGATTTTATATCATAATACAACTAAAATACTACTAAATCCCGAAAGATGAAAACCACAGTCACAATCAAAATTTAGAGCACAACATTTTTATTTTATTCATGAGTCTCTTATTCAAAATGCAATTTCTTAATTCGTTTTTATGTAAAAACAAATCTTCTAACGATTCTAAGATTTTTCATCTAAATAAGACATCTAAAATGCGTCTACACGTGTTTCTTCGTGGATTTTGTGTCCTTGGCCTTCTCGGCATTTCTAGGTCTTTTTGTTCTCAGTGCAATCCATTGGTGTTTATCAGGTTTATCGTCGCCGGAATTCCTGTCTTAGCCCTGAAAAAAGAAAAAAAGTCACCTTGAATTGATTTGCCCTCAGATCCGTTGGATTTTAGTAAATATAAACCGTTTTCTATGATAAAACCGCATTTACATTTAATATGCCTTTAAAAGCCAGGGCAGAACTAAGACAAAAAGTCAGTATAGAAAGAAAAAAACATCCCATTATGTAAAGAGTGTTAACAATTATTAATGCATTCAACCAAAAGACACATTGAAAATCTAATTAATTTCTTCACCTAATTCTCTTTTATTATATGGAAAAGAGTGAATGTATACAATTAACATAAAATGAAATCATGATAGTAAGCTCAAACATTGCAGTCTTGAGCGAGATACAAAACTGAAGGGTATCAGAACCTGTGGATCACAGCAGGCCTGTTACACATGCAGGGTAGCCGTAGTTGCGGTCACAGTGAGGGAAGCAATGCGGGTTCATCCAATGCTCCATGCTGGTCTCTCGAGCCCTCTGTTCCAGCCTCTGCATATGCAGCATGTTGTATTGACATGGAGCTGAGTTCATAAATTGATTTGTTAAGAATTTAGTATTTAAAACCAGCACAAAGCAACATTGTGAACAGATCTTTACTATCACAAAGAATTACAGCCAGGCTCCCACGCATGATGTTTTCTTAAGCTTTGTTATTAAGCATGCTAAATAAAAGCAGTCTGTTGTTGCCACCCAACCCTCGTAGGTTCATCAGGCTTCTGTCTCTTGGTGCGGAGCTGCTTTGCAAAACTCTCCTTAATGATGGGGCTTGCATCTAGGAGCATGACATACATGTATCAAGATCACCATTTCGTATACTGTAATTTCATGGTAATGACAACATGATTTATTCTTGTGAATACATTGATTGATTTGTAAATAACTAAGGGGTTGCCTATATGAATAATGTAAAACGTCACAACATTTGATTAATTATGTATATTTATATGTAGTATACAAATGAGATTATAATAGACTTTAATTTGTGTCATTCAATATTAGCCTACCAATTTCTCCTCCTTTCTTTCTTTTTACTACATGCTAATTTTATTTTTCCATTCTTTCCCGGGCGGCCATTCTTCCTGTGAACCTTTATTCTTTCAGATTTCCTCGAGTCCTTTGGGGGTCTCATTTGTATGAATTTTGGCCTTTCTCTTTCCCACTTTCTTCATCTCCCTCCCTCTTTTTCCCCTCTCTTTCACACAGACATGCACGCACACACATACACTTCACTCACTTTCTCTCCTGCCTCCCCATTACACCCCTCCCTCCCTTTCCCAGCGCTGTTTCTCTGTGGAAGAACACAAAGTGCCCATTCATGAGCGCGTCTCCTCGGGGAGCGCGCCCCTGCGCGCGCGTGACCTGGAGCTCTGACCCGCGAGGGGTATGAAAATGAGCCCGTTACGGTAAACACCGACGTGGAAGATAAACAGCCGCACAGCGTTTTTCATAGTTTTTACACGTTTCGCTCACATTAGTCTATAATTAGATACGATTATTTAATTTATAGGAGGTGGACAAGTGTGGGTGAAATTATCACATAAGACTTTCATTCAGCCGTAACATTTTCAGCAGCTAGCCTAAAAGAATAGGAATAGAAATATATTGAATAGGATGGGATGGAATAGGAATATATATATATATATATAACTAATATAGCCTACAAATAAAATGAGAATATCAAAAAGTAACAAATAAAATAAAAAATAACTACGCAAATTTTAGAAATCGTTTAGCAAGTGAGGGGGATAAAAACAATGACAAAGTAGGCTATTAGGCATAAACATAATGAATATAATCCCACAGAAATATACACTCACTGCAAAAAGGCCGAAAAGAAAAATCATTAGGCTATTCAAATATCCCAAAACGCTCTGATTTTACATGAAAATAAGACTCGCTAAAACAAGTAAAATGCACACAAACGTCACAACCCACAGTGATTAAAAAACAAACAAACAAACAAAAAAACACAGCAATGTAATGTGCAAATAAAACCCATGGTATAAGATTTCTGCAAGAAAAACATACCAGTGCAGAAGGTCAATAAAACCACGAAAAAAAGGCATACCATGGAAACCTTCATTTTCATTTCCGTCCGTCCTCAGTTCGAAATAACTGCACCTGAGTGTTTACCCAGCTTATGAGGAGGAGAAATACACGACAACGTCATTTAGAAATTACCCCCACAGCACCCCTGCTTACAGGCCACTGGATAGGCTACAGATGAAGACGACTCCTGGCTGCACATCTGGATGAGACTGTAGTTACAGACATATTCCACAAGATGTCGCCTTTACTTTAACGTCAATGTCTAGGCCCATTACCCTGCTACATAATGGTTAAAACACTGATCTGAGTAACACAACCTGTTTTTGTGTTGATGGTGGTTTTTTGATAGTAATTCTACAAAATTTAACTCCACCTGACAGTTGAATTAATGGGGCAGTCGTGGCCTAATGGATAGAGCGTTGGACTTGTAACCGGAAAGTCGTGGGTTTGAGTCTCGGGTCCGGCAGGAATTGTAGGTGGGGAGTGAATAACCAACACTCTCTCCACCCTCAATACCACGACTGAGGTGAGACCCTTGAGCAAAGCACCGAACCCCCAACTGCTCTCCGGGCACCTCAGCATTGACTGCCCGCTGCTCTGGGTGTATGTTCACTACTGTGTGTACACTTGGATGGGTTAAATGCAGAGCACAAATTTGGCCACACTTCCCGTTCCCTTAATTTTTTTTTTATTTTTTAAATTTACTGCATTTGTCCCTCCATAATTAACTTTTCTTTTGGTAGCAACAGGGCTCAACTTTGATGTAACTCTTTTTAGGGAAGAAGATTATAAAAAGGGCCTTTGAGCTTTGCATTGACTACAGACTCCCTTTGTAACAAACTCTGTTTACAGTAGCTTTGTTATACAACAAAATTTTATGCCGCAAAATTAGCTTAGTTTTTGTAGGCCTACTTGTGGACAGGCACAGTGTGTGCTCAAGGGCTTCAATATCAACACTTTCTTTAGTATTCACGTTTTATACTGGTATAAAGGCTTTATTTTTCCACGTTCAGGGCACAGTTTGCATTTGGCTCATAACAAATATAGTATTTTCATAGTAGTAGGCATTTTTATATACTCTGAAATTCCTTACTTGATGTAGAAATGAGGAACATTGCAATTATATATTTGCGTTTGATTTCCTCTAGGTATTAGTTCTGAATTTTCTTCTCTTTAGTTTTTGTTTACTGTAAGATGGATCAGCAGATGAAAATGCTCTTGGTTAGGCAGAATGCTTTTCTTTGAGGGATTTTCAGCTGTGTTGGCTGTCATCTTACTATGTTCCATGGTTAAGCTAGTTTCTGTTCTTGTAAATCTATCTCTCATATAAAAGTAGCCGTAGATCTGAGAGCTCAAGTGGAAAGTACCGTATGACTCTACAGTATTGAGAAACTTTCACATTGGCATGTCAAACTCAGCGAGTCTCTCAGGTTTCCAGTGTTCAGTTATTTTGTTGTTTGTAGTATTGGTCCTAAATATCACTGTTAAATGCCTCTCTGTCTAATGTTATCTGCAAAACATTAGTATTCGTGCCTACAAGTGAATCACACACTTTATTTGGATACATATATTTGGTACATTTCTTGAATTTAGCAGCTTGATTATCAGCGACCGCAAAAAGAAACTTGGGTCATTTCATTACAAGTGCAAACTGTAAGAAGGTGCTTAATCAGACAAGCAGTAGAAATTATCGTGTTCATTGTTCTTCATATAGCTAGTTGAATGATAATTGTAAGAAACCACAGATTGGGATAAGAGGGGAGCAGCTATAGTAAACTCAACTGAAAAAAACCCCCCCAAAAACCCATAATGGTTAAAACCTGATCGCTGTGGTTTTGTGGTTGCCAGAAATTTATTTAAAAAGCAAACAAACAAATATACCGTCAATGTTTCAGGCATTATGGAATAGCATTTTGGTGTCTGTGTATTTCAGTAACTGAAATAATGTTAATATTGGCTATCCAGACTACAATAATCTGCTTTGTATCTGACAAGCACCCATACAGTAGATGGCTACATTATAAAATTTCAACAGAAAGGGCCTTTCAATTGTTATTATAAACATGAATTGACAGTGCACATTTACCCACACAAAACACTGGGCAAAATCAAAGAAATAGACTAATAGACTGTAATATGCAGCATACAACAACATAAAAGGTAACATTAACACCTATATAACAAAAACAATAAGAAATATTACTTATTAAATATTTGGGGCATTTGGGGTAAAAAGCTGTTGGGGCTAAATGCACAATAGTTAACATGATGATAAATAGGTGGCTGACTTTTATAGTTGTTAACATGACATGGGTGTCCACCTTAGAGATAATCACCATATTTAATCATATTTAATCACCAGGAGCTGCTGAAACAGTTCTACTCTGCCATCATTGAATTTGTCCTCTGCACGTCAATAACAGTCTGGTTCAGTTCAGCTACCAAATCTGACCTCAGAAGTCTACAGAGGGTAGTCCGGACTGCTGAGCGAATCATTGGTGCAACCCTCCCCAGTGTCCAAGAACTGTACTTATCCAGAGTGAGAAAAAGGGTTGGCAAAATCACTCTGGACCCCTCACATCCAGCACACTCCCCCTTTGAACTGTTGCCAGCTGGTCGACGCTACAGAGCTCTGAGCACCAGAACGACCAGGCACAGGAACAGTTTCTTCCCTCAGTCAATCCATCTCATGAACATTTGAACACTTAACAATAAACATGAAACACACAACACTATCATACATTTATTTATTCAACACACATATACTTATTACATTTCAAATTAGCACCTAACATAACTGTACATACTAAATTGTCTATTTTGTATATTGTGTTTGTGCTATTTTGCACATTGTCTATTTTGTATATTTGTATATATATATATATATATATATATATTTTTTTTTTTTTTTTTTTTTTTTTTTTTATCTGTGTCTTGTCTTGTCACTGTCATTCTGTCGCACTGTGGAGCTTCTCTCACCAAAACAAATTCCTTGTATCTCCGGCAATAAAGCTAATTCTGATTCTGATTTATAATGGAACCATCATCAAAATACCATATTTATTGCTACTACTGCAAAGCTATATTAAACCGAAGTCCTGACTCTCTGTGGTCATTAAAAATCCCAGTATGTCCTTCGAAAAAGAGTAGGGGTGTAACCGCGGCATCATGGCCTCCGAATCATCCACATACACTGATTGGATTCATCACTCTGTCTCCTCTCCACCAGTAAGCTGGTGTGTGGTGGGCGTTCTGGCGCAATATGGCTGCCGTCGCATCATCCAGGTTGATGCTGCACATTGGTGGTGGTTGAGGAGAGTCCCCCCTTCTATGTAAAGCGCTTAGAGTAGCCTACCCAGAAAAGCGCTATATAAATGTAACAAATTAAATTAAAAACTTGTAGGCTGTATTTCGTCGGGAGTAGGCCTAGTGAAAATCTCTAAACGTCAGACCTTGTTTTCAGTATTAATTTCCCACCTATAGTATTCTTAATGTAACATTTATTCTTTGTAACTCTTTCCTCTGTTTCATTATTATACCTCATTTATCATCTTTTCTTTCTTGCTCTAGGCTAAATGCTTAACTGTCATCCTGTGAAGCATAAAAATCGTGCAAATGTTACGGTTCTCATTTTTCTCACGTATCGTGTTCCTATTGGTCACTGAACATGTTCCGTCATAAGCCTACGTCATCATTTCCGTTTCCGTATATTGAACTAGATGAATCTTGTAAGGTTTTTATCGTTTTTTTGTTATTCCAGTGGTTTCAATGCACTTTTAAAATGCGTGGATAACAAAGATGAAGACGGCATCTTCCCCTTGAAAACAAAATGTAGCTAGAACATATACGTGAATGCATTTATCTGCCGTAAGTACGATTTGGCTTGCTGTACCAAGTGTTTGACAGCAAGGAGGTGTTTACGATGGCTGTGCTGTAACATCAGTGGGTCTCATTTGGTGCATTGACTGGAGATGCAATGATGTGCAGCTCGGATGGGGTTAGAATAGAAATAGAAGATCGTTTTGGGACGTTAAAACTTTCACACCTTGACTAATGACGATCGCAGGCAATCACTGATTATTTTCATCTGCTCTGGCTTTTGCATGACGAAATTTTAGTAAAATTAGAATTGTGACTATGGAGGAGAGTACGGAAGAGATGAGGGAAGAGTGGACCTTGCTCCTCTGGACCACGGTTGCTGTTCTGGTCCCAGTGCTCATCACACTGTGGTGCAGCTTCCAGCGTCCCAAACGCAAAGTTCAGCTGAAAGATCTGTTCCGAAAGAGCAAACACGGCTGGCACTACACAGACCTGTTCCACAAGCCCACCTACTGCTGCGTGTGCTCTCAGCCCATCCTGCAGGGGGCGTTCTGTGACTGCTGCGGCATATGTGCGGACGAGGAGTGCATACAGAGGGCAGATCGCATCCTCTCATGTAAGGAGATCATGACCCAGAGTCAGACAGATGGGAGGTTTTACCATCAGTGGGTCAGGGGAAATGTGCCCCTTGCCAGCTACTGTGCCGAGTGCAAGCAGCAATGCGGGACTCAACCTAAACTCTGCGACTACAGGTATTTAAAATAAACATGAGCTTTCTTTCTTTCTTGATTGATTGATTGATTGATTTTTGTTGAGGTTGCGGCACTTTAAAATACATCACTGACTGTTGAACAAACAAAGCAAACCAGAAGCCTGTCCTTTTCTCTTGTGTTTAATCTTTCTAAAGCATGGTTTGATTAAAGAGTCAGTAATCCCTGTAGTCCAGCTAATATGACCAGGTCCTTCTACCTCAATCCTCAGTGTCAAAGGTAGTGCTAAACTGGTGCCAGATCCGCTTTTGCGGAGGCTAAAGCCAAAAGAAGTACTAATTTAAAATAATTTTTAATATATTTGTGCCATTTTTTTATGGTTTATTAAGAATATATTATGTGTAACATAAGAAATCTTACTGTGAGTTTTACTACAGAGGGTTTGCAGTCAGTACAGCTACCAAGCTACCAGTTCTAAGTGCCCTCACTCACATTTTTTGTTTTTATTTTGAAATATATATAGGTGTGTATGGTGTCAGACCACAGTGCATGATGACTGCCTTTCTAGTCTGAATGATGATTTGTGTGATCTTGGAGAGTTCCGCTCTGTTATCATACCTCCGAATTACCTCTATCAAGTCAACAAACTCCGCCGAAGACACCCCGATGAGTACAGCAAGGTGAGGATCCATCCACAGACACAAACATCTGTAAAATAATTGACAACAGAGACAATTTTTTTTTCTTTTAAGCAGGACACAGAGGTTATTGGTCCAAAAACAGCTTTTGTTAAAACCAAGCTGCCAAAATTACTAGTTTTCTACTTTTTTTGCGTTAAAGGAGATGTGCCTGTTTTAAACCAGAGGTACAAAAACAGGGAATAAAATGCCTGTTTATTTCTACTAATTTATTTCTATTAATTTTTTATAATAATCTCTAGTGCTAGTTTAAATGTAGTGTACATTTTTCCAACGTGTACAGCTAGCCAAAAATATGAGACCATTATGATATTTTTAGTAGAGAACATTAAGTATGAAACATTAAGTATCTCCCATTTTACATACTTTTGCACTATTCTTCTCCATTGAGTAGTGTAAGTTCCTGCCTCATGTACATGTTCATTGTGATTGTTTTTTACGTATATGATATACAGTAGTAGTAAACTGTTGAGAATAATTGACAGAACTTTAAAGGAGAATTCATTTTGTGTAGTTTTTCTTTTTCAAATGTAATTTTGGCATTTATAAATGTCATTTTTATTGTTGACAAACACATATTAATCAAACCAGAACATTTATAGGTATACAAAACGATTAACCACTAATAAAAATGCAATGTAATTAATGACAGTCAGATGTATAGCTTTTATATGTAAAAGTGTTTTAGACTGACATCTTTGACTTTTTCAGCATCTTGTGTATGAAAAAATGCAACTTGCATCTTGAGTGACTGCATTATTTCCATTCTTTAATGCAGTATTTGTGTTTTTAAATAAAAAAGTGACAAAGGCTTTTATTTGAAATTAGCAGTATTTATAGATTAAACAAATATATTAATTAAAAGATGAATAAACATTTGAAAAAAACATAGCTGTGAGTAAATTACAAATGAAAGAGTTTTGAAATGTTGCAAAATGTGCAAAATAGATCAATGCTTGCACAGTCGACTAAATGAACATAATGAAAATAACCTGACCAAGTGTTTAATAGTAATTATTTTATTTTTTTGCATGCAGCTTGCTGCAGTCTGTGGGAGTGGCTGGACTCCAGTTCTGATCTTGGCAAACACAAGAAGTGGTAACAACATGGGGGAAGTTTTGCTGGGAGAATTTCGTACCCTCCTGAACCCCGTGCAGGTGTCGTTTGGCTCTGTGCTCACATTCACATAATCAGCCAGTCTCTCTCTGTTTCCATGCACTCTTGGCTCTTTTTCTTTTGTTTGAAAGATAGATCACATTCTTCCTACTATTTAATGGTTAAAACAAGAAGTTTAGTTATTTTATTTTTTTCTTTCTTCCAGGTGTTTGATCTCTCTGAGCTGCCTCCCTCTAAAGCCCTGCAGCTGTGTACTCTTCTGCCCCCAGGCAGCGTGCGTGTTTTGGTGTGCGGGGGAGATGGCACAGTAGGCTGGGTTCTGGATGCCATTGATACCATGAAGCTGAAGGTGAGAGCTGTAGCTGAATAGTTGAGTGGACTTGAAAGTGTAATAAATTATATTAAAGTCAGTTGTTGTGGATGTAAACCAAGCTTTTTTCCCCCCTTGTGTTTTAGCGCTGTGCCATATAATGACTGTACATGTACAGTATGTGACCTTGCTAGTTGGATCTGTAATGTCATTATGTGATGCTAATATTCACATTTGTGGTGTTATTTCAATAAAAATGTTTTGGGTTATTAAAATATTGTCTGTGTTTTTCTCTCTCTCATTCTGTAAAGTGTCAGGATCAGTTTATCCCTCTTGTGACTATCCTGCCGTTGGGCACAGGCAATGATTTATCAAACTCTTTAGGATTGGGAGCAGGATATGCTGGAGAGATTCCAGTAGAACAGGTGCTCAGGAATGTTCTAGAGGCTGAGGTAGTCAAAATGGACAGGTAAGACCCTGGCTAAGCTGTAAAGTCTTGAATTATGAAGAATGGCTTTTGTTATTCGATTTATTTTGTATTTCTGCTGTTAATGTGTTAGGTGGAAAGTTCAAGTTGTCTCCAAAGGAAACTATTTTCGTAAGCCAAAGGTCAGTACATACAATATATGATCAACCAGCAGGAAGATGTGCCCCAGAATGCAAATGAAATTATTTGTATACTAAGCAAATTTTTAACATGACCAATTTATTATAAAAAAAATCCTATGAAACAGTATTTGTTAAATCAATCATGGCACGTTTAATTCATGAAGTTGTTTTCTTGCCAGGTGTTGTCCATGAATAATTATTTCTCAGTGGGTCCTGATGCTCTCATGGCACTGAACTTCCATGCGCACAGAGAGAAAACGCCCTCCTTTTTCTCCAGCCGAATCATCAATAAGGTCTTAGGCGTTTCATGTCCATCTTTTCACTTTTTATTTCAGGGGATTAAATTGAAAAAGCATTTAACATTGTTTCTATGCAGCAAGAATGTTCATTGCGGAATAAACTGCATATTTCAATGTAAAAACAAAGAAATGATCAGTCTATAATTTTAATGGGAGGTTTATTTTAACAGTGAGAGACAGAATAACAACAAAGAAATCCAGAAAAACGCATTTAAAAAAAGTTATAAATAGATTTGCATTTTAATGAGTCAAATAAGTATTTGACCCCTTCGTAAAACATGACTTAGTGTCAATAAAGAAATGCCTTTAACTGAAAATTGAGTGTTTAATCTTGTAATTTTACATTATTGACTCTATTTTCCTATTTTGATATTGGAAAGTTGCTTTGACACAATCTGTTTTGTTAAAAGCGCTATATAAATAAAGGTGACTTGACTTGATTTAGTACTTGGTGGCAAAACCCTTGTTTGGCGATCACAGAGGTTAGACGTTTCTTGTAGTTGGCCACCAGGTTTGCACACATCTCCTCTCCAAGTCATTAAAGTTTCGAGGCTGACGTTTGGCAACTGGAACCTTCAGCTCCCTCCACAGATTTTCTATGGGATTAAGGTCTGGAGACTGGCTAGGCAACTCCAGGACCTTAATGTGCTTCTTCCTGAGCCACTATTTTGTTGCCTTGGCCGTGTGTTTTGGGTCATTGTCATGCTGGAATACCCATCCACGACCTATTTTCAATGCCCTGGTGGCTTCAATGCCATGGCCCTGACGGTACATGTCCATCGTCCCTTTGATGCGGTGCAGTTGTCCTGTCCCCTTAGCAGAAAAACACCCCCAAAGCATAATATTTCCACCTCCATGTTTGAAGGTGGGGATGGTGTTCTCCTCCTCCAAACACGGCGAGTTGAGTTGATGCCAAAGAGCTCAATTTTGGTCTCCTCTGACCACAACGCTTTCACCCAGTTCTCCACTGAATCATTCAGATGTTCATTGGCAAACTTCAGATGGGCCTGTACTTGTGCTTTCTTGAGAAGGGGGACCTTGCGGGCGCTGCAGGATTTCAGTCCTTCATGGCGTAGTGTGTTACCAATTTTTTTCTTGGTGACTATGGTCCCATCTGCCTTGAGATCATTGACAAGATCCTCCCGTGTAGTTCTGGGCTTATTCCTCACCGTTCTCATGATCATTTAAACTCCACGAGGTGAGGTCTTGCATTGACCCCCAGTCCGAGGGAGACTCACAGTTATTTTGTGTTTCTTCCATTTGCAAATAATCGCACCAACTGTTGTCACCTTCTCACCAAGCTGCTTGACGATGGTCTTGTAGTCCATTCCAGCCTTGTGTTGGTCTACAATCTTGTCCCTGACATCATTGGACAGCTCTTTGGTCTTTGGCATGGTGGAGAGTTTGGATTCTGATTGATTACAGGTAACAAACTGAGATTAGGAGCACTCCCTTTAAGAGTGCTCCTAATCTCAGCTCGTTACCTGTATAAAAGACACCTGGGAGCCAGGAATCTTGCTGATTGATTAGGGGATCAAATACTTATTTCACTCATTAAAATGGAAATCAGTTTATAACTTTTTGTTGTTGTTATTCTGTCTCTCACTGTTCAAATTAACCTACCATTAAAATTATACACCGATCATTTCTTTGTCAGTGGGCAAATGTACAAAATCAGGAGGGGATCAAATAATGTTTTTTCCCCACTGCAAATGTACACCTTTTTAATTACATCTTTAACTAATTTCTTTAGATACATCTATAATCTGTTGACCTTACCCCTGCCCATTAACCAACCCTTAAACTTAACCATACCATACTAAACCTGCCCCTAGCTATGTCTCACCTCAGTAGCAGCTAAAGTGTTTTGCAATAAAACACGTTCACTGTACCTATAAAAACTTATTCATCTACTACTAGTAGGACCATTGGACAACTTTTCCTGTTTAAACACACTGCTTGGTTCCCCCTTTTCATTAAAAACAGAAGTGTTTTGTAAAATCATGGCTAATAGTGCTGACAATTGTCTTTTCTCACAGGCAGTGTACTTCCTCTATGGTACCAAAGATTGTTTAGTGCAAGAATGTAAAGATCTGGATAAGAGGATTGAGGTAAACATGTTACTTTGCTTACTGAGACAAGTGATTCAAGGGCAAAGTGTTTTCTAACTGTTTCCTTTGTTGTTGTTGGCGTCATATGACTAGCGTGTTCTCTGGAAGCCTTAGCCTTGACATGAACTTCCTGCTTCATTGCTGTGGTGTCTCAGTTATGATATTATGATGAAATACTAAAGCCTGGAATACACTACATGACTTTTAAAATCGCAAAACAAATTTTAAAACGCAGTCATGGAGGAAAACTGGCCATCAGACACTAAATGCCTGAGGATCAATGGATAGAATCGTAGTCTGAAGCTAAACACTCGGAGTCAGTGATCATCATGCACATCATGTGATTTTTCAATTAAATCTGTGAACTCAAATTTGCGGACTGGCTCTGACTTTCGACAACTAGCATCAACTTGTTTGGACTGTAAATCAGGGGAAAATCGGGGCATAAATTGTGTAGTGTATTCTAGCCTTAAGAATCTATTGCTGTATCTCAATTCACATACTATCCATCCTAAATAGTATTCAAAATTAGAATTAATGGTCTACTATTTCTGGTGAAAATTTAAAGTCCAGATCCGTGCACACAGCTAATACTTCCCACAACCCATTGCGTGTTGGATGAGGATTAGATTAGAATTACAAAAGTGAATTAAAAGTGTTAAATATCTACAGACATGGGGGATATGTGAGGATATTTATTTAATGCTATCTGCGTTATATTCCATCTGCAACAACATTGAGATTTTTTTATACAGATACATTTAGTCATTCATTTTTAAGTGCAGTATTATGCAAACACATTAGGAGAGCTGAAAGATCATTTCTCTCCAATACCATAGGAAATTAAATTAAACGAAATGTGGGTGATGTTAACTGTGAGAAGATGATTGACACGGCAGTTTAAATGATGACAGGATGCACATAACTAAGCAACAGAGCACTCCATTAAATACATAATTATGATGAGGATGTCCCAAAGCTTGCCTATTGTTCTGCTACACACTCAAAAGTATGTACTTTTTCTTAAAAAAAAAAAAAAAAAAAGAGTACATACTTTCAGGGCATAGTATAAGGAGGCGAATAGGAACACAGCATATTTCTAACAAACTGCTTCAAGCAATAGCTTTGTATGGTTACTGATTCCTGGTGCTTTTGTGAGAACAGTTTTTTCGTTCTTAAAAGCTGCACTGTAATTTCTGAACTGCTAGCAGCACCAAATGGAATTGCAAAAATGATTACTTTTTCTAAACAGGTTTCCCAAATATTGCCTTATCTACCTACCATTGTTCATACAAACAGACCATGTTAGACCAAATGCCATGTGACAGAAGCTGACATCGGCAGACCCAACAATGTTGAAAGCCCTGCAGTGTTTCAATTTTTTGTGCATAAACCTGAAATAGGAGAGTATTTTAATGCAATGAAGCTTAACACAAAATGCCACCTGCATCAATGTGCTGCAACCGCTATGCCACAGCTCTGACCAAAAGTGTATTTTTAAGCATAAACTAGAGAAAAATCCTGATTAGATGTAACTATGAGTTTATAGTTTCTCTTTTCCGCCACACATATGGAAGATGCTGCATTATTAAAGTTTTAATGCTCGATAAAGCTTAATTGTGCTTCTTTAGCTGGAACTGGATGGAGAACAAGTGACTTTGCCCAGTCTGGAGGGGATTATAGTGTGCAATATCGGCTACTGGGGCGGTGGCTGTAGACTGTGGGAGGGAATGGGAGACGAACCCTATCCTCCAACACGGTGAGAATCCAAATACCACTCTGCTATATGCTTTATATACTCTACTATACTATACTCTAATATACAGTCTTGACCTTGTCAAGATTTGGTTGAAATTAAATAAAACTTCATGCCTATTGGCCTGGATCAGAGTAGAATGACCCTTGCAAATATTGCCTGTTTAATGAGTACTTTCTTTATGTCATTCTTTAGTGTTGATGATGGTTTATTAGAGGTGGTGGGAGTGTATGGCTCATTCCACTGTGCACAGATCCAGGTGAAACTGGCCAATCCTGTGAGGCTGGGACAGGCACATACAGTACGGGTAAGACATACAAATGTTTTTTATTCATACAGCTTAAATGGTGCTTAATTGTGTGTCATGGTTCAGCTCCATGGCGTGTGTCTATAGCAACTATGTTTGATCTGTTTTTCAGTACACAGTCAATATAATCATATATATATATATATATATGTCAATTTAATAAACTTGTGACGTCTATTCACAGTAAAAGTGCCAAAACCACAATATTTAATAAATATGTAATAACTACAAAGCATCCAATGTGTAAACAATATGATTTACGCACAAAATCCAGCAGAAACTTTTGCACAATCTGTATATTTTTAAATTTTCTAGACAGATGCTGCTTATTTGCATAGTTTTGTTCACTCTTGGATGCTCAGTGTTTTTCACAAGCCAGCACGTGAGCTTCCATAGAAATGAATTGAAAACGCCAGACAAACTAAACTAAACTATGCCTATCATCTTGCAATGACGTCTCTTCCCTTTTGACGTCAGGTCTGGGCAATAATGTTGTCCAATAGCCAGTCAAGTCTCAATGCTGTTCTTTCAGCAACCTGTCACTTACATGAAGTGACTGCAGTAATTAGCAAGCAACAGAAAACTGACCAATCGATTTCTGAAAGACAAATTCAAGTCCCTCCCTTTATTTCTCTTATTCAAGAAGCAAGTTCACTTGGATCACAATTGGCAAAAGACAATTACCTGCCCAACTCAGCTGAGTCCTTAGCCATCTTCAAGAATCGACTAAAAACACATCTCTTCCATCTTTATTTGACCCTTTAACTTTAGCACACTCTATTCTAATTCTATTCTTTAAAAAAATAAAAATAAATAACTTGCCCCTTTTAGACTTGCACTCTATTAATATACTAATTGCTTGTTTTCTTAAAAAACAAACACTAGCTTCTCTATTCTTTTTGGATTCTATCTATTTGTTTTCTTTTTATATATTATACAATTAAAAAAAAAACGTGGCTATGCGTACTGCATTAGGTTAACTGAGACTTGTCATAGCACTTGCATATCATTGCTCTTTTGTTGATTTTGATCATTTCCATTGTCCTCATTTGAATAAAAGCGTCTTCTAAATGACTAAATGTAATGTAATCTAATGCCTGTGCAGACCTCTCTGCTGAATAATAGCAATCCACAAATCGGTGTTGGCGATATACATTTACATTTAGTCATTTTGCAGATGCGTTTATACAAAGTGACTTACAATGGGGATATTAGATGAGAACAAATCTTGAACTGAATTGAGCTGGATGATGACTCATTTGTTTTCTGTAGAGCTGCTTTATAGCCTTAATTTTTCATGATTGATGAATTTTGCAACATGTTCTGTTATTGAACAGGATTGAATCAACATTGAACTGACTTGAGCTGAATAATGACACCTATGACAATAATGACACAATAATGATTTATTACCTTCTTTAAAGCTGCCTTTGATTTGATTTCAATTCAAAATTTGATAAATGTTACAATATAAACATTCTTATTGAACTGGAACCAACACTAAACTGAACTGAGCTGATTAATGACTATTTTGTTTATGTCTACTTTAAAGCAGAATTAGATATTTTTCACGTTTGAAGACGTTTGCATCACCGATTCTGTTATTTTCCTATTTAATACTGCAAAGCTGCTTTGAAATGATATGTATTGCATAATGCACTATATGAGTAAAGGTGACTCTTTATCCTTTGCTTTTTTTTTTGTGGTAGCTGGTGTTGAAGAGTTCTCGGATGCCAATGCAGGTGGATGGAGAGCCGTGGGCGCAAGGTCCATGCACCATCACCATTACCCATAAGACCCAGGCCCTCATGCTGTACCACAGCGCAGAACACACAGATGATGATGACTCCAGCGCCTCGGAGGCTGAAGAACCCTCAGCCGATCATATTGACACAGCAAGCAACACACAGGAAACTGTGACAGTGTCTTAGTAAGGCTGTAATCATTCTGTCTGTGCTATTTCCTCCTCAGAAAGTAGCACAGCATGAAAGGAACCTGATGTCATAAATGTCTGATGTCATAAATGTAAATGTACATAATGTGCATGTGCTGCTCTAGTAATAACATCTGCAGTGGTTATTTCTGAGAGTTAAAAAGCCCCTTTCTCTCTCAAGCACAGCTCCTGCAGTTCTCAAACTGGCCACAAGATGTCTATCTCTGTTGAAACAGGTTTCTACATTTGTGTGCATACAGTACTTTTTTTTCTTTCTCCCAGGGAGTGTTACCCAGAAGCTCTAAGAAGTGGCTCAGGTTTTAGATATTTAGTCCACAATTAAATCATATTTGGCTGTAAGCAGAGCTCAGGCAATCATAAAAAAGAAAATTCAGTCCAGTGGAGAATGCTACAAACAAAGCTGCTTGGACACAAATGTTTTGCACTGATCTTGAGTGCCATAGGTCTATGAAAATACAACTCGCTGCAGAAATCTTGTATTTGAGTTGTATATGTAAATTAAGCTGTGCAATAATTTTGTTTAGGTCCTTATGTTTTGTTTCTCCTTTTGTGAAACACCTTTGTACTGCTTGAATCTAGAGTAGATTGTGAATGGACGTGCCATCGATATCTTATTATTTTGCAACTATTCCACGTGTATTATTGGTTTAGTTTATGAAATGGCAGTAAAATATTTCAGAGCACTGGATTAAGATAACGTTATTAGGGCCCAAGCCAGTAAGGCGCAGGGCCCTCTTGTTTTCCAAAGGATTATTTTATTTATTTATTAATTTTTTTATTTAAACTTTTTTGGGCCTTAACGTGCCCAAAAACTCTTGAAAATTGGCACACATGCTGGAATCCACGACCATTAGGACGCCACTGAGGCTGGGACCCGGGCGTGGCACAGGGGCTCTACAGCGCCCCCTGGAAAACTCAGAAAACTTGATGTATAGCTCACACATACTTGCACGTATTCATATGAAACTTGGTACACATATAGAACTCAATGAACCGAACAACTTTCAGACTGCATGTCATAGGCTCATTCAGGGCTGTTTAAAAAGCGCATGCTCTGGAATTTGATATACTCCTCCGAGTTTGGTGGCAATCATTTGGAAATCCCCAGTGAACATGATTTCAAGACATTGGGGATGCTAAATTGCGAAGAGATTTTTGATATCTCGAACGGTTTGCCCGTGGCGAGGCAATGAAGTTATGGCGAAAAATGATAAACAGGAAATGCCTAGTAACAGCGACATACATTGTCTGATTTTAATCAAACGTCAGTGGTTTGTTCGTTGTATGATGCCGATCGCATAGATGTGACTATTAGGAGTCAAAGTTATAGCGCCACCAACTGGCTGCAGGAAGTGTGTCGTTTTCAAAATGCTTTGAATTCAGCATCTTATTTTTACTTGATTTGCTTCAAACTTCACCAGAATAATGTCAAAACACGGCCGATGTAAAACTGTGAAGGGAATATTGATATCTAAAATTTTATTGCCATGGCAACTTGTCAAATTTGAAAATTCTTTTCTGGTGATTTTGAGGCAGATAACATGTTTAGAATGTCATGAAACTCAACACACATATCAGTATTAATGATAGTTAGACACTGGAAAAAGCTCATAAACGGGCGTGGAAGAGGCACTCTATAGCGCCACCTTTTGTCAAAAATGGGGGGGTTAGTTTTACCTACAGACACCAAACTCGGTACATATATTGATCTAATCAAGCCGGACAACTTTCTAATTTACAGTCATTAGCTACGACCAACAGGAAGTCAGCTATTTTTATTTTAATGGCAATTTCAGGCTGCAAATAAATTCATACTCATCCAAGCAGAAACAAGTAATTCACACTAGTGTTGTCAAAAATATCGATATTTCGATAAATATCGATACTGAAATATCTGAACGGTACCAATATTAATTTCCCGAAGTATCGATACACCGATACTAGCCGAGCTGTCACTTTAATTTCTCTCCAAAGGCGTGTGGACAAGCACCACACGTGACCGCACTCGTCTCCTTCGCTCTGGTTAAATAGCAAAAGTGAAGTGAATAGAAAGATGACTGCTCTGGATGTTACAACACAACAGGAGCGCTATCTGTAGGGATCTATGATCTCCGCGATGCAGAGAACGCGCACGGAATCCAGTCATAAAAACGGAATTTTCAGTTTAACGCGGAATGTCACGGAATTTGTCAAAGTTTGGATTAATTAATCAAAAGTAGGTCATTACACTTAAATCAAATCGCGATATGGACTAGTATCTGTAAATATTAAGCTGCAAAAGTGGATTTAAATATGAATCCTGCATGTTCTGCGCGTCTCTGTGTGAATGTGCTGCACGTGCGGTTGTGTTTACTAATGTGGCGCTCGCGGTGATTTCAGCGTCTGCCGTCTCAATGAGGACATAAATACATCAACAATATCTCCAGAACTGATCTGAAAGGCACTTTACGAGCATTTTACCATTTAATTTGAGTAAAACTAGCGTCATATCATACACACACAGAACTTTAGAGGTATTCACGGCAACCCGTCAAAATAAAAGTTCGGTTTAACCTATTAAAGACCGTGTGCCAGAAATAGACTATATTACTATTATTTAGTAGAATGTACATAATACTACTACTTACTACTACTGTTAATTTTTTTAAAAGAAATAATCACAAAATATTTTAATTTTAATAGTAAATCCCCTTCATTTGCCAAAAATGTAAATGTTTAATTTTCATTAATTCAAATATAAATTCATTAAAATTGTTTTATGCCTTCATCTGATATCCAGTAAAATTTAAATACACAACACAGAATTTCTGAGGGGGAAAACATTTCATAAGGCTACTGTAAGAATAAATAAAAATAGTTTGTATGCATTCAAATAATAGACATGCTAAAACACAGAATTTGGTAACAATAAAACATAAGGTGAGAAAAAAACAAAACATTTCATACGGCCCAAACGTGTCATTTTTGTTACACTTTTAATAAATTAAATGTTAAATTGTATAATTTTCATGATTTTAATGAATTAGACATGCTTTTAGATTAATATCATTTAATTTGACCATTTAAAAAAAAAAAAGTCCAGAAAAATTCAAACGGAAAAAAACGGAATCCAGAAAAATTAAAATGGAAAAAATTGAATGTAGAAAAAAATAAAACGGAATTTGTGGAAAAATAAAACTGATTTCATAGGGCCCTATATCTGGAAATATCAAATGAGAATATCAACAAATAGAACTTTGGATTTTAATTAGTACATGTATTAGTAAACGTTAGTTTCAATTAACATTTCATTAACATTAACTAAGATTAATAAATAAATCAACAAATGCAGTACCTCAAGACATTTTTTTGTTCTTGTAAAATATACCGCATGTTCTCGACTTGTTACATTTATCTTTAAATTAAAAAAATTACCCCCTTAATATTGTGGCAGTTTTTTTCTCCGTGGTATCGAAAATGGTATCGAGTATCGATATTTTTCAAGGTATCGTATCGAAGTTAGAAATTCCAGTATCGTGACAACACTAATTCACACCAAACCTTTTTCAACATGATGCCAAGGTACTGAAGATGCTAAATTGTGAATGGATTTAGGATATCTTGAACAGTGTTTTAATGGCAATTTATTAAAGTTACAGTAAAAAAAAAGAGAGCACAATTTTTTTTAATCTTTTAAGAGCAGCTTCCAAACACTTCATAAAAAATGACATACACAGAACAAGTCATTCTGAAGAAATGTGATTAATTCCATGAATTTACAATACACTATGGAGAGCAGAAAATTAAAAAACTTATCAGACATGTGATGTCTCTCTGCTTCTGTGTGTGGGGGGTGGGTGGGTGAGAGATAGAAAGAGAGAGAGAGAGAGAGAGGGTCTGTTTAAACTTTTGATGCTTTAATAGTGGTTTAAAAGTAACTAGGGCTGTCGCGATTCGTCGATTTTAGTCGACTAGTCGATTTTTAGAAATCGTCGACTTCATTTTGCTGGCGTCTACTAACCGGCAAAATACCGGAAGTGGCGCATTTCACGGACGAGAATCCATAGAACACATTATTAGACTATGTTCCAAGGCTGCATGATATATTAAACCCATTTAAAAATTATTAAGCATAATTGTGAATTCACAAAAGCTATGATTTAATTAAATAATTATATGCCATGCAGTTCTAACACAGTATAAACGCTTTAATTATTTACATGCGTGTAGGTTAAGCACGTGCATCTCACAGCGGCTCCGTTCACAGTAGTTCAGCAGGAACATTTACATGTGGAGCGACTCAAACTCCATCTCTACATGTTGTTGTGAGTTTTGGGTTTATTATAACGTTCATCTGGGAATGCAACGCGCGCCATTTAATCAGATTTGTGAGGTAAATCATTTATAAATCTACACAAACACAGGAGAATACATCGCGATTTCAAAATAAAAGCTCAAACCCTCACTCTGAGTTTACACAATGTCCACATATTCATGTAATTACGGTGGCTGTGGCAATTCTGTCCTAATGGCCAAATATTAAAGATTAAGTGTAAGTTTGAATTAAATGGTGCTTGGTCAATATTAAACAGTAATGTGTAAAAATAATCATCAGGCCGTCGGCGCCCCTGCAGGCCTTTGTTGTAATGCAATTAATCTACAGGGTGGGCCATTTATATGGATACACCGTAATAACATGGGAATGCTTGGTGATATTAAAGTCCGGTTTGTGGCACATTAGTATATGTGAGGGGGCAAACTCCTCAAGATGGGTGGTGACCATGGTGGCCATTTAGAAGTCGGCCATCTTGAATACAACTTTTGTTTTTTCAATAGGAAGAGGGCCATGTGACACATCAAACTTATTGGTAATGTCACAAGAAAAACAATGGTGTGCTTGGTTTCAACGTAACTTTATTCGTTCATGAGTTATTTACAAGTTTCTGACCACTTATAAAATGTGTTCAATGTGCTGCCCATTGTGTTGGATTTGCCACCCATCTTGAGGAGTTTGCCCCCTCACATATACTAATCTGCCACAAACAGGACTTCAATATCACCAACCATTCCCATGTTATTACGGTGTATCCATATAAATGGCCCACCCTGTACATTAGCACTATTGTTTATAATACATTATGTATTTTAACAGTTTTGTTCAGTAAAACCATATGATTTCTTGCTTTTGATACTTTATTTGTACTATTTATTATTGCATCATTGCTATTATATATGTATTTTAAGTCATTTGAAAAGCTATTGTTCACTTAAATCCATTTTTATTAATAAATAAAATATTATAATTATAGGGCCCTATGAAATCAGTTTTATTTCCGAATTCAGTTTTTAAAATTATATTAATCAAAAAACCTGTCTAATTAATTAAGTTTTACAGTTTTATCTGTACCAAATTCTGTTTTCCATTATTTTCTGGATTCCATTTTGTTCCATTCCATTTCATAATAAAAAGCTAATTATAAACTGATTATAAATAATTAATCTCCAATTAATTGATTTTATATATATAAAAATATAAATATAAAAATATTTTTTCAGAAATACTGCACATTTACATTTTTCACCTAAATAAATTCTGGTAAAATAATATTTCTGGTAAATGCTCTTTAAAAAGTGTTTTTTGATTATAATTATATTATTAGACTAGAACACGTGGATGTGTTGTCTTTCTTACACTATAATACTGAACTTTGATTTCAGTGATTTGGACTATGAGATGGACACTTGCTTCTTGCACTCTATGTTGCACTTCACTTTTGCTTTAAAAAAGGATTTCATAGAAATTTGGATTCCATTTGGTTTAATAAAATATTTTTAAGAATTTTTTTTTTTGCGGGAAATTAATAATATTAGTCGATAGATTAATCAAAATAAAAATAGTCGTTAGTGGCAGCCCTAAAAGTAACAGTAAAACAGAACAGCTGACAGATGCAGACTAAGTTGCAATGCAGGCAAAAATATTTCACGAATGCTTAGATTAATAAAGTCGTTAAAAAATGCTTATAAATCATTAAAGGTTTTGATAACACTTTATAACTAGGTCTCATTTGTTAACATTAGGGAATGCATTAATTAAAATGAACTAACAATGAAAAATATATTTTTTTACAGCATGTTAATTCTTCATTGATAGTATGAACTTACAATGAACTAACAAGGAACAAATATTTTTAATGTTAGAAAAATAGTCATGTTCAAAAGATAAAACTTTAAATTTTAATAAAACATTAACACATTTTGGAATTAATATTGATCAACATTAAATGGTATATAATTATTAATGATGTTAACTAACAATAGTTAAATAATGTTGTTTTTTTAACATTGGTTAATTCACAAATAACATTAAGTATTAACAATATATTTTTACTTTATTTGTGTTAGTAAAAATGATTAATGTTAGTTCATGGAAAAATAAATAATTAAAAATACTTATAAATCTTTAAAGCTTTGGTAACTATAATAATGTCTCATTTGTTGACATTAGTAAATGTATTAACTAACATGAACTACCAATGAAAAATATATTTTCACAGTATTATATATTATAAGTATTGTTCTTGTTAATTAATATAGTTAGTAATGTTAGTAATTGAAACTTTATTGAAAGTGTTACAGAAGTTTTATGTATTGTTATGTGTGTGTATGTTTCACAGTCTTGATGGTTTGGATTAACCCTTTCATTGCTGAATCCCTCAAATCCAAACTGCCAGAGGGTTACTGTAATGCATGTGCTTGCTGTGCACCGTTTTCCTGATGCCACGGGGGTGGCGGTTGCACTGACGGCTTGGGTCCGTCATCGCTGCTTGCAGCTTTAATTTATTTTGTGTTTTGCATACGCTGATTATCAGGCATTTTTATTGTTTTATTCATAATTCAGTTTTCTCCACATTTCCATAGAGATTTATGTTTTTATGCATCCTGCTTGAGTAAATTTTACTTTGCCTAGAATATAACCACCGTAATAGAGTTTCTGAGTATTTTCTTTAGTCCAACTCTTCCAAGTCTTTCTGCTTTCATTGCAGTTGTAGCATAAGAACAGTAATGTTCTTGAAAAACTAAGACAGGATAGAAGAGAAAAACAGCTTTTGGAGTGGTAGTATGTAATGTTACTAGTTTCATATAATTATATCTACATCTGTGGCTTTCCTAATGGTAACCCGATTAGTATGAGGTTTTGCTGATGTAATGTATTTGAGCAGTTTATAATTTGATTTAGTTCATTTCATGTTCAGAGTGATGTTAATGAAACAATCTTACAGATTGTTAAAGAGAACCGTTATCTAGATAGCAGCCATTTTTCATACATAATTTTGAAGATTTTGATACTTTTTTGGAAGCTAAAAGGTTTAAAAAAGTGTTACCAAAAGTCATTCCTTGGGAATACTGATAGTTTAGTGAGTGTTATATGAAATGGGATTCTCTGTATTGAATACTGAAGGTTGAAATATTTTGCACTGACCTCTGTACACTAGAAACGACACGAGGAAAACACCCATGGCTTATGTCTTGTTTTTCAAACTCAGACAAGGCCTAGTTTTTATTTGACAGTAGCTGCTCCTGGCATTGTGATTGTGTAACTAGGCTTGTTTGTATACTCAGATAGCATTATTACAGGTTGAGCCAAAACATTTCATTGAGTTAGAACAAAGAATTCCTTGGTCAAAAATTTGGTTCATTTTTTTTATTGTAATTATATATATTTTTTTTGTTCAGCACTGAAAACAACGTGAGCTGCACAAATAAACAATCACTATTACAGGAGCAGGATTAAGTCATCCCAAAACAATTTCACAAATGTGATCAGTACAACAGAAGATTAGAGAGAAAGAACAATAAATCTAGATGATGTTATATTTATTCTTATAGGAGACTTGGTCATGGAATGCCTTTATTGGTATCATTCCGATATTTTACTTTATGTATATTTTGCTCCTCAACAATGTACAATATTTTCATTTAAATTTTTTAAATAATCAGTTACACTATATGATGTATCAACCAAAATTGTAATATTGTATAAAGCAAACAATAAAATGCCTACTAAACTTTAACTAAACTTTTATTTTCACTATTAACATTTTTAACAGACATTT
Organism: Barbus barbus; assembly: GCF_936440315.1. Classification (NCBI taxonomy): domain Eukaryota; kingdom Metazoa; phylum Chordata; class Actinopteri; order Cypriniformes; family Cyprinidae; genus Barbus; species Barbus barbus. The sequence goes on from NC_136741.1 coordinate 12,286,596, forward strand.
AACACTTGTTGGTTTGACAGAATTGCACAAGTTTAAAAACGGACTGGACCCAGCGAGGATACTTTGATCAGGAACCAATACAACTCCATCTGGAGCACACTGCCTGTGGACTTTGCCCATGTGATAAAACCAACAAATGTCAAGTGTGATCATGTGAAGTTAAACACTTCAAACAACTCACAAGTTAAATCTGCAAAAATAAAATGTACAGAACAAAGTAAGATTTAATGTGTCAACATTTGCAAACTATATACGTACACTGAAATGTCCCTTTTCTGGATCAATTGTTGATGTTAATCATAGAAATTAAGTCAAATATTTTTGAATAAGGACCACTAAACGATTCAATTGACTGTTGTCTTGTGCCGTTTTCAACTTCAGTATTTTCAGCATAGCTGAGCTAGTGTCTCTTGCATCACTCTGCAGTCTTGTTCCTCTTAAATCATTTCAGACTAAATCAATATTTAATTTACTTTTATTTGGCAAGTAGCCATATAATAGGAAAACAGTCATTATTGCAAATGCAATACAAACCCCTTCACTTTGTTGAGGTTTATTGTGTAGTGACTGCATTAGACTTTAAATATCATCCGTCCATCCATCCAGTTTTTTTTTTTTTTTTTTTTTGGTAAACATTAAAAGACATTACCAGGCATTTATAGATTAAAACTGCTTTAAGACTGCTTTATGCATTCTGTTCAGTCACAACACACCTAAAGTAGCGTTAAAAAGATTATTTGCATCAAACCTGGCTTGATTAAACCCCATAAATGAATATTCTGACATCTGTTACTCATGCTCCTGTCGCTTCAAACCCGTTTCAAAAGACTTTTGATCATCTTTGGAACAAAAATTAAGATATTTGTAATATACCAAAATGATTTTTGCACATCTATTGAAAGTCCTTCATAGATCTCATGAAGTTTGAACATTCTGGTTGTGTGGACTCACTGAATGAACACAAAGATGACATAATATTAAAAATCTCAATTTGTGTTCCAAAGATAAACAAAAAATTCATTAAAATGAATATCAGTTAGATTTAGATACTTTCAATTGCTGAGCTTGGACAAAGAGACAGAAGAGCCATTTGAGAAGATCCAGAAAGCGGGATACACAGCCTCAGTGAAAGGAAAGACAAATGTGTGGAAAGGGTAGGCCCGGTCTTGCACAGTATAGAATGTTGCACTTCCCTCATCACAGTCCAGCAAGACGCCCACGCGGCTTGGGTTGGGATTCTGCAACACCGTCTCGATGCTGTTGTGCCATGCAGAAAGCTTCACGTTAAACCACTCCACACACCAGGAGTCTGCATTACGCCCCAGACGGCTAGAGGGACCCTTGCGGTCAATTCTTCCATATGCAAGTCCCAATCCGCAGAAGTTGTTACTGCTCATTTTGATCTCCCAATAATGACGGCCCTGAGAGAAACCCTTGGTGCAGAGCACCTGGGAACAGACAGAAAAGCGAAGGGGAATATCTGAATAATGAGCTGGGTCGTCCGAGACTGACGCTTTGGTGTTGTTTTCAGACAGGGAGATCCGCTTGTGAGCTGTTCTGACATCAAAATTGAGGATAGTGCCATCTAGAGAGAAGAAACAAGCATATAGATGTAAAAAGTGATGAACGTGAACAAGTGGATAAAATCTAAACTGTCAAACTCACATTTAAGAAGGTCACTTCGTTTAACAAAGTTTAGCACAGCTGGTGAAGTAGCAGTTGGATCTGTAATGAGAGAAAGAGGAAATAAAAAGCTTTCAGAAATCACTAATGTATTGCCTCCAAAGCATTAGTATAACAAATCCAAACAATCAGGGGTGCATTTCCTAATAGCACTGTTAGCCAACTATGGCTCTTCTGTCGCTATCCACAAAATTCAACAATTTGGTGTTTCATGAAACCATAGTTTCAACAAACATTTGCAAACAGGGTCACAAACTTGTGTGGTGGAACTATAGCTCTCAACCTGTGGTTAGAATGACAGTTTCTTCATAGATCATGCTCAAAGGTACAACATACATGCATGCAAATGCACACACAAAAATAAATAAATATATATATATATATATATATATATATATATATATATGTTTTAGTGTGTCAACAATCAGTGTCATTTTTGTAGAGTACACATGTGCATTAATTAATACTACTTCGTTGTGTGGGACCTGCACCCCTGCATGACTTTCAATAATTAAAAAATGCCTGGTGAGATCTATTTCTTTTCTGTTTCTGGAGTAGCATCTGCAGTCTATTCTGGAATTACAGTAAATTGTACAGTTTTGGTATATAGCCCTTATAGTAAAGATTCAATATAGGAGAGCATGATTGAAGAACTTTTTCCACATACTTATGTCAGGTATGTTTACAATTTTAGTTGAGATGTCAAGCAAGTTTTCCATGCTTTTGGAGAAAACAGGATTTGCTCCTTTAGAGCGATTCCTAGATTCTGGCAAAGAGGATATACATATAAATGTTAGAATAATTTCTAAAAAATATTAACTTGATACACATTACTTTTCAGAACAATTTGAGGAAATCTCTGCGAAACTGAAACTAACACAGGCCCCTCCTTTTTTAATCAAATGACTAGGTGTGAATATGTTCAACACACGTAACAGTAATCAGACAAACAGTAATAATCAGTTGTAAAATAATGAACATATGGAGGGGTAGTCAAAACTTACTGTTTGGCTTCTGGTCTTTGCGCTCTTTGTTATCCTTCTGATCTTTAGCATTATTGCCTATAAAGAAATAGAAGAACAATGAGAGGATGGTATACATTTTAATTGTTGTTTATGGCTCCAAAACATTATTTAAAAAAAATATAAGTAGTTGGTTTACTGGAATTTTTCTGTTTACTTCCTGAAGCCTTGGGTTTGGGACCCTGGTTTGGACTGGGAGATCTCAAACGTGCTGAAGGGTCATACCACGCAATCGGTGCCTTTTGCATCCCTAAGAAATAATCAAACATAGAATTAATATAACAACAAATACATTTGTGATTTAAAAACACACCAATATTATGTATTCGATCATCAATATTACATCAAATTAAAGTCAATTAAATATTATTTTAAATAATTTAAATAGCATTTATGCTGGTCAGGGTACGGTAAGGTTTTTGGCCTGTCCCTCACTTTGATTTTTCTTTTTCAGCAGGACTTTGAATTTGCAAAATAATGGCAAAATGATATAAAAATCACATTTGCATATTGTTGTAAATACAGTTTCATTGTTAAGCATTTTTTTTTTGGCATAAGTGGACATTTTTTTATAAATTAAAAATCCCCTGATTTCATGTGAGCCCTGTTACCCTCATCAAAAAAACCTTGTAAAATAAACTGTAATGTAAAATAATGTTCTGTTTTTGATGATTTATGAGGCTTGACTGGGGGGGGGGGGCATCATGCAATGTCAATACTGTTACCATTTTTAAAATGTACAGGTACATCTAAAAAAAATGTGAATATCGTGAAAAAAACAATATATTATATAGATTCATTACACAGAGTGAAATATTTCAAGCCTTTATTTCTTAAAATTTTGATGATTATGGATTACAGAAAATGAAAACCCAAAATTCAGTGTCTCAGAAAATTAGAATATTACATAAGATCAATAAAAAAAAGGATATTTTAAACAGAAATGTCAGGCTTCTGAAAAGTATGTTAATTTCTATGCACTCAATACTTGGTTGGGCCTCCTTTTGCATGAATTACTGCATCAATGCGGCGTGGCATGGAGGCAATCAGCCTGTGGCACTGCTCAGGTGTAATGGAAGCCCAGGTTGCTTTGATAGCGGCCTTCAGGTCATCTGCATTGTTGGGTCTGGTGTCTCTCATCTTCCTTGTGACAATACCCCATAGATTCTCTATGGGGTTCAGGTCAGGCGAGTTTGCTGGCCAATCAAGCACAGTAACACCATGGTCATTGAACCAGCTTTTGGTACCTTTGACAGTGTGGTCAGGTGCCAAGTCCTGCTAGAAAATGAAATCAACATCTCCATAAAGCTTGTCAGCAGAAGGAAGCATGAAGTGCTCTAACATTTCCTGGTAGATGGCTGCGTTGACTGTGGACTTCAGAAAACACAGTGGACCAACACCAGCAGACGACATGGCAGCCCAAATCATCACTGACTGTGGAAACTTCAAACTGGACTTCAAGCAACATGGATTCTGTGCCTCTCCACTCTTCCTCCAGACTCTGGGACCTTGATTTCCAAATGAAATGCAAAATTTACTTTCATCTGAAAAGAGGACTTTGGACCACTGAGCAATAGTCCAATTCTTTTTCTCCACAGCCCAGGTAAGATGCTTCTGACGTTGTCTCTGGTTCAGAAGTGGCTTGGTAGCCCTTTTCCTGAAGACGTCTGAGCGTGGTGACTCTAGATGCACTGACTCCAGCTTCAGTCCACTCCTTGTGAAGCTCTCCCAAGTGTTTGAATCAGCTTTGCTTGATAGTATTCTCAAGCTTGCGGTCATCCCTGTTGCTTGTGCACTTTTCCCTACCCAAATTCTTCCTTCCAGTCAACTATGCATTTAATATGCTTTGATACAGCACTCTGTGAACAGCCACACCTTTCAATAATGACCCTCTGTGATTTACCCTCTTTGTGGATGTTCGTCTTCTGGATCATTGCCAAGTCAGCAGTCTTCCTCATTATTGTGGTTTCAAAGAACAAGAGATACCCAGAATTTATACTGTAGGGATGGTCATTAATTGAAACTCAAATGTAAATATTATATTAATATTTTGAGATACTGATTTTTGACTTTCATGAGCTGTAAGCTCTAGTCATCAAAGTAAAAATTTTTTTTTGAAATGTTTTAGTTTACTTCTAATGATTCTAAAATATATGAAAAAACAAAAATGTAACTTTTTAAAATTAGACATTCATTTTTTTTTAGATGTACCTGTAAATTTAAACTTTTTTTTTTTTATATTTAATATAATCAATATCAAACAAAGTGTACAACATGTGCTTTTGTGAACTTGACTATTAGCTAGAAATGAGAAAATTTGTTTGAAACCGTAAAACCTGTTACTGTCAGCCCTGTTACTTTTCAGAGTAACGGGTTTTGACGTGGGTTACTTACACATGTCTCTTGGATTTGGCAGGAGGGCAGGAATCTCACTTGGGATTACTTGGAATTGGTTCCGAACTTGGAATCCTAGACCTAGAGCATTAGAGAAGTGGTTCAAATCTTCTGGCAGCAGATTTATTAAGAATAAGGCCCTATGGCTGAGTGATTTTTCTGATTTTATGAATTAATTTGAATTTAATTGATAAAATAGTTTTGCCACAATTGTATTTTTTATAAATCAAGGAACTGTAAATACGACATCACAACTGTAAATAGAAATATTACCAAATGTATTACTAGAAAACAATGATCCGATCACATGAAGGTGCACGTGATTAACCGCTCACGTGTGATGCACTCTATGAAGGACCGAAAGCAGAAAATATTTCTAGGTGCTATTCACACTTGTGCTTTTGCGTTGAAAAAGATATGACAGGAGCAGTGGAATAGGGAAAAATGCAAGGAGATGGGATCTGAACTTCTAATAACTCGAGCACAGCGTTTTTAGAATGCCGTTTCAGGCTCTGCAAGAGATGCGAGTGCAATGGTCAAATGCGTCCATCAAAAGCATGTTTAAATAGAAAAAACTGAGCAGTGGAACGCAAAAACCTGTAAAAATAAACTATGTCTGATATGTTTGCATGAAATAGTCTACCGAGACAATAGTCTACTGGTCTTACACTTTTAGTGATTTTGAATTTGAATTGCCTTGAATTTTGAGATTTTTTAAGCATTTCTCTTGTATTATTTCTTAACATACATGTTTAAGACAAGCTTGTCAAATAAGTGCCTTCATATTTCATGCATCTTTACTGTAAAAAAGATATCTAACAAGTGATTAGTTTTACATTTATATCATGTTGACAACTTAGGCCCCGATCAGAGAGAACGCGTTTTTCAGGTTTGAAAATGCACGGGGCAATGGACTGCCTTTTTTTGACTATTTTTAAATTTAGAAAAGAGAAGTGCGCTGCGGTTTTTTAAGTTTCTAGCCAACCTCTGAATCAGCTGTCCTGTCAGTCTAATAAAGGATTTATATCTTTGATTTGCTGTTAAGTAAACTGCCATATTAGCAGAAACTTTAAACATGGTAGTAGTTGCGGTTCGTGAAGTCAGCTCCGGGTAATCTGTGACAATCACCACAAGCTTCTCCATCATTGCAGTCTCCGGACGTTCTAAGGCACAAGGCACAGCAGGTGGCTAAAACGCAAGGCCCCCGGGGCACATAAACAGCACACAAAACGCTCACTGCCAATAGAAAACAATTTAAAAAAAGGCACCTCTCACTGGAAAAAATGCAATCTGTCTGATCGGGGCCTTAATATGTGGTACACTTGGAATAGAACTTTCTTTAACTAGATGGTTAATATAGAGAATGTTACTTGAATCACGTTACATTTTTTAAGGTGACTTAAATGTTAGTTAAATGTAGTTACATTAAGGTGACTTAAATGTAAATAAATGAAAATCAAGATTTTATTTTTTGCCATATCACTCAGTCCTAGAATAACCTCAACAACATATAACTGGCAACATAATCACTTGTATAAAAATGCTTTATATGATTAGTATGTCCCAGATTTCCACAACTATTATTTCAAAACACAATCTCACCTGTGCCAAGAACAGCTTTCTCAAACTCTGTAAAAACACATGTATATGAGAACTCTAACACCACACATAGTCATAGTGTATGCTTACTGTACACACACATCAAAACATGCTGCACAATTTATACAAGCTCTGCACTTACACACCTGGTTTAAGTACAGAGATTCTGTTTTCTAATGGCTGCTCCATTAATTTGGTGATCCACTCCTTCAGTGCCACTGCAGAGGAATGATAAGCTATCACCTCTTTACTTTCCACACTCAAACGAGGGTTATGGGGCTCAAAATTTACCACAGAGGGCAAATCCACAGAGGCCTGTGACAGAGATTGGTAAAGTCAAGAATACAAATATAAAATCTACAAATCTTGAATTGACTTGTACTTTTTGTAAGAGATCCTAGACCAGCACTGGGCTTCACACACAATATTTAATCATATATACATCTAGGGCACAAATAACAGTACCAAAAATGAAAAAATGTATTTCAACATTTGGGTCACATAATCTCTGCATCACCTTTAAGAACGCTAGTGACTGCGACTGGTCCAGCAGAATGTTGATCTCAGATTTGGTCCTACTCATCTTCTCGACGTTCTCATTAAATTTCTTTATCAAGGAGACCAGTTTGTTCTGACCTTTCTCCTGTTCCTTATCGATAGCAAGCATGGCTTCTTTCTCATCTCGGTCAATCATTTCTCTAATCTGCCTGTATTCCGTCTCAAGAATACGTTTGCGGGTTGCAGCTAGGTCCTGGGAAAGCAAACCCAAAGGAAATGAAAGCTCCACATGCTGACATATGTGATAGTTAAAACTGTATATGCACATCTTGTCACCTCTTACAGTACCTTAATCTGATTCTGCTAAAGAGTCCAAAGGAAAAATAAACATTTCCAAACCTTTAATTTGATTTGTTGCTCCTTCATCTGTATGACAACCTGCTGATTCTTGTCAGTTTTGACTTCAAGGATGTTGAGCTTGTCAGTCAGGTCAGTCTAAAAAAAAGTTAAGAATGACAATTTTAGGGAATCCCTTAATTGCCGTATTTTTAAAACCACACAATCCTAATAAATGTTTACATATCAAATAATACAAACCTTTAAAAACAAACAAGCAGATATTATAATTATTGGACACTATGCTTCTGTTATTTTGCTAAGAGTCTGTTTAAGTCAGTACGTCTAAGATATATACATATAAAAAACATTGTCAAAATCTATTATTGTAAAGGTAAGGACGTGATGTGTGGCCAAGTATGGTGTCCCAGAATTTGTGCTCAGCATTTCACCCATCAACATGCACACACAGGGAGTAGTGATCACACACACACACACACACACACCTGGAACAGTGCCTGGTACCTTGCTCAAGGGTCTCACCTCAGTTGTGATATGAATGGTAGAAGAGAGCGCTATACATTCACTCCCCCCACCTACAATCTCTGCTTCTCGAGACGCAAACCCACAACCTTTGGGTTACAAGTCAGACTAATAAAAGTGTTGTATTCTGTTGAGCTGCCTTTGAAGCTGTTCCATAATTGATGAACTTTGCAACATTGACACAGTTATTGAATAGAACTGAATAAACAAAGGACTTAATTGAGCTGAAAATTCTAAAACTGCTTTAAATAATTTCATATTTGATTAAATTTGCAACATCCTCTGCCATTGAAATAAACTGAAGCAACATTGAACTCGTTTACTTTTTTACTCATGATACTAACTGAATTTAATTTGTTATATACTTGGTGGACTGCAAAACTGACAGAACTAAACTGAATCAACACTGCCTAAATTAAGCTGAATAATGTCTTCTGTAGAACTGCTCTTCAGCTGAAATTTAAGTCATTTTAGAATTTAATTTTGCGACACGGTATGTTTTGGTGAAGCTAATTTGAAAATCTATATAGTATAAAATAGCTATAGTATACAAATAACCGTTGTGGTCTGAGTATTGGTAGGTTTAGGAGTAGGTGTGGGGGAGGGGTTAGGATTAGGGAATCAGGTAGCGATTTTATAATAGTTCGGTAAAGTTGGCAAGATATTGACAGATTCGACTTTTCCAGATCAATAAATCGTGAGCAAAACGTTTTTAATACACAAATGACGCCTCTTTTTGTAGTGATGTAGAAAACGAGCTACAAGCGAGGTTTCCTCAAAACAAGCTTTCCTCCGCTCTGTATAAAATATGTTGATCTCAATGCCCTGGGATCTGAGAGACAAGTCCGAAGGGACCGTCTGCAAAGTGCCAAACGCGAAAAATGTTACTAATAAAATACTCAACTTTACACTAACACACTCTACTTTCACCAAATTCAGTTCACACATCACTGCCTTCTGCTGGTTATACTACAACACTCATTGCTTTGGCACATTTTTTTATGAATTTCTATTATGAAAAATAGTTAATAACTTCACCGTAATTGGACATAGTAGTTCATAACTTTACTGTAACACTGTACTTTCACATGAATTCAGTTCACATATCGCTGATGGCTGCGCTCGCGGCCAAACCTTACAGTGCTGCGGGCCAGGCCGCCTCCTAGCTATCCTGCAGGTCCACCAAACCAAGGCACTCAAACAAATGCACGAGAGTAGTACTGACCACTTCAGCACAGGTTACACTCCCAAGTACCGAAATGGGCATGGCGCCGCAGTACAGTTCGCATGACCATCACGGCAACGCGTTGCCACTCATTCAGCCCCTGGATGGACCTTGTCTTTCTACAGGTCGGAGTGCCCTTAGAACAAGTGCCTCGGCATCTTGTTTGTCACGATGAATGCCTCTAATGTTGACTGCTTTGGCACATGAATGAATGAATGAATGATGCATTTATATAGCGCCTTATTGTGTATTGCTGTACACCCAAAGCGCTTTACAATCATGTGGGGGGTCTCTCCTCAACCACACACCAGCTACAGGTGGAGAGGAGAGAGTGATAGAGCCAATCAAGTGGATGGGGTCTTTTTACATCTCGTAATTATACATTATCACTGTAAGGGGTGTACCGAGTTTAGCTTTTTAAAATTATTTCTTAATGCGTTAAGACACTTTAAATTTTCATTATAATGGTTTTCTATGGGAGTAAAGTGCTTAACATGTTGTTTAGCATGTTTGCATATATATTCTGGGCTCAGCTGCTTGCAACATATTATATTTTATTAACAAGCTGTATACCGAATTTAGTCTTTATTTATTTATTTGGTCTTTATCACTGTCTTCCTCCATTCATTAATTGCACCATATTAAATGTTTTTACATTGCAATTAGAGAAAATTAAATTCAACGTGTTGCATTCATGTTCTGGGTTCATCTGCTTACCTATACATACATAGTAGGCCTATATATTTTTATAAACTATACTAAATATGGCCTTTTCATATCACAGTTTTTTTATTGCGATAATAACAAACAAATATTACAGATTACAGATATTACAAACATACTAAAATCCTTTCAATAATAAACGAGTTATGGTTTAATAGTTATTTTTCATATCAATGTCGTCATTCAATAAGCCACTTACGTTAAACTTTTCTTTATAATGGTTTTCTATGGGAGGAAAATGCATAATGTGAAAACTGTGAGCGTTGCTTTCATATTCTGGGCACATCTACTTACTTGTATACCTAGTTTGAAACATTCATAAGGTGTATACTGAGTTTTGTCTTTTAATATTACGTTCTTAATTTATTAAGCCACGTTCATTATTTTTATAACTCTTCTATGGGAGGAAAATACTTAACAAGAAACGGTTTATTGCTTTCATGTTCTGGGCTCCTCTGCCTGCAAAGTCCTTTTAGAAAGGCAAATAATATCCACGTAGCTTTAAGGTAAATATAATATTAGTCATATCAGCATTAGTATTGTTAATTTTTTTAAATTGTTGTTGGTCAATTAAATTTATGTTTTTTTAAATGACAAGTATCGGAATCGGTATCGGTGATACTGGCCCTGTATTTACTCAGTATCGGATCGATACCAAAATTTGCAGTGTCGCACACCCCTACTGAAGAGAACCGACTGTCTTCAGAATAGTTTTGATGGCATTTTCATTTGATTTGATAAAGTAGCGTTCATGAGCGGAGCTGCTTAGATTACAGCCATTACTGAGGAAACCGCTAGCTCTACCGCTCTCAAAGCGCCTCCTACTGGCAGACAATCAGATTGCATTTTCAATAATAAGCCAGTCTCCGGCAACATGTTTTCGTTGTTACTCAATTTTTTTTTTTTTTCTTCTGCAGCAACTCACTTGGAGTCAGAATAATTTTGTCTTTTGTCTTTTATAAAATTGTCTTTTTTTTGGGGGGGGGGTGAAGGAATTAATACTTTTATTTAGCAAGGATGCTTTAAATTGATCAAAAGAGATGATAAAGACATTTATAATATTACAAAAAATGTATATTTCATATAGATGCTGTTCTTCTGAACTTTCTATTCATCAAAGAAATCTGAAAAAAATCTGCTCCGCTGTTTTCAACATAATAATAAATGTTTTTTGAGCAGCAAATTAGAATATTAGAATGATTTCTGAAGGATCATGTGACTGGAGAATGATGCTAAAAATTCAGCTTTGAAATCACAGGAATAACTTGCATTTTAAAATATTTTCAAATAGAAAACAGTCATTTTAAATGGTAAAAATATTTCAAAATGCTACCGTTTTTGCTGTATTTTGGATCAAATAAATGCAGGCTTGGTGAGCAGAAGAGAATTCAAAAAACAAAAATCTTACTGTTCAAAAACTTTTGCATGGTAGTGCATGTTAGCCTACAGTTTGAAGTTAAAGATATTAATATTAATAAGGTGAGTCTGAGATGTTTATTTGAAAGTGATTTCACATTTCTTGTTTGTCTTCTAAATACAAATAAAAGATGAACATTAATTTATTTGTGCTGTCCCCCCCTAAAATATTATAAAGTTTTATAGGAGTTCATAGACTCGGCAAATTCATTTTTCGTAAGTTTGTAGGTACAGACATCTGTTGTGGGCATTCGTGGTAGTTTTTAGGAGGATTTTTTTAATAGTGTTCATATCAATATCGGAATTATATCGTATCGACCGAAATTAAGAAATCTATTGTGATATAAATTTTGGCCATATCTTCCAGCCCTAAGTCAGATACAGTACATGTCGCTGCGCGCCATCCACATCCTGGACATCCACAACTTCAATCGTGCAGCCGATGTGCTCTCACGACAGCTCGTGTTCCCCGGAGAATGGCGAATCCATCCTGAGACGATCCAGCTGTTCTAGGAGTCGACTCGGGAAACTCAGGTAAACCTGATTGCCTCCCTTGGCCAGTTGAATGACTCCCTGACCAAGGCCCCCTCGGCACAGACGCAATGGCGCACAGCTGGCCTTGGGCTTTACGCAAGTATGCGTTTCCCCCAGTGAGCCTTTTCGCACAGACATTGTGCAAGGTCAGTGAGGACGAGGAACAGGCCCTGCCGTTTGCGCCGTATTGGCCCACCGCGACCTGGTTTCTGAACTCATGCTCCTCGTGACAGCCCCTCCTGGTGCATCCCTCTGAGAAAGAACCTCCTTTAACAAATAGGAAAGACTTGAAGCAATCTTTCATTGAAGGTCGAAATCCCTTCTGTTAAGAAATCCTGTGGGGAAAGGAACAGCAGCTTGGCTATCTCCAGCAGCGTTATACTCCCCTCTAGTCCCTGCGGATACCAAGAGCGGATTTGTGCTGGGTAGTGGGAAGGTTATGACTTTGCGTAGCATTTATCTGACACCCAGCTGTTTGTCAACATTTGCTATGCCATAGGGTTGTGGTGCCCTATATGTCTTCACGAAATAACTTGTAGTGAGCGACAGACAGGGAAAGTCTCGGTAACGTATAGGGGTCGACCGATATGTGTTTTTCAGGGCCGATGCCGATACCGATTATTGTAGACCGATAACCGATATATTGAACCGATATATATGTCTGGTGTAAAAATTAAAATGAATGTCAAAATTAAGAATAAGAAGGGCTCTGACAAAAACCGCCTTCCCTAGTGTTGGTTGCACTTCTTACTCTTGTCTTCCCCCATGCATCCATCTACAACAGAGGTCTTCAACTCTGCTCCTGGGGACCCATTCTCCTGGAAAGTTTATTTCCAACTGGCTTCAGCACACCTGCCTGCAATTTTCAAGCAGTCTTGAGGAGCTTGATTGGCTGCTTCAGGTGTGTTTGATTAGGGTTGTAGCTAAAATCTTCAGGATAGTGGGTCCCCAGGAACAGGGTTGAAGACCTCTGATCTACAATAAGGGTAATATATAAAGAGAGAGTTAAAAGTGGGGCCACTGCATGCTTCATGATTAAGCCTATGAATACTAAATACTACAGCTAAACAGCTTGGGGAAATGTAAGTATTTGGCTTCAATAATTTACATGTTAGAAATGTGTGTGTAATAGCATAACCTCTCATAATTCTTCATTAATTATTTTCGGTTGACTAAATCATAACCTACAAGAGGTGACTATTCAATTCATCATCTAATGCACATCAGTTGATTAATTTAAAAAGCGCAATGTATATAATAAGTGTAAATAATTTAATTGTCTTCATAGCTCCATTGTAGAAGTTGTGAAGAAGACCGCAACTATTTTAATGAAACTATAACACTAATAGCCTGTTATAGGCTCACTTGGTTCAATAGCCTATTGAAATGTCCCAATTTCCGTCATCATAATCTTGGCCTATGTGACAGTATCTTAATCTTGGCCTATGTGACAGTATCTTAATCTTGGCCTATGTGACAGTATCTTAGTCTTGGCCTATGTGACAGTAATTTCCATTAGTTTTCATTTACAGAGCAGTGCAAATGAAGGCATAAAACATTAATTTAATTTATCTTTTAATCAAATGAGAGTTAAACTATTTTTTGTCAAACAAATGTTTACTATTAAAATTAAAACATGTAAGAAATAGCGTATTGTGTGATTGTTCTTTTAAACAAAAGTTGCAATAATTGTAGTAGTATTAGTAAATAAACCGAACTTTTATTTTGACGGGTTGCCATGAGGACCTCTTAAGTTTCTGTAGCCTATTTATGATATGACGATCGTTTTACTCAAACGAAACAGTCAAATGCTCATGAAGTAACTCTCAGAGCAGTTCTGGGGATGATGTTCATGTATTTATGTCCTCATTTAGTGACATGGCAGATGCGGAATACACCGCGAGCGTCGCGCACTTCTGTGTGTGTGTGTGTGTGTGTGTGTGTCAAAATCGCGCGTCTGTGCCTTTCACATATACAGAGACACGCCGAACATGCAGAATTCATATTTAAATAGTCTTTTTGCAGCTTAATGTTTACAGATAGTCCATATCATGAGTCGATTTAAGTGTACTGACCTACTTTTGATTAATTCATCCAAACTTTGACTAATTCCGTGACTCCGCGTTATACAGTAAATTCCATATGACTGGATTCCGCGATTCCCCCTGCGTTTCCCCCATCTCGGAAACCATAAATAGATAATATTGAGGTTTTTACAACTTCAGTGTAGTGGATTGTAATTTATTGCAACTTGTGCAAGGTCAGCTGCTGCCTTTGAGAGATAACTGATGCGTGAAGCAGCACCTGTTAGCAAGCGCTTTCGGTGTGAGAGCGCCTTTAGTCTTCCACGTTGATTGGTCGGACTCCTGACTCTCAACAAATCAGATGCGCGGTGGGCGGAGACTGCTCTAGGCCACAGAGTGGTGAGTTCCGACAGGCTGCATCAGAGCCAAATAGCGCGTTTCAAAATTAAATAATTTTATCGGCACATCGGTTTTGAAAATGACCGATGCCGATTATCATAAAAATGCTTAATATCGGTGCCAATAATCGGCCAGGCCGATAATCGGTCGACCCCTAGTAACGTACGTAACCCGCGTTCCCTGATGGAGGGAACGGAGACGTTATGTCCCCATGCCACAATCTCGAACCATGGCTGGCAGCCAGGGACAAGTTCTCGGATGAAAGTACAGTGGGTTACAGTGAAGTTATTAACTATTTTTTATAATAAAAAAAATCATAAAAAATGTGCCAAAGCAATTATTTTCAAAATGAGTGTTGTAGCATAACCAGTAGGAGAGCAACGATGTGTAAACTGAATTTGGTGAAAGTACTGTGTGCTACAGTAAAGTTATTAATTATTATGTCCAATAACGATGAAGTTAACTTTTTCATAATAAAAATTTATTATTTATTTAATTAATATTACTATATTATAATAGAATAATTATATTATATTATTTATTTAATAAAATTGTTTATTGTGTGTCTCGTGTATCTTGTCAGTGTCTGCGCTTGCTTGGACATTTGTTGTGGAAAAATAAGGAAAGTGTGTTCAGCTAAATTCAATTAGTATTTCGTTAGATGGGTATAAAAAAAAAGCGTAGTTTACCGCGAGCAGTTGTCGTGTGAAGGCCTCCTCATGTGATGACCGAAGAGTGTAAAGACCAGCGGCTGAGGGTATAAGTATCACTTTTGATTTCTCCTCTTTTCTACTACTTGTTTCACTTCTGTTTCAGTTTTTATAACCATTTCTTACTATGTGTGATCAAGTTGTTGTTTTTCGCATGTGTGTTTGGCAGTGTTATTTCTTAGATTTACTGATAAACTATACTGTCGTGATTTGTATTTGTTATATATTTTAATTTTAGTTAAATAATGTTTGAATTTATTCTGTATAGGTCTTTTAAGTTTTAGTTTTTTTATTTGAGTTATTTTAATACTTAAACAAACTAAATGTAAATGTAATGATATATATATATTGAATTTATAAATGTAAATTATAAACATATACTGTACATATATATAGTTGTTGTTTTTTGGTGTTTGGCTTAGTGTTATGTTAGAATCATTATTATACTCTTATACCTTTTGTTCTTTAATATTTTGAATTGTTTTTAGCTTTATTTGTTTTTTTTTTTTAATTTTGTTGTATGCATTTGTCATTTTTATTTAATTTCTTTATTTTTAAAATGTGTATAGGTAGTATTTATAAAGTTTTAGCTTTTAGTTTTGGATCTGTTTTTAGTTGTTTTAATACTACAATTGATTGCTTCTGTTGTCCTCATTTGTAAGTCGCTTTGGATAAAAGTGTCTGCTAAATGACTAAATAATAATAATAATAATAATAATAAATGTCTCAAAGCAATTACTTTCACAATGAGTGTTGTAGTATAACCAGCACGAGAGCAGCGATGTGTAAATTGAATTTGGTCACACTACAGTGTGTTAAAGTTATTTAGTATTTTATTAATAACATTTTTTTGCGTTTGGCACTTTGCAGACAGTAACCTAGATCACTGTCTAATACTTGATGGCTGCTCTGTAAATTCTTCGTCATCACTTAGGAACCTAGACGTACTTTTTGATAGCAATCTTTCCTTCGAAAAACATGTTTCTAGCATTTGTGAAACTGCATTTTTCCATCTTAAAAATATATCTAAATTACGACCTATGCTCTCAATGTCAAATGCAGAAACATTCATGCATTCATGACCTCGAGGCTAGATTATTGTAATGCTTTATTGGGTGGTTGCTCTGCATGTTTAATAAACAAACTCCAGCTGGTTCAAAATGCAGCAGCTAGAGTTCTTACTAGAACCAGGAAGTATGACCACATTAGCCCAGTTCTGTCAACACTGCACTGGCTCCCTATTAAACATTGTATACATTTTAAGATCTTGCTAATTACCTATAAAGCCCTGAATGGTTTGGCACCTCAGTATTTGAGTGAGCTCTTATCGCATTATAGTCTTTCACGTCCACTGCGATCTCAAAACTCTGGCCATTTGATAATACCTAGAATATCAAAATTAACTGCGGGCAGGAGATCATTTTCCTATTTAGTGACCAAACTCTGTAACAATCTACCTAACACTGTTCGGGAAGCAGACATACTCTGTCAGTTTAAATCTAGATTACAGACCCATCTCTTTAACCTGGTTTACACAAAATACACTATCGCATTTCTATAATTCAAATCTGTTAAAGGATTGTTAGGCTGCATTAATTAGGTCATCCGTAACCGGGAAATTTGCATTGTTAAAAGCGCTATACAAATAATACTGACTTGACTTAAAAACTTTTGCTCGCGAGTTATTGATCCGGAAAAGTCGAATATGTCAATATCTTGCCAACTTTACCGAACTTTTAAAGTTCAGGGTAATATTTGCCAGGGGGTCAGAATTGGGCACAACACCTGCGTTTTTTACTGCCACAATAAAAGCACTAAACAGGATCATATCATATTTGTTCACATCCGTTTCTACATTCAGGTTTACAAATAAAGTTAGGCCCTACCTTTTGCTTGAAGCGTCGCTCATCTGCCGTGATAAACTCACAGCCTTTATGCATGTCCTGCAGACAGGTAGTGCAAATGCACCTCTGGTGCTGATTGCAGAAGAACTCCATCAGTTTGCCATGATCTGAACAGAGCCGATCCATCAGATCTGCCAGCGGATCACACAGTTGATGCGCCCGAAAAACGGCATTCTCCCGGTGAGGCCTGACATGATCCTCACAATAAGACGCCATACATGTCAGACAAGTTTTGACGGCTTTGGCTTCCATGCAGTTATCACATTTGATCGCATCTGGATCTTTCTTTTTCACCTCAAAATGTTCCTCGACGGGTTCAGAGACACCTGCTTTAATTCTATAGGCGTCCAGCACCGCGCTGAGGACGGTGTTCTTCTTTAGTTCAGGTTTGCTGGGGAACACCATTCGGCAATGAGGGCAGGACAGAGATGATATCCTGTCTTTCCATGTCGCTTCGAGACAGTTGGCGCAGAAACTGTGTCCACAGATTAAACTCACCGGGTTCTCGAACAGACATAAACAGATACTGCATGTCAACTCGTCCTCAAGACCCAGTAGAGACATACTATCTGCCATTGTGACACGTCCAAGCTAACAGCGATCACTGACAACACACCCGACTGCGCCCTTAGTGTAAACGAAACTGAACTCTTATAGGCGGGGAAACGAAACTTCAACCTCCACACGACACGGAGTCATGAATCAACTAATGAACTAAGAGTTGTCAATAGACAAAATATTACAGAATTAACTGCGATTGTTTCTAATTTTGAATGTACTATCCTTAGGCCATATGTAAAAAATATTTAATTTAAATAAGTACATTCTTTCATGCTACGTTTAAATGTTAAAATACAGTTTATATAAAAATAAATGTGATAATATTTTTTAAAAGCTGAAAATAAAAGAAAAATAAAACTGTAAGATTGTTTCTTTTTTTGCGTAAATGTACAAATATCATACAGGTTCTTCAAATGTACACAAGAGGGCGCTGTTTGCTTATAAAATCGTTGCTTGAATATTTGCTTGGTAAAAGCAGGACTAAAAATCTGTGTAGAGTTTGGAAGATTCTGAAGAACTTTTTGAAGAATCATTTTAGCATTATCATTATTTTATTTAACTATAGACTCTACGTCAAGGTGTTTATTACAGTTGCCACTCAAGTCCCTTCTGCAAATTGCATTCATGGAAAAAGACCACTTTTCTGAATCTGTGATCTCATACAGACCAGAAGACTTTTGTGGGTCATGGTGAATTATACTTTTTTTTTTTATTATTCTACAATCTGTATTTAGTATTCAACAATTTATTTTCTATGGTATTTATGAATTTCTCTTCTGGTTACAGATAGATATTCACAATATATATTTACAGGTATAGGCCTATTTCATTCATTCATTCATTAGCCTGTTTGAATTAATTATGGTCCAACTTTGAACAGAGATGTTTTGTTCAAGCACAGTTTTTAGGGGGACACTTTCAGAACCTTTAAACACTTTATACTATTATAATACTTATAATACTACTAGCTAACTTATTATTTGACTCATTTGCTGACCAATCCCCTCATGCCTCCATTCCTCTCTTGTCCCCTGATTCCACACACATTCTGAATACACATTATAGAGTATTAAACTCTAGTGTGAAACTTAGGAGAATACAAATTCCATCTACAATTGTCCTAACACTAGCACTGTCTATTCTATTTCTATTCTATCTACTTGTTTTCTGTTTATTCATTAAAATCTTGACCCTCTAACACTATTCTACTTCTGTCGTATTCTGGTTTTCTTTTTATTTATTATAAAAAAACTCAACCCTCACTAGTACTCGCTATTCTATACTTGTTTTCTTTTTATTTATTATTTTAAAACTTGACCCTCTAACACCAGTACTCTCTATTCTATTTCTATTCTATCTACTTTTTATAAATTTGAATTATATATATATATATATATTTGCATATACTGTGTTAGACTGTCCACGACTTGTCACAGCACTTACATATTGTTGCTCTTGTGTTGCTTTGATTGCTTCTGTTGTCCTTCTATTGTAAGTTGCTTTAGATAAAAGTGCCTACTAAATGATAAATGTGAATGTAAAAATTATAAAACTATTAACATTTTAATTATAATTTAAGTACAATTAGATTTGGAATGTTTATGGAGTCTAATTGCCTTTTGATGAATAGGTTAGCTAACTTGCTTAGTGACTTCACTGCCCTTATTCTAAATTTTAGAGGTCTAAATAAAGGTTCTTGAGTGTGTGTGGTCACATGTATACTGACTCTCAGTCTGGCACACTTTCTTTCTGCATGTTTGTGTGCATATTTATGCATATCACATGGATTTATTAATTTTTTTTACTTGTCCTTTAATCTATGATGCATTATTTTGTTGTTTGATGAGAATTAAGATCACATACCTGGAAGAGCTTAAAAAAATCCATACTGTGAGTTTGCCTCCATGCATCACATTGAGATCTGACAATTAATCCTATAAGTGTGACCCCTGACTTTGACATTTTCTGGCTTGGTGTATGACATGTTTGGCCGCGCAATGCTTAGCTTTATCTTACGTTGGCAGCTGATACGTCTCAGCAATAAATAATCCAGTGTTAAATGCAACCTAATTACACATGGAATCAATGACCTTTCTTCCGACAGGAAATACTTCAGGAAACCGCTAAAAGTTATTAAGGGCCACTTGTAATTTTAGCAGTACATTTAGCATAAATTATTTGAAGAACAGAGGACCATAATTTTATGATTTAGAAGGCTTCATATTTTAGGTTGGTCTGCCAGACATGAAGTGAAGGGCAATTTGGTAATGGATGTTACATGACAGTAATGGTCTGATCTGAATCAGTAGGTTCTCCTGTTTAATTTGGAGTATTGTATGTAACATCCACACATGATTTTTACTTAATCTAGATAAGGCTGATGGACATGGATCATGGATGACCAGTCACGAAGAGTTGACAGTCATGATAATTGTGAAATTAAAATGTGTCACTGTTTTAGGACAAATGGTAAAATATAAATAAAAAAGTCCATATAATTGTTAAACAATGCATCACATTTCTCTGGACTTCCTGTTTCAGCTTTGTTTAGTCTTTCACCCAGCAGCAGCACACCAGCCTTGTAGAGTGAAGAAGTCTTTAATGTCATTTCTGCCCACAGAGGAACTGCATTATAGGAACTAGAGACAAAGAGATGAAGAATACAAATTCTACTTCATGCTTGAACACAAAGTTGATGTTTGGGTTCAGGATGACCCTGACCCTGTCATTGAGTTGTGTGAGGGGTGGGTGTGTTTGACATTTGTGATGTGTTGAGTGTCCAGATGCTCACAGCAGGGATAACCTGCACCTCCTGCAGACTGTGGCCTTTTGGTTTCACACAGAAACACTCACACTGACACACTCGAGCCTTCATTAACACCTTACAGTGCCACTGGTAAACAGATTCCATTACTCCATTTAGACTCCTGTAGCGTTACCCTGGCTGTAACAGACAAAATATAGGGAACAGAAGAACCCTCAGTGATCTTAACCCTGCATACATAATGAAGATATTGTAAAAAGGTTAGTGTAACAGACTTTACAAATCTAATAGGTACAATTGCCTTGTAGCTTAACTTTTAGTTACATTTTACTTACAATTTATGACTTTATACTTATTGTTACATAAATACTTTTTTAAAGTAGACACTTTAATTATGAATAAACAAACAAATAAATACATAATACTACATGACAACTGCAATATTCTCTGTATGGCTGCATTCATATCACTATTTTCATCCTTTCCTCCTACATAGCCAAAAAACACATTTTGGCAATTTCTTGCAAATCACATTTCAATGCCTGAAAAATAATAATAAAAATGTATTCACACACACATTTTTATATGACCAGGATTTAGTGGGACCAAGAGAAAGCAATTTTTTGGTTTGTTCAAAGTCATACGTTCTTTATTAATCACTTTATCTCATTTGCATCATGGTATTGCAAAGTGAAGAAGATGGGCTTGATAGTCAAGCTCTTTATAAGCATTGTTTTCTTCTTTAGCTCTTTCCCCTCCCCACTCGCAGACACACAGACTTTCTTTAATTAGGTTGCAGAGTGCTCTGTGGCGTTATGGTTGAATGAAGGTGCTGTCACACAGACTCAGTTCTACTGCATACGCACAGACACAAAACATTTCCATTGAACTCAGCACAGTAATTGATTGTACTGGGACAGCCAGCAGGCTCTTTTTTTATTACCTTGTGTGTGTAGTGCACAAGTTAGTATTCCCTCTACAATTATTTTCTGTGCTTGTGTTTAGTATGAACAGAGACCTGCTACCGGTACTACCACTTCCTGCATCTACCAAATGTTTTTCTTATGTATACTTTTCTTGCATATGCCCTGACAACCCTGTCAGTAGTGCTCAAGTAACCCTTCATTTATATAACTTTTACGTTATAACACACTTAATAATAATTCAAAATTATATGCAATGGCAATTATTACAGTTATTTACTTTTAAACTAAACAATGAACTGACCAGAAAGACTGGGTAAGTGTAACAATTTGTTTGTCTATTGCAGTTGTTGACAGTTTCCCCGGGCGCTGCAGCATTGGCTGTCCACTGCTCCGGGTGTATGTTCACTACTGTGTGTACACTTGGATGGGTTAAATGCAGAACAAAAATTCAGAGTATGGGTCACCATACATGGCCACACACCACTTCCCTTTCCCCTTTCCGTTTCTTTTGAATAATAACTCAATGGGACTTTAGAAAACTTTTTGTATGCTAGAGTTTACTTAACATAAAAGATAGATAAATATGAAATGTCTTTTTAAAATCTTTGAAGTTGTTATTAAAATGATGAATAACTCAACCTAATAACTATACTTGCCCTACACTAATAATTTGCATGAACAAAAAAGTCAGTGAGGACCAGAAACTGTTTGAGTACCAACATTATTAAAAATATTTTATTTTGTTTTCAACAGAAGAAAGAAACTCATACATGTTTGTATCAACTTGACGGCGAGTAAATAATGACATAATTTAAATTTTTGGGTGAACAACAGTCCCTTTAATGTTACATTTTACAATCAGGAAGGAGGACGTTTAATGCTTTTCACAATTATTGTGTTTTCTCAACAATTACAACGTGTTGCACAGGTGAGGGTTTTCATTAGAGAATGTATGTTTGTATGTTCCATACATCTGTGATGTGTTCTCTGCATTTATTGACTCTCAAAGTGAGGCTTCTTCTCTACCACTACTATCTGTTCCAAAAACCTAGAGAACTGTCTATCTAGGAAGCATTTTAAGGCATCACAAGCACAGGCTGTGCCCTGTAGGAAACATTATTTTTTTACCAATTCACAGCCATTAAGGCACAGAGAGAGATGTATTTTTTAAAGTAAGACTGAGTTTGTTTGTCTATTGCATCTGTTGACAGTTGAATAATAACTTAGTGTGACTTTTATCAAATCATTTCATTCTAGAGGTTACTTCTCATCAAAGCTTGATAAATATGAAATATCTATGAGCAAACAGAGCCATAATTTCTTTCCTTAACATTTTTTTTTTCAAAGCATACTAACCTTGTTCCCTACTTTAGCACATACAGGTACATCTAAAAAAAAAAAAATTATATCGTGAAAAACTTTTGTAACTTATTTCAAAAAGTGAAACTTTCATATAAATTTTACATTCATAACATGTAAACTAAGACATTTCAAAAGTTTTTTTGTTTTAATTTTGATGATTAGAGCTTACAGCTCATGAAAGTCAAAATCCAGTATCTCAATATATTAGAATATTTATATTTGAGTTTCTTTAAACGACCATATAATCCCTACAGTATAAATTCAGAGTATCTCTTGTTCTTTGAAACCACAATAATGGGGAAGACTGCTGACTTGGCAATGGTCCAGAAGACAATCATTGACACCCTCCACAAAGTGGGTAAATCACTGAAGGTCATTACGGAAAGGTGTGGCTGTTCACAGAGTGCTGTATCAAAGCATATTAAATGCAAAGTTGACTGGAAGGAATAAATTGGGTAGGAAAATGTGCACAAGCAACAGGGATGACCGCAAGCTTGAGAACACTGTCAAGCAAAGCTGATTCAAACACTTGGGAGAGCTTCACAAGGAGTGGACTGAAGCTGGAGTCAGTGCATCAAGAGTCACCACGCTCAGACGTCTTCAGGAAAAGGAACTTTTCTGAAACACTTCTGAAACAGAAACAACGTCAGAAGCATCTTACCTGGGCTAAAGAGAAAAAGAACTGGACTGTTGCTCAGTGGTCCAAAGTCCTCTTTTCAGAAAAATTTTAATTTTGCATTTCCTTTGGAAATCAAGGTCTGGAGGAAGACTGGAGAGGCACAGAAGCCAAGCTGCTTGAAGTCCAGTTTGAAATTTCCACAGTCAGTGATGATTTGGGGTGCCGTGACGTCTGCTGGTGTTGGTCCATTGTGTTTTATCAAGTCCAGAGTCAATACATCCGGCTAACAGGAGATTTTGGAGCATTTTATGCTTCCATATGCTGACAAGCTTTATGGAGATGTTGATTTGATTTTCCACCAGGACTTTAGCACCTTCCCACAGTGCCAAAACATCCAAGTGGTTTTCTGACCATTATATTACTGTGCTTGATTGGCCAGGCAACATGCCTGACCTGAACCCCATATGGAATCTATGGGATATTTTCAAGAGAAAGATGAGAAACAGTCGATCCAACAATACAGACGAGCTGAAGGCTCAATAGTGCCTCAGCAGAGCCACAGGCTGATCGCTTCCATGCCATTCCTCACTGATGCTGGAGTTTGTGCTAAAGGAGCCCTGACAAAGTGTTGAGTGCATAAATGAACTTACTTTAAAGAACTTGAACTTTTCTGCTTTGCAAATCCTTTTTTTGATTGATCTTATGAAATATTCTAATATTTTGAGATACTGGATTTTGACTTTCATGAGCTGTAAGCTCTAATCATCAAAATGAAAACAAAAAACTTTAGAAGTGTCTTACTTTACAAGTAATGAATCTAAAATATATATGAAAGTTTCACTTTTTGAAATAAGTTACAAGTTTTTCACAATATTCTATTTTTTTTTTTTTTTTTTGATGTACCTGTACTAACCTGATCTCCTAATCATTACTGTAACCTAGAAAGAGATAAACATTTGAAGCTTTTACAAATTCACAGCCATCAGAAAGTTTAAGAGAAATATTTAGGAAGTGTTCCACATTTGTGCTTTCTGCTTTTTGCCTTACCTGACTTTCTGCATATCTGATTCCTTTTTACTTTCCTGTGACTATGCAGTTAGCATGTAGCTGCTTTTTGTGCTTTCTACAAGCAACTGATTTCTGCAAGCTTTTCCATAATTCTTAAGTCTTCTGTGTTATAAAAACTGCAGTGGAAGGCTTATCAATCATCTACCACACACACCACGATGGCCAAGCTGAGGATAAAATTATTTTTGAACAAAGCAGCTTGTATTGAACTATATTTATAGAACTCATTAATTGTAATTAAATGTAATATTACTTAGTTTTGGTTTAGGAATGCTGAGAATGCAGAGGTACTCAGAACAGCTGAGGCTTTATCTTTTTTTTTGTGTAAACCCCATATGAAGAATATTCGTTCATGGAGGTAAATCCGCAGGAATTCAAATTGACTTGCAGGGGGTCTGCATGTGCAGGCAGGAGGGAGTCTTCAAAATCAAAAGGCGTAGACCAATCTGATGACCTCAGCAAGCATGGCAAATACATTGGGTTATAAACTTATATCTTTGGTTTGACTGTCATTTTACCAAGGTTTGTGTGAACATGCTTGGTCTTAAATAAACTGTATGTTCATTTTTTTAAGCATTAGGATTATTAAGACATATGAATGATCTCCTCTGATAATCATTACCTATGCTGGGGGAAGGACTTTGTTTATATATTCTGTCCCCAGTCGTGTTCATTAGTATGCATGCAAATCCATTGGCCAGACACCTACAGTTCTGTAGACCTATCTGCTGTTAAAAACTATTGCCACTCTGCCTAAATGCAATTTGTTTAGCAGGTTATTCCATCACATCTTCTGTCTCTATTCTATTCTTTCATCTATGTTTTTTTTAGAGAGTTCCCTTTTAATCTCTTTTTTTAGAGTCTGAAACTTTTTAGAATACTGAGACAGTATTTTAAATACTGTAGGGTTGTATGAAGCATAGAGAAGTATCTTACAGAGAAGCTTTCTGTTTGTCAACACCACAAATCCGTGTGACAACTGACATCCCAAACTGTTTTATCAATTTACTTGTAAGAAACATACATTTTCAAAAATAAACATAACTCCTTCACATTTTCGGTTCGGGTGTGTCCAGTTTACATTGCAGAAAAAATTTCAAAGTATCATCAAGTTATATTCACCACAGGCTTTATTTTACTCAGAACCTGAAAAATACCATTATAAAACCCCATAGAAAATCTTGAACGAACCAGTGGCAAATTAGTCTTCTGTGTTGTGGCGTCATACACCACTCTATTGTGTGCGATTAGTTATAATGCGCAACGCTGTAAAAATATGTGAAAAGAAATATGATGCAACATGAGCGGATCTGAATTTGATGTAATCCACATTTTTCGTTTTATTTTCACTTTATTCAGCTATAGTAGATTTAAGTTAATTGTACAGCATGTGGCATTTTTGCCCCAAGCCCCCATTCATTTTTAAGTGGTGCTCACTGCAGAGCTAAATGACCTAGTCCAGGTCCTCCTCTGTGGACCTGATGGGTGGAGCTTGGCCTAGTTATGGTTAGGGATAGGGTTATGGTTGGGTGTGTTTGGACCTACAAGCGCCACCATTTGCATCTAGAGAGGGTGAGCTGAATGCCAAGCTCCAACCTTTGGCTCTGCAGCAAGCAACTTCGCATTGAATTTCTGACTCGTGGCCCAGGGGAAGGCTAAGCCTTCACTTTCACTCACTTCACTTTTAAGCCTTATCCAGCCTTACACACACTCTGCCTAGGCAGTCTACTTATTTGAACTTTTATTCACAGTGGGCTGTATTATATCTCGAGCTCACACATTAACTCAAACTCTACACTGATTAAAAATGCATTCTTCATTTGTCATGCAAGTCATTTGAAGGCTTTTATTCAGTCTGTCCATGTGAATTATACTCTGGACTGCAGTCTGAATAGAATCGCTGATAGTCTTTACAAGGAAAGGGGCACAAACCTTTAATAAATTGCATTTAAAGAAATAGCCTGCAGCCATTGGTTGACCTGTGGCCAAACACTTTCTGAGAGAGCCCATGAGAAAACATTCCTTTCCAGATAATTAGCTTTCATTCACCCACCCCAAAGAGCCCGATCTCTCCCTGTCTCACTTTTTGCTTAATCATTCTCCAATTCTCTACATCTTTTTTCTTATCAAGAAGCTAAAATATGGTAGATAAAATCAGAAGTCAGAGGGAGAGAAAATTGACACCATCTGTTTTTTGTTCCTCCAAATACCAGGAGAAACAAGATACCGCTGTCCAAATGAGATGCCAGGAAGAATAAGAGCCGTAAATGCACTAGTTTTTTTGTTTTGAACTACCCTCAAGAGGTTTGGCTAAAAGAGCTGGGTGTGGTTTTATGTGGTTTGGGGTCACTTGTATTACTGTGACGTGAAGTAAGAAACTGGAGACAGGTGTGGATGAAGAACATTTACCCGAGCTAAACAGACAGTGAGAAAACTTTATATGAGGAGACATACAGGGAGTGTGAGAATAAAACCGGTCAGAAGACAAAAAATCAACAATACATTTTTCAGAAAAATAAGAACTGGGGCAAGTACGGAGTCAGCAAATGGCTCAGTTGATCTAGTACGGAGAAGCAGGTGTATGTTATTTCATTAAGATGGGCTTTGTTTGTGAACAATTGTCTTCAGGGATTATGCTGCTGGGGTCTCATAGTCACAGGGCTTTAGAAGTCACGGGTCATTTGTTAGCATGATCAGGGTGGGAGGTAGGCTAACAGGACAGTTCACTGAAATAAAACAGCATTTAATGCTCTTGTCCATCAAATTTATTTTCCACAATTAGATTTCAGAGTAGATGTACAGTAATAAGAGTAAGTTTCACTCAGAGATAGTAAGAGGGCTTTTTGAGAGAAGACATGTTTCAAAGTCTGCAATAGTGCAATACAACCACAAATCCAGTTTCACAATGAATCATACGTGCAAACACACAAGACAAACTGGTCTTGTTAGGAAGGAAGTGAGATTGTGAGGTTTGGTACATTTGTGTGTGAAAATAGTATGTTGCAATTAATATCATCTCCTCCAACTTCCGCTTTTGTGCCATTTCTGGTGATACAAATCCTTTGAAAGTTTTCTTTTCATATGTTTAGATTTTTTTCTTTTTTCACCTGAATTTGAAAATGGGTCACTTGAATTTAATTTTTGCAATGTTCCCTCAGCTTTCAAACTAACGCACCTGTTGCCACAGCCACTAGGTGTACCTGCATATGCAAATACTGTAGACAGGATCCAGCACACAGCTTTTTCAGCTCCACCCACAGGACCTCCCCTGAAGCCGGTTGCCTGACAACAGCCATAGAGATTGAGAAGGAGAGAGTAGCAGTGGATGAAAACCAGCAACTGCTGTCAGAGCTTCTGAGAGTGTGTGTGTGTGGTCAAGCAAGCCTGAATCATGCAGTGTGTTTGCACAAGTTTCAGAAACTGTTAGATTCATTGAAGAAGTAAGCATATGAAAATAGTCAGCATAAGGATTCGCTCTCTTTTCCTTGGCTGTGGATTACAGTAGTTAAGGTCTTTTGAACGGAAGCTTACCTGTTTGGATTTGAGTTGGATGACTACAGTGGATATTAGAAGTGGACTGTGAGGAGTGGAAGAGATCATGGCCACTCGGCTGTGAGAGACAGGGTAAGGAGCTCTTTGTATTGTGTTAAACAGAAGGAGGAAAGGACTTTTAGGAAATATAAGGAATTGATGTCAAGGGTTTCATGTTTGTATTGCTCACTCGTGGATTACCTTTACTTGTTACCTTCTCATTTTTGTTACTTCTCAAACTCGGTTTCATTTCTTTTCCCACAAGTCTGACATTCTTTACTACCACTAATATGCCTAGACTCTTTTTTTTTTTTTTTTAGTTCTCTGTCGTAAACTGTCTGATTGCCCTGCAGTCAGTTGATAATGAGATTAATTGTTAATTGAGGGCAGCTGACAACTTGTGTGCGCATAAACCTAAAAGTAATTTATAGTAACCGCAGACATTATCAATATGTAGGTCAAATTATGTATCGCAGTTGTTTTTGACCGTGACACTTTATGGTCTTTTCCGCAAAACTAAGAATCCCTTTAAAAAGGAGTTATTGCATATACTTTATGTATGTGGAAGGTCTCATGAGAGTGATTGACTTAGAAAGCCATTAAAACCTGGTAGAAGCTAGACTGTTATGAAGTTTTGTTAGAATATACTGACTGTAATCTCACAATCTGGTCTAACAAATGTAAGTCTTAATGATATAATTGACAATAATCGTGTTCCTGGTAGAACGCACCTCATCAAGTAACTAGACCAGCTTGAGCCAGGTCATTTAAAATGTATTCTAGGTGAGTGTTTTAGATATGATTTGAGTGTCACTGAATATGGATGTCAGTTGCTTAAATATCTGGTCCGAAACTGAAACCTTCAAACACAGAATTTCCTTAGAATTGTAATTGTCTAGTTTGTCACAAATTAAATACGCTGTTAAAACTGCTGCTGATAGTAGACTTTGGAGAAAGATCACCTTTACACAGAGTTTGGTTAACTTTAATATTGGATTTTTTAAATGCGTAACTTCATATTTTAAAGTTAAATTGTTAATGGAAGTATGTAAATGTGTTTGAGACAGTGTGGCAGCCCTGCTGTCCCTATATATCATTTTGCAGACATTTGTTATATCACCTGTCCCTCACCCTTGCTAACAGTCTTTCTTTTTCTTTCTCTCTGCTGTCTCCGTTAGTTTGAGTCTGCTAGATATAGACACAACAGGGGCATACTTGAATGTAATTGCCCACTTGACTTTCCACACACTTAGGCCTGGTTTCACAGACAGGGTTTAGACTAAACCAGGATTAGGCCATAGTTCAATTAGGACATTTAAGTCATTTTTATAAACATGCTTAGAAAAAAAACATTACTGGGGTGCATCTTGAGACAAAACAAAGGCACTGATATATTTTATGATCAGTCAGTGCAAGTTTATTTCAGTTGAAACAGCTCAGACTTACATTTTAGTCTAAGATCAGGCTTAAGCCTTGTCTGTGAAACCAGGGGAATATGTATTGTGTAAAATGTTCACACACCAACCTGCATAAAAATCTCTGAAAATCTGTCAGAATTGATATTTTAAGCACTAATCATTGTGACTTTTTTTATTAGAAAAAAAATGGAATTTAATATTTAGAACTCCTACAACATTTAAATCAGAGAATTATGCATTTGGGAAGTAAACCTGGTCTTTGCAGGGAGTTTTTGCTATTGACAAAACCGTTGTGTTTTTTTTTTTTTTTGGATTGCAAAAATTGCAGTGCATCACAGGATGGTGAGTCATTGGTTCCTGTGCATCAGCTCTGCTCTGATGGATCTTTTTGTTTTTTCCTGGGTGTGTGTGGGAGTGAAACCGTCTCCTCAGCTGAGTGAGAAATATTAATCAGTATGATACATTATACTGTAGTCATTATAAAAATGGAAAATACACTCGTCACTTCTGTTCTAAAACTGCGCTGATTCCAGATTTTGAGTATATAAGAAAATACCATGAGATGGGTCAAGATGTATATGCGGCAATAGACACTAGATTTTACATGGCAATAAATTCTAACACATGATCTCAGCTTACCTGTTAGCACACCCAGTTGTGCCAATGTGCAAATGCCTCTTGGAAATCCTCTCCCTGTCTCCTAAAATGATTTAATATTTAGCTGAACAGGCCCTGAATCAGTGGTCTGAATATTCTCATTAGAACATACTGTGTCTCACTATTTTTTTCCCTTTTTGTAATCACAATCTCTGATCAGTTTCACTTAAACACTGCAAAGAATTAGTAAGATATAGTGCAGCTAGTTTAGCTGTGACATCATGCTACCTCCCATAGGCCGCTTTGTATTGTCCAAAGAGTTTCTGGGCTTACAGCTGATAAATAAGAGCATTCCATAGAAATCCCTCAGCATAGTAACAGCTCCTCATGTGACAAAAACACCTGAGCCTGCTTTTGGCCCAATAGAGCAGTCAGGTTTTGTACAAAGTGCAGATTCTGTTGTGATTCTGAAAAAGGCTTCTTTTTTCCCCCTTTATTTATTTAAAAAAGAACAAAACAAAAAGTTACTTGTAAAGTATGGTTATTATCAGTTTGCTTTGGCAGGATCAAAAAGTAATGCATTCAGTTTTTTCTACCAGGATTACATTTTACTCCAGTGAATATTTGGAGCTGAATTTTGAAATTTTGAATTTCTGTGTTGGGACATACCTTAGTTTGTTTGGATACAAGCAAGGTATTGAATATTTTCACCATATCTGCTCCGGAAAGACATGGATTAAGTTACAATGGAACCTGCCATTAAACAATTCATTATAAAGCGTATTATTATTTATTTTATATTATAATTTATTGCACTAAAGCAATTTATATGAAATGTAAAGGTGTATTAACTAACACCTACGATAATTGAGTTATCTCATGTCCAATCAATCCAGGGTAGTTATTATAATGGTAAATTTTAAGATAATTTTTTAACAATGATTTGTGTTATTAACTCTTATTTGAAAACCTCATAGTTCTTGAGATATAGTAACATCTTGATATAGTCTGGTGGTTAATCTGTGACAACATCTCCAAGTAGACGCAGTCTCCTATACACGCTTTTGCCTGTGTATCTTTACAGACTAAAAGATTAAGAAAAGTGATATAAATCCAAAGTAAAATCATCCGTTGTGTAAACTAATGAACTTAACCAAGAGTCTGAAGACTATATGGGTAGAGCTTTTGCACATTTAACTTGCTTTTGATTCAAGTTAGTAAAGAGGCCTGATGAGGATTGCTATGGATTCTCTAGGCAGTGAGCAGTTAAATGGAGCTTATGATGATGAGCTGTTAATAAGATGGAAATGAGAACAGGGCCCGTGGGCTCTTTGGTTCAAGGGCGGACATGAGACGTCACATTCCAAAAAGGGTCTATGTATAGTAAGGGTCTAATGTACACTTTAGCTGCACCCATTCTGCCCTGGGGTAGGATTGTCCTTGGTGATATTGCATGAGTTTACCTTTCTAGCTTCTGTTGTTGCAGTTCATGTAATTACCTGACTAAACCAGTTTGTTGTTTTTGGAGCAGTGTTTCACCCTGCATGAAACAGAGACTTCTTCAAGAATTATGTAAGAGGTGGAGAGGTTTGTCATTGGTAAGTTTACTCTTCCTTGTGTTACTTAATCCTAGTATGAATCCAGTGACAAGTTTTTTTTTTGTTTTTTTTTGTTTTTCCTTTTCACTTCAGCTGGTTTCGAGTGATTTAATAATTGGTGCACCTCTTGCTTTCTGTCTCAATTAGATAGTGCTTGCTAACTGTTCATGTTCAAATGGTTAGTTAGGCCCCTTTTAGTTTTGCTTAATGTATTCATGATACAGCTGCCCACAGTGGCCTTGAAGCTGTTTGCTGAAGCCCATTAAAGTATTATATAGTGGCTGGTGGGTGGTATGTTTGTGACTTCTTAATGCATGGACTGGTGGAAGACTCACTCGTCTTTGACTAGACAATAAGTCATTGCTATTTAATACTTAACATTGTGTTTGTGCTGAAAATAGTTTTAGATATTGTACTCAATGACAGCTGGGAAAATCATGAGATGAGAACATAAAAGATGTCTAACAAAGTATATTTTCCTCATGTTAGAGTACACATTGTAAATCTATGTCATAGCAAACAATTGTTAATTGTGTACAGTCATGTCAGGTCTCTGAGGTTCACAAAGAACATGTTTTCAGACAGCATGCCTTTTCAGTTTCATGTATGGCATATTGTCTGAGTAAGCGATTACATAATGCCTGCAACTTACAAGTGTTTTCAACATCTGAAAAATACACTTTATATATAATAATTTTTTTCTGAATGTGAAAATTATTTTGGAGACCATTATGTAATATTATTTTAAAGGGGCGCTGCACTGTGAAATGCTATTGCCTTTTGTGTGTTTCACACATGCATAATAAAGCATTCAGTGTGTGCATGTACAAATCACTTTCTAGCATTTACAATGGAAGTTGGCATCGTTTATGTAAGAGCTTTCTGCAGGGCTTTGAATGTCATGTTTCAAGTTGCGGCGAGTTGTGTGCATTTATAATTGGGTGCTCAAACATACAGTAGGTGCACATACTCATACCCTGCTGTTATGAGACAGTCAAGGATCATATTGTTGGAGGAGGAGATCTATTCACAAATACAAGGGCACTTAATTACCTACATTTTGTGACCCGTTTTGATTTTTTCCTATGACACAGAATTTGAGAAAAGTGTGTGTTTGTTTTGTGTGTGAGAAAGAAGGTGGGAGAAAAAAACGCTTTTTGTGTGTGCATGCTTACTGCTTCTGTGTATGTAAGACCACTCACTGTTCAAGCAGCCTGACCACACACTGGCATTTTGTATCCCTGCCCCCTCATGTTCAGCACAACAGAATACTAAAGAGCTCTTTTTCTTTCTCACACACACACACACACACACCCACCTGCTGTGTGCTCAACTTACAAAAGTGACTGTTAGTTGTAGAGCCAGTTTGCTAAACCAGAGAAGCAGTGCGTTATTGATTTAAAAATTGGGAAGAGATTACAATATTGCAGTTCTGTCCATTCTTCTGCAAAGGAGGAACATTGGTGCCTGCCCCATTGTAGACATGTAGCTTTTGTTTTTGTTATAGGTCTGTCATGTTAAAGATTCCTTCATCATTTACTTGTTTTCCATGCCAAGACACATTACAAGCAGTTTACTTCCTTCTGTTTCTTTCTTCAATTTTCATTATTCGTTATTCAGTTTCAACTTTCCTGATAACACAATGAAAAAAAAAAACCTCATTAAAAGAATGACACTGTAGAAAAAAAACTAAGTATGGCATATTCTTCTATTTTTTTATAAAAATGCAACAAATTTTTACAACAACATAAAATTGATTTAGATGGGAGCCCTGATTATTAACCACACGACTGTATCAAGGTCAATATGTTTCTGAAACAATATTTGTAAATACATAATTTGTGATAACCTTAAATAATACATTTAAAACTTTTTGGAATATAATGATTATGATTTTTACTTCATGCAGTTTTCGTTACATTTATATGGTATAAATGGTGTAAATATTTTTTAGAACAGTATACAAACCTACACTCACCTAAAGGATTATTAGGAACACCTGTTCAATTTCTCATTAATGCAATTATCTAATCAACCAATCACATGGCAGTTGCTTCAATGCATTTAGGGGTGTGGTCCTGGTCAAGACAATCTCCTGAACTCCAAACTGAATGTCAGAATGGGAAAGAAAGGTGATTTAAGCAATTTTGAGCGTGGCATGGTTGTTGGTGCCAGACGGGCCGGTCTGAGTATTTCACAATCTGCTCAGTTACTGGGATTTTCACGCACAACCATTTCTAGGGTTTACAAAGAATTGTGTGAAAAGGGA
This sequence comes from Barbus barbus, assembly GCF_936440315.1. Lineage (NCBI taxonomy): Eukaryota > Metazoa > Chordata > Actinopteri > Cypriniformes > Cyprinidae > Barbus > Barbus barbus. Next base: position 12,320,319 of record NC_136741.1, read on the forward strand.
AAAACATCCAGTATGCGGCAGTCCTGTGGGCGAAAATGCCTTGTTGATGCTAGAGGTCAGAGGAGAATGGGCCGACTGATTCAAGCTGATAGAAGAGCAACTTTGACTGAAATAACCACTCGTTACAACCGAGGTATGCAGCAAAGCATTTGTGAAGTCACAACACGCGCAACCTTGAGGCGGATGGGTTACAACAGCAGAAGACCCCACCGGGTACCACTCATCTCCACTACAAATAGGAAAATAGGCTACAATTTGCACGAGCTCACCAAAATTGGACGGTTGAAGATTGGAAAAATGTTGCCTGGTCTGATGAGTCTCGATTTCTGTTGAGAAATTCAGATGGTAGAGTCAGAATTTGGCGTAAACTGAATGAGAACATGGATCCATCATGCCTTGTTACCACTGTGCAGGCTGGTGTAATGGTGTGGGGGATGTTTTCTTGGCACACTTTAGGCCCCTTAGTGCCAATTGGACATCGTTTAAATGCCACGGCCTGCCTGAGCATTGTTTCTGACCATGTCCATCCCTTTATGACCACCATGTACCCATCCTCTGATGGCTACTTCCAGCAGGATAATGCACCATGTCACAAAGCTCGAATCATTTCAAATTGGTTTCTTGAACATGACAATGAGTTCACTGTACTAAAATGGCCCCCACAGTCACCAGATCTCAACCCAATAGAGCATCTTTGGGATGTGGTGGAACAGGAGCTTTGTGCCCTGGATGTGCATCCCACAAATCTCCATCAACTGCAAGATGCTATCCTATCAATATGGGCCAACATTTCTAAAGAATGCTTTCAGCACCTTGTTGAATCAATGCCACGTAGAATTAAGGCAGTTCTGAAGGCGAAAGGGGGTCAAACACAGTATTAGTATGGTGTTCCTAATAATCCTTTAGGTGAGTGTATATGAATACAGGGCTCGACAGTGCGAGCATTTCACTCGCATTTGCGACTAAAAATAGATGTGTGCGAACTGGAAAATGTATTTAGGAGCACAAGTGCGAATACAAAACAGCCTAACTTATACAGTAGCCTATAACAAACTATTAATTTATTCTGTTTATTTATGGAAAAATTGCGATGCAGCCTCATATGATTACTTTACAACTTTAAAAAGGCAACGTTTTAATTTAAATGAGCACAGATGAGAAGAAAAGCGGAGCGAGTTAAAGTGAAGACGCGCTGAATGACGCACATTCGCCACTAGAGGGCGCTGCCGTTACCCCGGTAACCCAGTAAACAAATCAGCTGCGCTACTTTCCTAAAACTGTGTAAATAATGTTTCACACTCACAGTCATTTAGATATTTATATTCGCTTTAGTCTTCACAATAGCATCAAATAATTCTTACTTAAAGACTTAATGAGCTATTTATTTTCAAACATTGTTTCTAAGCTAAAACATGGCCCATCCACTGATCTATAATAGAGAACAGTGGGCCTATCTACATATCAACGACTGATTCGTTATTATTGTTCAGAAACACAAGTTCCATTAGTTAACATGAAAAAAAACAATGACTGCATTTATTAATAATGCTATCTTAATTTCAACTTTTAATAATACATTATAAAATCAAAATTTGTCTTAATATAATTCAATGGAGCTAACATTAACTAGCATAGTTGTATTTTTTTATTAAATCAACATTAACAAAGAATATTAACTACTGTAACAATTAGCTATTGCACATTTTTAGTTAATGTTAACCTGCTTTAACTAATGTTAACAAATGGGACCTTACTTAACTATTGTTCTTTCGTTCATTTGAACAATCTTTTGCACTCTAATCTTGAAACACTTGTTTACTTTATATTTTTATGTATTTTTTATAAAAGTCTTTTAGTAAATTATCTTTTAATAAAGTTATTTAACCTGTTAGGAGGACAACACTTTTTTTCACTTAGAAATTATATATTGTGATTTAAAAACAAAAACATATACCGTGACAAAAGCTTCAATGATTATTGTGAAAATTTTATACCGACACAGTTTAAGACTATAACTAATTACATAATTAGCCTATTAAATAGTGTCTGAAGTAAAATTATTTAAAAACCTTGTGTACTTTCTGTATTCTGATCAATTAAATAATGGTGCTTGTAAATGTCTCTTTGTATCCCCTTATTAAGCTAAAACACCTAATTAGAAAAATTTGCATTGCGCCCCTAAATGTTTTTAATGCGCTCCTAAATTTTTTGACTTAGGAGCACATGTGCTCCTTGGGGAATAGGTAAGCGTCAAGCCCTGGAATACAAAGAATGTTTACATATTTAACACTATAAAGATTTTTCTTTTCTTTGTTGTATCCCTAAATTGTGTTCATTCACTAATATTACTAACATGGGTGAACTGATATTCATATTCACAGCTTGTGAGGCACCATAATATGGCTGTGATTATCATAGATAAATGCTGTTGTCATTCCCAGAGATTTTATCCGTGTCAGACATCCATGCGTTCATATTTTCATAATTGTTTCTATTCTTATGCAACACAGATTGGGTGTTGTGTGATTGTTCTAAAAGTTTAATGTCTTTTGCTTTTGACAGTACAGTGAGGACAGGTCGAGCTACTAGTTATCATGTCCATCCAGGAGGGCCCAGAGAGTCCAATGCTTGAGGATGAGGAGGGTGAGGAAGGCAGAGGGGTGGAGAGAGAGTCGGATAGAGACAGTGCAGTAGACAGCGCTCTGTCGTCGGAGATATCGGATGGAGGGAGAACTGCAGAAAAAGAGGAAGGGTTTGGGCTTTGCCTCCCAGGAGAAAAGTGAGTTCTTTTATCATGTTTTTTTGTGCACATAAGGCTGAATTTATGGATTTACAAATGAATTGAATAGTTATTGCTTTCATTGATATTAAGTGAAAAAACTAAGTCAATATAAATGCTTTTTTAATTTCCTCAAGGTGTGGTCAGATGTATAATCGCTCTGAGACTTCTGATCATTCTACACTTTCATCTGCTTCATTAAATGAGGAGCAGTTTGAGGACTATGGAGAAGGAGAGGATGGAGACTACAATCCTAGCAGCCCCTGTCCAGATGATGAGATCCGCATTAATGGATGTTCAGATCTGGGATCTTCTGTTTCCTCCAGGTGTGTTGTTATTATTATTATTATTATTATTATTATATATTTTTTTACATCTAACAACAACAGTACTGTCTCTCCCTCTGACTGCTCCAAAGCCTGTTTTCAAAGGGATTTACCTTAAAATGAAAGGATGATTAGTTTATAAATCCAGATATCTGCTTTCATTACACAAGATTTCTTTCAGCATGTAAATATTAGTGACTGTATTAGTGGATGGAACTGTCTGACTGTGGGAAATTTTGGAAATTATGGTTCTTTTTAGTGCTGACATACTATCCAAAATACTATCCAACTGGCTGGATTTGCAATATCAAACATATGTTTTTTATTTTATTTTTAGCACTGAGTAGAAAACAATTTTTATGCATTTTATTATTATTTTAAATCAATTTTGCTTGTTCTAAACATGTTTACCAGTCCCCCAAAACCTCTACTTTTTTCTATATCCTAATTTAGTATAGTAAAAAAATAATAATTTTACCTCTACTGTCCGCTTAGCCATTATATGTTAGTTAGATGTTGATTTGTAGTCAAATTAAACAAGGTCATCTGCTTCATATGATACATGTTCTGTCATCTAATATGCATATGTTTGCAAATCATAATATATTCCAGAAATAAAATGTTGTTTTTTGTAGCCCCAAAGCTTTTTTTAGTCAGATAAATGCTTTATATTTGTAAACAATCTACCACTGCCTCAAAGGATGGTGGTCATGTATCATAATGATTGCATCCTTGTACCTAATTTCTAAGTGCTCAAACTAATGGTGTTACAACTCCGTGTTACCACCATCCCCCAATCTTCTTTTTTTTTGGAAGTTGCATAAATGTACTTGGCTCAAATAACTGTTGAGACATGTTTGAATAGGTACGACGCTTCTGTTGGGTAGATTTTTATCAGACTTGGCTTACTAGAGATTCTCACTTTTTATTTTTGGCTTCCTTTGTTTTCACTAATGTATAGTATTTTTTCTACATTCTGCTTAGCTTGTTTAATGAATGTTTTCAGAATGCACAGCACATTTGATGTGCCATAAATGTGTTTGACCTTGTCTCTCTCCCTCTCCGTGTTTCCTCCAGTACTGGTCAGACTCCTCGGAAGATGCGCCATGCTGGTGACCAGATGGATGTGTTTTGCTCTCAGTGTTGTAAGAGGGTCAGTCTGCTCAATGACCTGGAGAACAGGCTGAAAAACCTCAAAACCAACAGGTACTGCATAAACTACAGTTTAAATCTGTTATTTGAAAGATAAAGTTAGAAAATACTTTTTCACCCAGATGGGTTTGTCATACACTGGGTGTAAGCTCATCTTCAGCAAGACTCCTTGTTCGAGTTAAACCTTTGAAATAAGAGTTAAGTGAATATTGCCTTGTCTAGTTTCTCTTCAATAATGTAAAAGGAGTGACCCCTCACATCTGGGAAATAAACTTTTAAGTGGCTTGGAAACCACGTTAGAGGCGCTTTGAGAGGATTAGTGTTTATCAGTTCTACATTGTCTTCCTGTGGGCTACAATAGACCAAATTAAAGCAACAGTGTAATAGAGGCAGAGTGTTCCTCAAGGAGTTAATGTGAGTACATGAGAACACAGCTGAGGTGGAGGAGCTTTGATATCTTGCTGCAGTCTCTCTGCACCACGAATGATTCACTTCCTTTTCCATACATCATTCATCCCACCACTTTAGAGCCCATTAGAGCTTTATTAGGCATCGGGAAGTGAGCTACACACACATCCACACATTTATCTGACTCTGCGCAGTCTGTATTTTGCTGTCTCTCTTTGTCTCTGTATCATTCTCATTCACATCCACATGAAACAACACATGAACAACAGGCAAACCCTTCTGAGGTTTTGGATACTTTTCTTCACCCTTGATAATTTCCAAGATTTCAAGTGAGTTTGCTTGAACTTTTTGTTTCTTTTGAAAGGGCTTGTAATAAGATTCTCATATCTTAGCCTCTCAAAACAGAGGATGAAATAGGAATTGGATCAGATAGACCGAGGGATTTTGGTGAAGAGAGTATCATACTATAGAAGGGAAAGAAAGAAAAAATTACAGGATGGGCTATGGGATAGAGAGCAGGAATGAAAGCTAAATGCCCTGTCAGCAGGCTGCTTCAAGAAATGCAGTAGTTCACACCTCATTCTGTCACTGCTAGAAAAGCTATGTCGGCAATAACTCTGTGTGTGTGTGTGAGAGAGAGTGAGAAGAGTGAGAGAAGAGAGAGAGTTTTGTGTATGAAACTTTAGTATGTGCTTTCCCATAGAAATGATTAATATTTGAATTCTGAGTGGACATTGAAAACTTGAACAGTCTCATAGAAAGGAAACCATTAACATTCACATGCTTTCTGCTCTTGTTGTGTTGAGCTCTTCTCCACTGCAACTATTCAAAGACCTTTTGTGAGCTTTGTTAAGGTTGGAGGTATGTGACCTGATGTTCGTGTCAGGGCCAACGCTATATTCAAATATATTGTGACTGAGTGAGTCTGGGTTAAGTGCAAATAATGAAATGCCCAAAAATAGAATGAAGCCTCTGGAACTTTCCACTAAAATAGGTACAATTTGATGTCCCATTACTTTAAAAAAAAAAAAAAAAAAAAGCATCAGACACACAAATCTCATGTTTTTGTTTAGAGAATTATTATCTACTAACACATAATTAACTAGCATGTCTATATCACCCCTATGATTAGGTGATTTTGATCTGTTATTCAGTTAATTGTTGTACAAATCTATTGTTTTTTTAATTATTTTTCGTAACAAATTTTCAGCAAGAATGTAATGTTTTACAATCAATAACAATTTTCGGTAACACTTTATTTTAACGTGTCCTTGTTACACATGTTACATGTACTTACTATTATAATAACACTTAATTATGAATAATTACATGCAAGTAACCATAAGCCAAACGCTAATCCTAACCATATTGTAAGTACATGTAGTTACTTAATATTACTCGGTACTTAAATGTATAATTAATTACATTGTAACAAGGACACCTTAAAATAAAGTGTAACCCAATTTTCTTCATTTTTATACAAGTATAGCATCCGATACATTTATCAAAGTCAGCCATTCAGTTCATTAAGTTATTATAAAAACATGGGGATTTTAAGTTCAATAATAACTACAAACCATGCAAACCAACCCTCATATATACAGTAAATATACAGTATATGTTTTACTGAACAATTGTTGAAAAAGAAACATTTTCACAAATATCAAACTGAGGGATTTACACAATTTATTACTCATTTATTGTCTCCTTTACTTTGGTGTAATTTTATTCTGTATTCAAATGCTTTGGCCATACTGTAACACAAATGTCATGCCAATAAAGCAACTTGAACTTGAACTTTATTCACACCTGCTAATATGTTGACGTTCTAATTAGCTCTCCTTTGTTTGTTTTCCAGCCCAAACAGAAAGATCTCCAGCACTGCATTTGGAAGGTAGATCACTCAATATTTCTATGCTCTGTGTTTGTTTGTGTAGTCTATGCTGCTGTTAATCATTACTGTGTTTGTTTCCAACTCCCTCACTGTTTTGACTGTGAGCTCCTCCTGTGGTTAAATGTGATATCAATATTAAACACAATGTGAAGTCAGCTTGGGAAAGGAATGTCAGCTCTATTCTAATTGAGATGGTTTTAGTGAAAGGTTATACTCCAGTGATAAGCCAACTGAAGATTTATAATGGAATAGAAGCACATAGAATGGAAATTTACTAAATATGTGCTCTATACCAGTATTTGCTTATGTACCCCAACAGCCCCTCATAAGGTCACATCAAAGCAGAAATGTGTTCTTCATATTAGCTTGCATTTTAAATATGGTGTGAAATCTGTCTATTGTGATTAATGAGAACACCATTTCCTTTTTATGGTTGTAAAATGAAATATGTAACCATAGACCTACATATGTCTCTCATGAGTCTAAATCTGCTTGAAAATAATTCATTATTAATATTATAGATATTAAATTTAGATTTTCATTGAGGTTCCAGACTTAGAATATTATGGTTTGTGGCATAGTTGGGGTTAAGCATAATGACACTATTTCGACACACTATTTCCCGTCTAAATACTGTAAAGCTGATATAAAGCCATCCAGCTTTAGATCAAGCTGATGTAAAGCTGCTTTGACACAATTTGCATTGTTAAAAGCACTATACAAATAATAGTGACTTGACTTTACTTATGTTACATTGTTTTAATATTGAAGATTTGCGTTAATTTAAGAGATTGCACCCCATGCTGATACAATTTCAGAAGTAAGCAATCTGTGTTTATTTGACTGAATTTACTACACCAGTTGTATCTGCTGTATGATATATATACATGCTGTATGATATATATACACACACACACACACACACACACACACACACACACACACACATATATATATATATATATATATATATATATATATATATATATATAATGTATATGTGTATATGCAAGAATCTGATCAAATGTTGCGTGGGAGTGTAAACGTTGGGTGGCAAAAACAGTGTGTGTGAATGGCAGTTTTTCTTGTCCCTTTGGCAAACAGTCTCCTCCTCTAAATCACAGTGACAAGATGAAAGTGGCCTGCCGCAGCTGACCTGAGTGTGAGAGAGAGGGAATAAGCAGAACCACAGGGAGAGACTGATGTGTGTAATTTATATAATGGATTCTCATGTGCAAAGTCAGTGCTTTATTGAGAATGACACACAGTAATATTAAAAAAAGAAAAACGACAACCAAGATCTGACTCTGCAGAAGAGTTATGTGAATGTGCAGTGTACACGCAAGATTACGGCTCTCAGAGGCTAATGCAAGTGGGACAAGAGAATAGCGTGCGTGTCTGCGCATGCGCTTGTATCTGCTGTTTGGTTCTGTGTGGGTGTGTCGACTGGATTGGACACTGCACCAGCTCTCACAATGCCTGTACTGGTCAGTCCCTTCTCTCCCTCGTCACCGCAGTGCTCCTAAAGATGCTCAGGCATGGAATATAGATTCATAGAATGGATGATTGGTCTGCTGCAGTGATGCAGCATGGGTAATGTAGTTTGCAAGTATTGATGCTGCAGTGTAGTCCAAACCATCCATAGGTCTGAGCCTGCAGAGAGGTAAGTGTGACATTATTCTTGCAAAGTATAGCTGTCAGCATGGGATCTGAATGCTGAGGATGCACAAAATGAACTGGTGTGGCGTGGGATGAAACAATATAATGTAATTGTAATGTTAGTGTGATGCATTATAGTATCTTCTTAACTTATCTTGTTTATGTGTGTATTTTGGGTCCAACAGGCAGCTGCTCCACAACAGTAACCTCAGCAGTAGTAACGGCAGCACAGAGGATTTGTTCCGTGACAGCATTGACTCCTGTGAAATAGACATTACTGAGAAGGTAAAATCCCCTCAACGTACACTCACTTCCTTCCTGAACACAGCACTGTGAAGACTGCATCACCAATGCAGTCTATCTTAGGAGTGTCTTATTAAACACACGCTTTGTCCTGACCTGCGCTCAGGAAATCACATCCGTAGATGTAAGCTTCTTAATGCAGGGGGTCAAATGGGTCCAGATGATGCTGATGGCTTAAATTGGATTTTGTCTGTTTGGGTGTGCACTGTTATGTCCCAATTGTTGATTTTAATTAAACGAACAGATTTCAGAATTTTTCATCAAAATGTCTTGGAAACTTTTTAACCTTTTCATTGCCTTTATGTATAGATTTTAGTGTTTTCCAGACACAGACTTTCGATCTTAAAATATGATACACACACACACATTATATATAATTTTGCCTTAAAAAAAAAGTCAACTAACACCACAAATATTAGTGAAGTGAAGTGAAGTGACATTCAGCCAAGTATGGTGACCCATACTCGGAATTCGTGCTCTGCATTTAACCCATCCAACGTGCACACACACAGCAGTGAACACACACACACCATGAACACACACCCGGAGCAGTGGGCAGCCATTTTATGCTGCAGCGCCCGGGGAGCAGTTGGGGGTTCGGTGCCTTGCTCAAGGGCACCTCAGTCGTGGTATTGAGGGTGGAGAGAGCGCTGGACATTCACTCCCCCCACCTACAATTCCTGCCGGCCGGAGACTCGAACCCGCAACCTTTGGATCATGAGTCCAACTCTCTAACCATTAGGCCACGACTTCCCTTTAATTACATTAAAATGTAATTTTCACCACACAATACAATACAATACACAAACATAAGTACATAATTCAAGATACTTGAGTGGTGGAAATCATGGATTATGATGTTTCATAAAAATTACAGAATTCAGCTGCGATACATGTCCACTGTTGGACCTTGTTAGCATACACATTAAGTAAACTAGTGTCTAAATGTCCACAAGGCCAAAAGGGCTTATAGTAAAAAAAACAACAACAATCTGTTATGTTTTGTTTTTTGAAACAGGATCACTATAGGTTTGTACACACACATGCTTTTCAAACTCTTAACCTGCACTGTTGTTGCAAAACTTTTGGTCACACTTTATATTAGGTGGCCTTAAATACTATGTACTTACATAAAAAAATAAGTGCAATGCAACACTTTTGCTGCTCTTGCGGTGGGATATGGGTGAGGTTACGGACAGGTTTGGTGGTATGGGTAGGTTTAAGGGTGGGTTAAGGTGTAAGGGATGGGTAAACAGTGTAATTATAAATGTAATTGCAGAAATTAATTACAGATGTAACTACATATAGGTATTTTTAAAAATATAAGTACAATATAAGAACATGTATGTACACAATTGCATTGTATCAAATGATTAATTGAAATGTAAGTACATACAGGTACATCTCCAAAAATTAGAATATCGTGAAAAACTGAATTTTTTGTAACTTATTTAAAAAAGTGCAACTTTCATATATATTTTACATTCATAACATGTAAAGCAAGACATTTCAAAAGTTTTTTTTTGTTTTAATTTTGATGATTAGAGTTTACAGCTCATGAAATTAAAAAAATCCAGTATCTCAATATATTAGAATATTTATATTTGAGTTTCTTTAAACGACCAGCTCTACAGTATAAATTTAAGGTATCTCTTGTTCTTTGAAACCACAATAATGGGGAACACTGCTGACTTGGCAATGGTCCAGAAGACGATCATTGACACCCTCCACAAAGAGGGTAAATCACAGAAGGTCATTACGGAAAGGTGTGGCTGTTCACAGAGTGCTGTATCAAAGCATATTAAATGCAAAGTTGACTGGAAGGAAGAAATTGGGTAGGAAAAAGTGCACAAGCAACAGGGATGACCGCAAGCTTGAGAATACTGTCAAGCAAAGCTGATTCAAACACTTGGGAGAGCTTCACAAGGAGTGGATTGAAGCTGGAGTCAGTGCATCAAGAGTCACCACGCTCAGACCTCTTCAGGAAAAGGGCTAACAAGCCACTTCTGAAACAGAAACAACGTCAGAAGCATCTTACCTGGGCTAAAGAGAAAAATAACTGGACTGTTGCTCAGTGGTCCAAAGTCCTCTTTTCAGGTAAATTTCAATTTTGCATTTCATTTGGAAATCAAGGCCTGGAGTCTGGAGGAAGAGTGGAGAGGCACAGAATCAAAGCTGCTTGAAGTCCAGTGTGAAGTTTCCAAAGTCAGTGATGATTTGGGGTGCCGTGACGTCTGCTGGTGTTGGTCCATTGTGTTTTATCAAGTCCAGAGTCAATACATCTGGCTAACAGGAGATTTTGGAGCATTTTATGCTTCCATATGCTGACAAGCTTTATGGAGATGTTGATTTGCTTTTCCACCAGGACTTTAGCACCTGCCCACAGTGCCAAAACTTCCAAGTGGTTTTCTGACCATTATATTACTGTGCTTGATTGGCCAGCCAACATGCCTGACCTGAACCCCATATGGAATCTATGGGATATTTTCAAGAGAAAGATGAGAAACAGTCGATCCAACAATACAGACGAGCTGAAGGCTCAATAGTGGCTCAGCAGAGCCACAGGCTGATCGCTTCCATGCCATTCCTCACTGATGCTGGAGTTTGTGCTAAAGGAGCCACGACAAAGTGTTGAGTGCATAAATGAACATACTTTAAAGAACTTGAACTTTTCTGCTTTGCAAATCTTTCTTTTGATTGATCTTATGAAATATTCTAATATTTTCAGATACTGGATTTTGACTTTCATGAGCTGTAAGCTCTAATCATCAAAATGAAAAAAAAACAAAACATTTGAAATGTCTTACTTTACATGTAATGAATCTAAAATATATGTGAAAGTTTCACTTTTTGAAATGTTACAAAAAAATTCATTTTTTTTTAGATGTACCTGTATTAGTTATAGCCACCTAATATAAAATGGAACCAAACTTTTATTTTTCTTTCTTTTGAATGGGCAATTCAGGGGTTATGTTTCAGTGCTGACAGCCATTCAGACTAAACTGGTTCAGAAACAACTACTAAGTCAGAGCTATTCTGCAAGTGATAGTAAGATTTGCATATTCTAACTTTGTTACAGGTGAGTTACTTGGACAAGAAAGTGACAGAGCTGGAAAATGAGATTCTGATGAACGGGGATGTGAAGTCGAAGCTGAAACAGGAAAACATACAGTTGGTTCACAGGTAAATCGCTACTCAAAGTCCACCCACCTACTCTTCAGAGGTTCATTTCATTGGAACTATGTTATATGCATATGTATTTGCATACTTCTCTTTAAACCGCAGATTCTTTCCACTAGCAAAACCTTCCATGAAAATAGTCCTAACAAAAGTTTTGCATTTGCTAAATGCTAAAAGGTCAAAGTGGGCTTCAGCAGGACTGACACAATATTCATGATTATGATGAGGACTATGCTTCAACAGGATTCATGAGTTGGAGGAGCAGCTAAAAGACCAGGAGACCAGAGCGGAGAACATGATGGAAGAGGAGCTCAGGAGACACAGAGAGGCCTACAGCCGACTGGAGAAAGACAAAAACACACAGATAGAGCTGCTCACAAATAGGTTGGCTCATCTCAAGACCAGAACTGCAATTTTTTTTTTCTCTTATTTTCCAGTAAAATTATCTAAACATTTTTAAAACAAGATAATTTTTCATAAATCTAACTAAACGCAGTTAAAACAAGAAAAATGCTTTGCCTGTGGGTTAAGAAAAATACATTTAATTCTGTGTTTTGAAAACAAATTTGATTGAAAATATACCAAGATAAACAAATTTAATTCTAAATGTTTAGATTTTTTTTTTTATTATTGGAAAACAGGGCAAAAATATTAATAATACTATTATTTGTATCATGCAGTATAATGCTTTTAATTTTATTTTGAGGTTTTACACTGTCCATTGTCCCACAGTTTCCCACCACCCCTCTTCCTGTATTAATGCACTTATAATATTTATAAAGCAGTCTCAGAGTGTTAGACAGAAGAGTGACAGTTGAGCCACTGATATTTCATCCAGAAATCTTCATCTAGAATTTTTTATTCTCAGGGTGATAGAGCAGTGGAGGCTTATTGCAAGAGTATGATGGATGGCTTGTTTTTATTTTATTTTTCTCACTGGCAGAGTACACCAGCTAGAGGAGGAAAATGGAGGGATGGCAGTAAGCATGAACAGACTGAAATCCCAGACCGAGAAACTGGATGACGTAAGATATTTGTATTTTACAGTAACTGAAGGAGAAAATTGAGGAAATTGACCATTGTGATTTAAGGTGAAGGAGATGCAAACAAGGATGTGTGAATGCTTGTAATGGCGCTGCTTTTTTAAATGTTTAGAATAAAATTAATTCCTCATGCCTGTTAGTATTGCAAAGATATATCTGGGAGTTTTCACTCTTTCAAAAACATGAACATATGATTATGAAAGTAGTAAAGTATTTGAAAAGTGTTTTCTAAATGTCCATAGAACCAGAAGTGCTCATAGGTAATAAATAAATAAACAGACAAACAAACAAACAAACCAAGGCTTTGATGGTATCTGAAAGTATTGTAGTATGTAAAAATTGTTTTCTAAATGTCCACAGATCCAGAAGTGCTCATAGGTAATTATTAAATAAATAAATGAACAAAACAAACCAAAGCTTTGATGGTATCTGTTTTAATAAATTATCACATCAAAATTATTTTTAAATATTAAAAAATGACCCAATAGTGATTGTGCAAATAAATGAGAGATTCACACAAAACTATGCATATATAAAAAAAAAAAAAAAAAAAACACATTTCTTTCTTTCCTTTTCTTTATAAATGTTACCTATTTGGCTGTATGCATACATTTTTTGTTTGTGTATGTAAAGGAGAGACAGCGGATGACAGATAAGCTGGAGGATACAAGCTTGCGGTTGAAGGATGAGATGGATCTGTACAAGAAGATGATGGACAAGCTACGGCAGAACAGAAATGAGTTTCAGAGGGAAAGATATACCATGCAGGAGGTAAGGCCGTGTGCTGAAGTTTCCAGTGGGCAAAAAGTACAGTAAATTTCAGAAAGCGCTGCGAAACAGTAAAAGTATTCAGCAAACTGTTAAAAGCTAAGGTTGTCTACTTGTGTGTCAATTTAAGATGTAGTCACCCAAAAATATTTAGAGATAGAAAAGAGTGGCAGAACCTTGGGCAGGTTTACTTGACCTCAGGCTTAAATGGATTGTGTACTTAAAAACCACATACAAGTCAAACACTGAGAGGAAGCTACTCAAGCATAGAGAAGACTAAGAAGCATATTCTATTCACTAGTATGTTGAAATTAATTTATTCATTTAGTCTAGAGCTACCTTTATGTTTGATTCTGCCTAAAGGCTATACAGCACTCGTGTACCTGACTGTCAAATTTAAAATAGTAATGTTAGCCGTTCAGTAGCTTAGTGATTTTTCTGTTTCGTTTATGATCAGCTAATTGAGGACCTTCGGCGAGAACTCCAAATATACAAGCTGGAGGCAGAAGGAATGGGGAGTGGCCGCAGATCTTCCATTAGCCTATCAGAATACAGCACTCGAACACGTGAGAGTGAGTTGGAACAGGAGGTCAAGAGACTAAAACAGGTGAGAGAGATGGAAAGCTGGTAACTTGATCTTCTAGCAGGTGTATTTCCTATGGAGTAGGCTACGGTAGTTCTGTGTAGTCAGATCTTTGAGAAACAGAATGAGTCCTAACTATTTTCCATTTTCACACACAACTATGCATATATATATATATATATATATATATAAATTCTTTCTTTCTTTTTCTTTATAAATGTTACTTTTCAACCTCTTGGAACTGGATGTGATATAACTGGAACTGTGGTTCCTCCAGGAAAGGCTGTAAACGTAATTCAGACACAGTCTCCACTTTTTGTTTTAAAAAGCAAAGAAAGCACAATAAAACAGTGATACCAAAAATCATTTTTTTCAATCCCCTGTCTCTTATTTAATCTTGTTTACTCTGTGTACATACAGAGGAGCATTTCCAAGGACATGCCCTTTGACCTCCAGGAGCTTGTGTCTGCTCAGGCACGACTCTGTCCGAGTCTGATGGTAAACTGTAATTCCTGTGCAGATTTAATATCATTTAATTAACCACTAATGTGTTCATTCACAAGGCGTCTATTTTCAGATTATCTGACAGACTGACATGCCTTCTCACTTAACATCTAATATAGCCACACTTTTTTGTAGATTGTAGATTTTGTAGTTTCATGTTCCTGTCAAAAGAAGGGGATAACTACAAAATACCATAGAAGTGCTATTACACTAAATATCATCAATATCACCTCTTGCCCACCGTGGAGTTAGAGCCATGTTTCTCAAAGCTTTCTGTTTTCATACTACTCTAATTTTCCATTTCCTGCACTCCACTGATGCTTCAGTCTTAAAAAAACACTCTCACCCATGCAAAACTCCATTCACATACTTTGGCGTGATACAAATAGTGAAATCACCTGGTGCTATTATACTAAATATGAGTGCACTTGGACACAGCTTGAACAATCAAATTAGAGGGCTGGAACTAATTGTGGTATAAAGTAATATAGTGTTTCGTCTTGTGTATGTCTGTTATAAAAAGATCTAATACTTTTTTCTAATCTAGAGTCATTGCGTAATCATCTCAAACCAGATTACCATCATTTACTGCTTTCTTTTGCCAACAGAAGCTGGCTAACCAACTCTCTTGTTTCAGTTAACAAGGCCACGATAAGGAAAAGGAAAAACAGGATAACTTCTGGATCATCTTTTGGGGGTAAATTGTAACGCCTCCCTCTTTCCTATCATAGGAGAACCAGAAACTGAGGGAACAGAATGAAGATCTAAATGGTCAGCTTCTCAGTCTGAGCCTCCATGAGGCTAAAAACCTGTTTGCCACACAGACAAAAGCGCAGTCTCTGGCCATGGAGATTGATCATGCCTCCCGTGACCAGGTAAGAGAAGTAGAGGACTTTGTTCTGACTATTTTAAACAAAGAGTACATGACTATGGTTTACTGATAAAACTGGATAATATTAGTGGAAGTCTGTAAATAAAAACACCTTTTAATGTGTACCAGTAAGCAATAGAACACTATGAAGCATGTTTCTTTTTCTGGAACGTTCTCTGAAAAGGGCCTCTAGTGCCATATACAATATAAACTAAATTAATTAATTTTGTGAGGTACTTAAAGGAATAGTTCACCCAAAAATGAAAATGATTTACTCGCCTTCATACCATTCCAGTGGAGAAGAAAAAAACAAACAAAACCAATGTTCTGTGGAACACAAAAGGAGAAATAAAATACAATGCGTTCTGAAATGTTCATTAGCATTATTGGGACAAACGTTTTCTGAAACCACCAATAGCTTTGTGTGAGGAACAGGCCAAAAATTCAAGTTGTATGTGTGTGTGTTAATCTTGACCTCCTCAGTAGTTCTCAAATCTCATTCAAATTGTAAAATGTTTGGCAAATTTTCTGTTTCTTTTTTTTTTCTTTGTTTAGCTTACAATGCACTGACAGATTTTGGAGACCTGTCCAATTAACCAGTCCTATACCATTCTAAACTTGTTTTGATTCCCACAGTTGATGGAAGCCCTCAAGGAACAAGAGGATATAAACTTCAGACTCAGGCAATACATGGACAAGATAATTTTATCTATTCTGGATCACAACCCGTCTATTCTGGAAATCAAAGACTAAAAGCCTGTCATAAGGTGTTTAGAATCTTAACAGTGGATCTAGAGCTCCCCCTGAGGTACCACTGAACCTCAAATGACTTGTGCCTCGGAATGCACAATAACTACAATGTGCTGGTGTTTTGTGCACCTTTCTTATGCTACAAAAATCTAAAATATACTGGTGAAATTTTTCATGCACTTTTATAGGGCATTTTTGCTGCTCTGTACAACACAAGGGAGTTTTTCACTGGAATGTCATTATGGTTACTGAACTGCACCAACTAATATGTGAATATATGACACTGGTTGTTCACAGAGTTTTTTTGCATTATACGGATGGTGTATGTTTGCTGAGTTTGCACTGGGGATGTGATGAGAGGCTGAATGATAAAAAAGGAATATTTACCTATTTGATGGCCATAGAAGCCTGTCCCATTGAAAGTTGCTGAGTATGATCCGAGGAAAGAGACGTTTGTGGGTATACTTGTAATGATTTTGGTGAGCGAGTTTTTGACTGTCTTCCTATTATAAATGGCCAGTGAGGGAACAATGTAAGGAGAGACAAATTAGAAGAATAGGGGAGAGGTAATTGAAACTCGACCTGGAACTTGATAACGCTGCCTGTTGTAAAAGAAATCCATTTTAGAGCAGGGCAATGCTCTAGTCTGTGTTTGCAATGTTTATTCTGACATTATATGCAGTATGTGTGCTTCAAAAGGAAGTGAAAATTCGAGAGGCTGAATGTAAAATGTCATTGTGAATGTATCAAACAAGTAGTATTTCAGGTTATTTATGGGCTTTAGCATAATAGTTTTAAGACCTGTCTGTTCATCAGTTGAATTATGTTCTTAATAGCCTTAAAGGGACTTGCACTTGTTCTTCCAAACTAAAATAATATTGTTATTAATTTCAAATGCACAATTCTCACAATTTTCTATAATGTGATTTGAATACAAATAAACATACATCAGATAATACAGGTCTAAAACACAAAAAAACTGACATTTGTGTTCTTATCGCAGGAAGGCTTCATATGTTGAATGTCAGACATTTTTAAAATGGTCTTTTTTTAAAAAAGAAAAAAAGTGCCCCCTACAGTTACACATTTCTCTTAATTCAGTCAATAGATTGTATGTGATGGCAATATAAAACATTGATTTATTCTGTGCTGATCTAGGCACATTCAGTATATATGATTCCATAAATTTCATATTTTCTCATATAAATGCCTCCTATTTCCTTGTAGTATTTGTGCTTTTCACTCATTAGTTAAAACCTCAAGTAAACCCTTTTTCAGTCACAAATTAAATAATTGCTGAGCTATGTTACACTTTATACATGTGTGCGGGGTTTTTAAAAACTTGTAAATGATGTAAAGAAATGACCTTTTTACTTGTGCCACTCATTGCTTTTTCATTGTTTCTCAGTTTACTTTGTGAATACTTTTATCTGATTATAATACTGATTATTTCTTATTCTCTTTACGTTTATGGAGGCGGCGCTGGAGAAGGCAGCAGTATTAGTTTTGCCTGTTTATGAGAGAGCAAACTAACTCAGTGGCTCATGTCGTCACAACATGCTGAATGGTGACACACTTTAATCCAAAAAAGGGTATCTGTAGACTGGCACAAAATATATACCAATTGTATTTAATTTTCTGCATAAGATTAATCTGAAATGCCTTAGAAATACTTATGACTGTGGGCTTATTTCTGTTTCAGATCTAAATTTGATCAAGATGTGCATATAGGCATTTACTTTTGCATGTCAGGTGTTACTGAAATTACTGAACTTGAACATGAGTAATTAACAAACTGATCTTTTAAAATAAAACAATACAAAATTCCATATGTGGGTTTGGTATATACAGTACATGACCCTGTATTCAAGACTGATGCAAAGAGAATCAGCAGATAGGTTTATACAATTTGAAAATTTTATGAATCTCGTGACATATACATGTCAAGCAAAGAGTGATAGTCATATAGATCATGATACAATGAAGATAGTATTCCAATAAGGGAAAGAAAAAAAAAATAAGGAAAAGGAAAGCAAAGGAGATCACAAACCGCATGGGGGCATATGAACACCTGCTATTGTCATGTCATGCTATAGCCTACAATAATTTACATACATTTTTTTGGGGGGGGGGTTCTCAGGTGGAAAGATACATGGTAAAGTTGCGTTCACTAGAATAGTTGAAACTGTTCATGTGTTTAAAAAATAACTTCTGCTGGAACAAAGGCTGCACAGATGCCTACAAGGCATATTTTTACTTAACACGTTGAATAACAATAACAACAAACACTCTTAATAATTTATATTGTTACTGTTCCTTGTTTCATCATAGCACAGAAGATTAAATGAAAATGTAAAACACTATTGCTCTTGAGTTGATATTTCTGAGGTAGGCCTAACTTCCGTTCATTGTTGGGCTGCAAGTTAGGCTATATTTTGTCTGTATTATCGATTTTGTTTTATTTAACACCAAGACGATGCTGATTAAACGTTTACAGTCGTAGTTTAACCACTGACATAACCCAGCATACTATATTAAAACAAAAATTGCATTTATATCTGTTAAACATCTGCAAGTCATGTTACTTCCGGTGGCGTATCTCAATCTTCATGACTCTGGTTAAATGTTCTAATGCTCCACTTCATGCTACTCATCAAAGAACATTAAAATGTGTGCGTTCAGAGTACCCAGGCCTCAAGGCGTCCCTAAGTTTACTACAGAGAAAACTGGACCAGACTGAACCTGTCGCAAGAGCATCATCATTCGTTATATCAATGATTATTAATAGTTCTGACGGGAACGAGTTCAACAATCTGTACACTTCATAAGTTTGCTAACTTGAACATGAGTCTGATACACTATCAGTACAAGGGAGCTTGGGTTGTTTGGCACAGGGATCATTTTTGTTTTGGGTCACAAAAATGTATTATACCTATAAATATTTACCTATTCATCCACATTCGTGATTTTAACAAGATGTTAAACGATCTAAACCCGGTATGTTGATGATAACTAACTAACTAA
Source organism: Barbus barbus (assembly GCF_936440315.1). Lineage (NCBI taxonomy): Eukaryota > Metazoa > Chordata > Actinopteri > Cypriniformes > Cyprinidae > Barbus > Barbus barbus. The sequence goes on from NC_136741.1 coordinate 12,339,563, forward strand.
CTAATGAATCGATAAAGAAACGTAAACAAAACCCCTGTACAAAAAGATCAGAATTGTACAAAATAAAAAAACGAATTAGGCCTAGTAGCTACATTTGGGATAGTAGTCAATGAAATGTTGTGACCAAAAAAAAAGGTTGCTTTTGTGGAAAAAAAAGCCCAGTATTGTATCCAACGCTACCAGAATAGAAGGCTCATGTGTTGTTTACACATTTTTAACATTTCACCATATTTAACATAGGCTTAGCATCTGGAGGAAGAACATATCTCAGTTTCCTTTGAAGACCTTAACTTTAAAGGCCTCAAAAAGAAGAAATGCGCCCATACAAGTGGAGACCAAAAAAAGTATATAGAAGATTCCTTAAGATGGGTAAAGACAACATCAAGCCACAGCCCCCTAGTCAGGAAGAGGACTGGGAAAAGTGATGGCGCAGTGGATAAGACACATGCCTTTGGTGTGAGAGACCCGGGTTCGAATCCACTGTGAGACACCAATGTGTCCCTGAGCAAGACACTTAACCCCTAGTTGCTCCAGAGGCGTGCGACCTCTGACATATATAGCAATTGTAAGTCGCTTTGGATAAAAGTGTCAGCTAAATGAAAAAAGAAAAGAAAGAAAAGAAAAGGAGTTAGAGGAGATTGCACAACGCATTGAAAAGCAGAAACAGACAAAGTTTTACTGAATCTCTATTCCATAAAAATAACTTTGTAATCAGCAGCTTATGTGGCTCGACATTAATCGCTGTATTTTTACCACAAGATCCTGGAGATGATTTGAGTACTGAAGTAAGGGAGGGGTTTCATTGTAACATCCAGAATGGCCCAAGCTCAAGCCAGGAACGCTACAGCCCAGCAATTCACCACATTAAACCTGTGAAATGGGTCCGCTTTATATATGCTGTAGTGGATGACCAGTTTGCTGATGCTGAAGAATAAGGCTGTTAGTTCCTTGTATATGTGCTTTCTTTCTGGAAGAAAAAAAGAAAGAAAGTTGTTTATAATCTACTGAGCTCAGGCTAATGTTTTAAGTACTTTTGTAGTTTTTAGTGACCTCTCAGTATTTGATATTAATTTATAGTTGTGTTGAACAAATTATTGCTGTGCATTCATATTTGCAAGTTTATATCATTCATTAATTTTTGCCTGTTGAAGCCAATTTGTTTTCATCTCTAAGCACAATTTTGAATTTGATTACTGTTTATCTATTAAATACTGCATTACAATGTTAATCTGAATTAAAACAAAGTGTCAGGAAGGAATTGTGTTCTTGTGTAGACTTAAGGCACATTAAAGAATTATTGGAATTGAACTGAAAATGAGCATTCGTTTGTGCAAAGTGTGTCATTACACAAGTGTTTCCACTAGGTGACAGTATAGGCTTAGTCTTCAGGAAAGCTTTGTCTTTGAACTGAGCATTGTTTTTCCTTGCTTTTACATACAGAACTCAAATGTCTGTATCTAAAAATCAGTCTGGGATAACACGAATCATCAGCTTTAACACGTATTTCCAGTGCTGCTGTCAAAAATCTTTATCTGTCAAATCTGTCAAAATTATTTTGTACAACTCACTCAGATTGTAATACTGATTAATATGTATGCTACTGTTCAGAAATTTGAGGTCAGTGAAATTTGAGATCAGTAAGATTTTTTTGAAAGAAAAAAAATTTATTTTCCCCCTAATTTTTCAATTGATCAAAAGTGACAGTAACAACATTTTGTTACAAATTGTTTCTAATTCACAAATGTGACCCTGGACCACAAAACCAGTCATAAGTAGCACAGGTATATTTGTAGCAATAGCCAACAATACATTGTGTGAGTCAAAATTATGTATTTTTCTTTTATGCCAAAAATCATTATAGGATACTAAGTAAAGATCATGTAAATATATCAAAACGTATTTTTTGATTAGTAATATGCATTGCTAAGAACTTCATTTGGACAACTTGATGATTTTCTCAGTATTTAGATTTTTTTGCACCCTCAGATTCGGGATCTGTATCTCAGCCAAATATTGTCCTATCCTAACAGACCATGCATCAATGTAGAGCTTATTTATTCAGCTTTCAGATGATGTATAAATCTCAATTTCAAAATTATGACTGGTTTTGTGGTCCAGGGTCACATAAATTATGTTCTATTGAACTCTCTATTCAAAGAATACTGAAAAAATGTGGCATAGTTTCCACAAAAATATTAAGCAGCAAAACTGCTTCTTCCAGGAAAAAAATAAAAATTAAAAATAAAAATTTAATGGCATGTATATGTAAATAAACTGATTAAGAATTAGAAATTAGAATTAAGCAAATGAAAAAGGCAAACTAGAAAAATACAAAGATTTGTAAATATTTTTCAACGTATTTGTATGAATGGATTTTGAAAATCATTGACTAAATTGACCTTACAAGAGGCATCTGAGATGTATTTTAAAATGGTAAGCTTCAGTGTTTGGGCATTATATATACAGTATATATATTGGTATGATAATTTATTTTAATGATTTGTTGATCCTCTCACCACATCCTGCCCAAAGACAGCAAACCTTTCTGACATTTAACCATCATCTGAGACAGCCTCTATATTATCTCATCTTTTGATCCATCATAACTGTGAAGACCAAACAGTAGTAAATAAGTATTGTTAAGTAAGTTAGTCAGAAACTCAACAAACTCTTCCATTATTTGTAATCTAGACCAGTTTTTATTAATACTACATTATTCTGGGCTGAAGATGTGTTGCACACAGTCATATGTTTTGATTTTGTACAATGTTTTTTTTTTTTTTATCTTGCAATATCATATCTTACTGGGGTTTAGTGCAACTGGCTTTTTGGGCAAAAGAGACAACAAAGACTTAATGTCTAAAACATTAAGGGCTTGATGTTTAGAAATACCTGGCAAGTGTAAAGACACGTTTATTGGTACAACAGTTTATTTCCTAATTCAAATGGACCATGAAATTTTGCAATGCTGTTGTTTTGTGAACAGTGCAGGCCTTCCAAGTAGGCCAGACATTTTGCATAGTCATGATGGTTTATTTTTCAGAGTTAATGCAGTTTCAATCTATTATAAATGGGTTGTTTGAAGTGATTCTACTTAAGGGCTTTTGCAAGAGTCTTGTGTGACTTAGATACCTAATTTAACACCCTTGTATCAGAATCCTAGTTGTTGGCAGGTTAACTGTAGTTCACATGCAGACGCAACAGAGGGTGGTGTTCTACAGGTCTGTGGCCCTGAGATGTTGAGATGCAGAGTTTGTCTGCAGGCCTGTGCGCAGGGAGCTGTGACGCTTGTCGCCATCACTGTCTAGACCAGCACCAGGCAGCTGTCTGGGTCAAGCTATAGACTACTGCTACTCATGACTGTATAGAGTGTGAAAAAGATACTGAAGAGGGAATAAAATAATGTAATGACATCAATTTTTCATACTGTTCGTTATAATGTTGTGATGCCTAAATTCATTTGTGGCAGTTAAAATAAATAATTTTAGTCTTTAGTGTTTCATTTCTTATTGAATTTTACACAAAATAGTATACAATTTTAATTAAGCGATTTATTGTAAAAAATTATCGTCTTGGAATCAAAATGAACAACTCTTAATTTTTATGGATTTATCAGTGTTTATTCTACATCAGGGGTGTCAAACTCAGTTCCTGGAGGGCCGCAGCCCTGCAGAGTTTAGTTCCAACCCTGCTCCAACACACAAGCCATGTAGTTTTCAATTGAGCCTCATGGACTTGATTAGCTGGATCAGGTGTGTTTAATAAGGGTTGGAGCTACACACAGCAAGGCTGTGGCCCTCCAGGAATTGAGTTTGACACCCCTGTTCTTAATGATTTAGCCGTAAACATATTTTTTTCATTTTCATGTGCCCTTTTAATCTATAATTAAAAACATTAACTTCCCCTCCCCCTTATAACAGCATCTCTTCTTTAATGACATGTGGACTGACACCAGGGCTGGACAATAATCCCTCACCTCCAGCAAACTGTCACTCACATGATATCGCAGCATTTAGCAAGCGACAACAATCCAGTGAACCAGTCGATTCTCAATAAACAAAATCAAGTTCCACCCTACTGTTTTCTCATTCGAGAAGCAGTTTCACTCAGAAATGACACAGAATGAAAGAAAATATTAGGGCTGGGCGATAAATCGATTTTATCAATTAACTTGAATGAGTAGTTTACGTCGACTTGTTTGAATGAAAATTGGTTTTCTCTTTAACATCCGCCGACGCTCCAAAAATCAAAACAAAATAAAGTTCAACAATTTCATTGTCATCTGCAGATTGATTTAAGTAGGTGGAAAAAAATCGATTTAAATCGTAAATCGGATTTTTTGTGAAATAATCTGGGATTTTTTTTTGGCCATATCGCCCAGACCTAGAAAATATGATTGCAATTTCTGCTTCATACCAGCTTCAGTCATGGTGCATCCTTAACTGTGTCTTCCAGTAAATCCATGACTGCTGTCCAGGGCACTTAATGTAGATGTTCTGAGTATCTAATGATCTGGAAGGCCAAAAGAAGGCTGCAGAAGGCTGGCTTTGATCACCAGGCATAAACCCACATCCTCATTTCCAGGATTACTTAGACCTCTGATAAGGGCATTTCCTCCCACAGACGCTTTAAGGAATAGTTCACCCAAAAATGAAACCCTCGGGCCATTCAAGATGTGTTTGTTTCTTCATTGAAACAGATCTGGAGAAATGTAACATTACATTACTTTACCTCTGCAGTGAATGGGTGCCATCAGAATGAGAGTTCAAACAGCTGATAAAAGCATCTCCACAAGTAACTGACACGACTCCAGTCCATCAAAGTCTTGTGAAAACTGTGTGCTTGTGAAAAAAAACAAAACAAATCTATCATTAAGCCGTTTTTAACTTGAAACAGTAGCTTCTGGCAAAAAGTCCTTTCTCCAGTAAATAAGTCATCTTCGCAACACAAATTAAGATATTTTTTGATAAAATCTGAGAGTTTCTGACCCTGCATAGACACCAATGCAACTGAAAAGTTTCCAAGCCAAATAGTCCATGTGACATAAGTGGTTCAACCATAATTTTATGAAGCTACGAGAATACTTTATGTGCACAGAAAAAGGACTTTATTCAACGATTTATTCTCTTCCGCGCCAGTCCTCTGCGTGCGTTCACGAGAGTACCACAGCGCATTCCTCTGCTTGTAAACAAGGCGCAGGTGCTCTACGTCAGAATGCCGGCATAGAGTCAGCAGCACCACACGAATGTGTTCCGGTACTCTTGTGAACGGCAGCGGAGACTGACTGATCAAGAGAAACAATTGTTGGATAAAGTCATTAAATATATAAAGTATTAAAATTTGAACCGCTGAAGTCACATGGACTATTTTACCGATGTCCTTACTACCTTTTTAGGCCTGGCAGCGTTTCAGTTGCATTGCTGTCTATGCAGGGTCAGAAACTCTCAGATTTCATCAAAAATGTCTTAATTTGTGTTCTGAAGATAAACAAAGGTCTTACGGGTTTGAAACAACATGAAGGTGAGTAATTATTGACAGAATTTTCATTTTTGTATGAACTATACCTTTAATGATGAATTTGTATCTTACAATGTTGTAATGCTAAATTGTAATGCAAAATTTCTTCAGATCTGTTTTAAATTTTGGGCGAACTATTGCTTTAAGGACAGGAAGAATTTATTTTGGTATGCCTTCTTTTTTTTAAGAATTTACTTAAGTCATAAATCTTGTGTCAGTCCTGGGGCAAATACTTTTTTTTTCAGTGTTTATGTCATTGAATTTCTCTGGGAATATTACCTTAGTGACAGAGTGCTGTAGCAGGTTCTAGTTCTCTTTTACTGGCATCATCAGTCCCTATGTCTTTTTATGATTCCAAGCAGGGTTCAGTTCTGTAACCGCATGCTATTGTCCACTCTCTTCATTCTGATTTCGACAATAAATAAAAAAACACTTTTTGGCCTGCTCTGCACAGCAGACTTAGCAACAGGATTCGACCCAGAATCCAGGACAACCCATCGCCAGGTCACTCCTCCCGATGCAGTGCTGAAAGGTGTGGGCAACCTCCTACATTCATAAAAGACAAAAGAGATCTTTGGGTGTGTACATGTATTAGAATTAAATTTATAAAGAAAAATAATAAAGAAAAAAAAGTGCAAGGGGAGGTGGGTGTGCACACCTGTGAGAAAGAAATATAGAGAACAACATCAAATCACCCTTTCAGCTTACTACATCCCAGAGTTAAAAAGTTTTTTATTATTCCTGTCATTTCAATATTTATTAGAATTTATTAGAAACCTTTGCTTACATTTTCCTCTCTCTCTCTTTCTCTTTCTCTCTCTCTCTCTCTCTCTCTCTCTCTTTATAAAAAGGCATTTCTGATTGGAGGACAATGTCTGTCATTATGTCAAAACAGATCCAGCCCATGTTAAATGTGCTGTGTAAGGGTATTTTTTTGGATTAAGTGATGTCCTTTTCGGGTTTTCAAAGGCAAAACATCAATGAAAAGTTTGAGAATGATGTCCATATTAAGCCAATTATCATTCAAAACTTATAATAATGCTAAGAGAGGGTGATATTCATGAACCACACTCACTGTGTTTTAATAATTTATTCCAAAATACATTCAAATTTAATTAACACATACAATTACTTGAATATACACCTCTTCTGAGAGTATGTTTTATGTTTTAGGGGTATAAAGAAATAAATGCGGTTATGCAACTGTCCTTTAGATGAAGAAAAAGAGAAAAATGCAATTCTTGAGAAGTAAACTCTGTGGCATGTGTTCCAACCAACGTGCAGGGACAAATAACCCATAAAACAGGAAAAATATCAGGTTTTTAGTGACTTTTTAGGTTAGTTTAGATTGTAAAATGTAAAGAAAAAAGCAATACATAAATAAAAATGTATTTTGCCTTGATAAATTCAATTTTTATAATGATTAAGAAGGTCTAAGGAAAGTATGTTATTACTTTTTACACCACTTGACATGTACAGCATTCTAATGTCAAAATATAAACTTTGAATTTTTTTTTTTAACTGAAATCAACACAAATACAAAGAACTCTCTTAGTTCTTATCTCTACCGCTCTATATATCCAAATGAGCAAACATTGCAACATGAGCGTGTTTTTGGTAGAGATGACCCATTTGGTAGAGATGACCTAACCTGCTTACTACTGTATACTATATATTACTTTTGATGACAGGTGTTTTTTGCCCTAGAGAAATCATTTGGGGGTCCATTAAATCTGAATGTCTATAAACATTCCTTTACAAGAATACACAATATTGCCTGAGAAACACTGTTTGGTTTAACTCACTATTCAGTTTTCAGGTTCCTGGCTGTAAGCGAGCACTAGGGCCAAGTCATGAGTCTGTCTTTCCATTGAAATGCCTCTGAAGCAGCGGAGTGGTCCAGGGTTGAGTTTCTGTATCATTTGTCCAGGTGGAGAAAATAGAACCTGTGCCTCCTCTAAATCTGTCACCTCTGGCTCAGAGCCATGAGAGAGGGGGAGCGGAGGACAGATAAAGAGAGACAGAGAGGCAGCAACAAACAAGAGGAAAGAGAGGTCTTAAAGACCTAACATGTATACAAACTGATATTCCATAACTATGCCACAAAACTAGATTCAAGACATGTGATGTGTACTGAGAGATGCCTAACTGCATAGTCACTTGCAGTTAGTAACTTCTCATTCTACCCGCCCATCTTGATGGTTGGGTGGCAAACATATTGCTAAAGAAGGAAACATGTGTTCATGTGAAACACTGTTAAAAGTCCAATCATACCAAGCTTTTGCTTAAGAAGGATTATGGGTAAACAGATGTCTCTTACCTTCTCCTGACCCCTGAAAATTTCACCAGTTTGTCTCCTGGTTTAACTAAAAGGGTCTTGGGCAAGAACGTTTTGACAGGGCTTTAAAGTATAGTGGCCACTTGAGACTTGAGCGGGGAATGACAGATATGTGCTTCCTCTTTCACCTACATTTCATAGACATCATTCACATCACAAGACAGTCTGTTGCATTGTGCTGGAAATGACACTGTTGAAGGAACTTTTGCCTGGATGAATCTATAAGACATTGGTACCAGCTGCAGTATCCTAATACAATACAATAATAGACCAATTTTAGGTGATTTTAAGATAGAGAAGTTGAAATTACCTTGATATGAATTTAATATGTATATTCTTGATGTAAATTCGGTCACACTTACGTTTGGGGACCAATGAGTTATGGACTAGGATTTAGGGATATAAAATATTGGTCAAGCAGAATAAGGCATTAATACGTGCTTAATAAGTACTAAAAAACAGGCAATATGCTACTAATATGCATGCTAGTAAGCAACTAGTTAATAGTGAGAATCGGCCCCAAAAGCAAAATTGCTGTACCAAATTTACAGTTACCATAATTTCTACCCCCATAATCATATATATATATATATATACACTAAGCAAGGGACAAAGTACAGTCAACAGGTCATTACTGCAAAATAAACCCCTGATAGGCTATTCAAGACATTTTAATTTCACAGGGTCACTATTGTTCATTGCTTCCGAAGCTGTTAGCTCCCTAAAGTTCACTTCGCTTGACAACAATTGTTTATTTGGATGCCCTGCAACACTATCAAATGAGGACAACACTTGAGTCTCATAGATTAGAGGTTTCAGTTATAATGCTATACTTCTGAAAACAACTATGAATCTAATGCCAATTACTATACTTTTATAATTGGTCCTTGTGAATTTATAATATAAATATTTGTAATATATTTAAATACTAAAGTTTAACTGAGTATAATATATAATTTGACATCCTTAAAACTAAATTATGGCTGTTAAATTTAATACAAAATGAATGTAGTTAATGGCAGGGTAAGGGTGACATATTCAGCAATTTATTTCTGCTTGTTATTTCACATCTTAGATTAATTAAACACATTGTCTTTATTTTGAACTTTCTGAAAAGTGAGGTATTGTATCAATGTACAGTTGTTCCTGTGTTGTTTGAAGTTTGCATTTTATGTTTTTATCCAAAGTGATTTAGAAATAAGGAACACCACAAGCAATTTGTGAAAAAAATCTGGAAATAAATGGACAATGTTTGAGTAATAAATTTGATAATTATTTGAGAAACTCAGAATGATACTGGAGAGATGAAACTTGGTTGTACAGAAAATCAGCAATGTAGTAATGTGAATGCAGTTTGTAATAAACAGAAGATTATTAAAAATTTAAACAAACAGAACTGATGATATTCTCAGTGTTCGTACTGCTGATGGCAGTATTGTATCGTCACAACAACATAGATTAATATGTACCATTTAACCCATACAGAGTGATATGTTAATATGATTATGGTTTTTAAGTTGTAACTACATCTGCATTACACAGCCTCTCTCTCATGGGTGCTGGTAGTTTAATAGTTAAGGATTTGGGTATGTATGTTGATGAAAAACAAAGGTTGCATTTCAATGCCAGGTATGAGACTCCTGAAACCAAGAGAAATTTCTCTTGTCTCAAATGTTCTTTTGTAAAAGTTTCCCCTGTAGCAAAAGTGTATTATTTAGATTAAAAATTATTTTTAAATAACTGAATAATATTAACAGGTGAATGTGTGTTTAACGGTTTGGAACAGAGTATCCTAAACCCTGGAAAACAAGACATCGGCAGCAGAAAATAGCAGGGAAACCATAGTAGGCCTATCAATACCTCTGTCAACCACTGCCACAATTTTTCCAATAATTTTGCCAAAGTGTATTTCCAAATGTTGGCCACCACTGAATAATGAATAGATAATGTGTTTGTCAATTTTAGACAGTTCTTCAGTCTCAGTTTCATCCATAAATTTGGTCAGGTCTTAAAATCTAGACAAGTAAATGAGGTCTTTTTCAGAAAACTACCAAAATATTTGCTGCCTCTCCATATCATTTCCAAGTGATATGTAGAGGTGTGTTGAGGTAGATCCCATCCTTGCCCGTAGGATCCCGCCACTATGGCAAGTTTGAACTGCCGCCTGTGTTTGATGTTGGAGTCTTGTTGGAAGATGATGAGTCATCAAAGCTTGTCTTTGCTCATATCTATTTGCATGCAGACTCCTCTTCCCAGGTTTATATTACTGCTTGAATCCAAGTGTGCATTAGTGTAGTTTTATCATTTGTCGAATGCTGACTAACTATTGTAGATAACTTATTCTCAATTCCGTAATGCATTATTTTAAGGTGTCCTTGTTACACGTTACATGTAATTACTATTATAATAACAATACATTATGCATAATTACATGCAAGTAACCCTAAGCCAAACCCTAACCATATAGTAAGTACATGTAGTTGATTAATATTACCCAGTACTTAAATGTATAGTTACACTATTACACAGACACCTTAAAATAAAGAGTAGCCCTTTAAATTCAGCTAAAAAAAACAATGTTTTTCCCACATTGATCTTTGTCAGGCATAGAGCATGTACGCCTCGGATTGTTGTGACTCATAGAATATGCAGTTACCTGTTCACGTAGTCCTGCGTGATTTAATGCAAATACCTGCACTCTCTTGTCAACTAAAATAATACCACAAATTACTGACAAATATATTAAGACATATTTTTTTTTTATTGAAGCTTTACAATTCAACTGCTCAATGAGGATTTCAAAGAATTTTAAACAGATTTCATGTTATGTAAAGCTGCTTTAAAACAATGTATAGTGTTAAAAATTGTATACAAACAAAATAAATAAATAACAACTTTACCAAAAATGAAAGGTTAAATGCATCTTGTGCAAATTTCTACAAATTATCTCATTCAGTTGCCTCTGAACAATTGACACGTTTTCTACACACATAATATACATAGTTTTTCTTAAAAATTAATGTGTCAGATATATGCAAGATCTTTGGAAATCTGCTTTGAAGATGTGAAACTTGAAAACCACTTTATAAACTGGAAAAAGCAAATTATCATGAGCACAGCATAGATTACACAAAGAGAAGGTGCTAAAATGAAAACAATTCTTCAATATTGTAACAGTCTGATCCATTTGTGAATGATTTGGATTCTGGAATGCAGTGAGATGTATGATGTGTTTGTTGTTATAGGTGGACAGTTGGCTTACTGAAACTCCACCGGGAGTTCTAGCGGTGGGAGGCCTGCGTGGGGAAGAGAATCCAATTGACCAACTCTTGATCTGTAATAGTTTTGGTATGTTTTCCTGACAAGCCTGTGATTCGTTGACCCACTGATGGCTCTGTGATGTGGTGGAGGTCTGGTCTCAATAGGCAGTCTTCTGTTTTTTTGTGGTTTTCAAACCCCAGCCAGAATGGCAAGAGACCTCAGCATTGACTCAGATTTGGTTCGATGCTGGTAAACGTGATTAGTTTCTTGTGAGAGTTAAATTGATCTACTTTGTGTCACTGTTGAAAGAACTGATCCTAGATCAGTTATTTATTTGAATAAGAGCTTTTGTTCTTTGATGACTCATGGGGGAGCTGATGTGGTTAAATCATTAGGAATCTGCACACTATTAAACCTGCCCTAGTTATTTTGGTTCAGTAGGTTACCCAAGTATGCATTCAACATGGAGGAAATATTCTTTGACTTAGTCATTTGTACAGTCAGCAGGCTATGTTAGTCTGTAACTTCTCTTATCCAAATGTGACTGCTCATCAGAGCTTGTTATATTATTAGATCTTAAGAGCTCTTTGTCTCATCTAAGAGTAAGGCACAGGTGTTTTCCGATGTTTGAATAGTCAAGCACTTCTCTGTCAAGCACTCTTTCCCTTTCACTAATAATACCTGACTGCACACACAACCCCCTGATTTCTTCTTTCTTCTTTGTCTGCCTCGTTCTCTCTCTCTCTGTCTCTCTCTCCAAGTAGTCTTTCTCAACCTTCTCTCCTGAATGCTGATTGTCTGATGAGTGTTAATGTGTTGGCCCCAGGCATTTGTCATGTCTTTCAAAACCATCTGACTGTTGTGCACAATCTAGCTATTATTAGAGACTGGCAAAAGCGGCTGCTCCATGATCCCAGTCAGCGGAAAAAGTGTGTATCTAACTGGTAGAGAGGAGCTGAATGATCCTCAAGACCCAGACCTAGAGTCTTCAGGGAGGAACGTTGCTGAACAACACAGCAATAGTGGCAATTTCATGCTCTTATGAAACAGGTTTTTGTAAGAGTTGTTTTGCAAAGTAGTTCATGACACGCTCTTTGTGTGTGTTTCCAGAGTCTGGTCGTTTGATGAAAGGTAATCTCATATGCGAGTCTTGGGAGCGCTAATGCTTAGCTGCCTCATGGAAATGCTCCTTCAAACACCCACAGCCATGATTTTGTGCTTGTACTAACTTGTTTCATTACAGCTTATTAAAGCCGGAACATAATTTTCACATAACATTCTGATTTTGTGTCCATGTCAGACATGGGAAAATTGATTATAAAGTTTAATTTTACAATGCTCATTTTTTTTTGACCTGGATAAATTTATTTCTTTAAAAAATGCATAAAAATACTAATTATGCACACACTTGCACACACCCCTTCTATGATATGACTGTTTTTCATTTCTAAATTCAAATAAATGTTATTATTTTGTTATGCAAAAATGTCAGGATAGTACAACTGTCATGAAGAAAAAACAAACAAATTGAAAACATTTGTAAGCCAAAACGAATATTGCAACATAAAACAGGAAATGATAATGTAGACCTCACGTGTCAAAGTCAAGAAGTCTCTATAGATAATGTGATGGCAAAGGCTAGGTTGTAAAATATCATGTGGAAGGAACTACATTTTTTATTTTTGGAGTCTAAATTTTAGTTTCTTTACTTTACTTTTTAGTGTAAATAATAATAATATAAAAATATTTTAAACCATTATGATAAAAAGAGTACATTAGACATTACCCCTTTGACCATAACAATAAACCTACACCACATTTTCCATACGAGAATTGATGAATTCTGGTAAACAAGTATTTATTATGTTGTAATGTCCCTTGTTTGGGAAAATTAGACTGCAATATGAATTTTTGTTTTAAACGTTGAGGATGCATGGATTTGGCTGCATGTTTAAGCTATGAGGAATCCCTCTTCCACACAGAAGTGCTGAGAATGCACCTCTGATGGGTGTCAAATGTTATACAGTATCTAAGCGAAACTGAGGAATCCATGGACATTAACCTGAAGAGGGTCATGAGTGGGCTGACTGCAGAATGTAGCCTGCTGCAGTTGTTTGACAATCTCCCTCCCTTCTAATTTATTAGAGTAAACATTTTCATTCTTTTTATAATGTAAAACATTTATCATTTAATTTCCTTGCAAAAAAGCTTCAGTACACCATTGCACAGCTAAAAACAACCTGATCCAATCTGAACCCACAGACAAAATAATAGTGAAGTGTTGTGATTCATTCTTGCTTTATGTCAGAGATCACTCTCAGAATGCTTCAGATGTGTGTGTGTGTGTGTGTGTGTGTGTGTGTGTGTGGGTGGGGGTGCATTTTAGTAGCGTTTCGGTAATCCTGAAATATGTTTTCATGAATGTCAATTAAGAAGACAAAAATTAGCCAAAGAAGAACAACAAACCACTGTTGGACAGAATGAGCCTTTAATGTACATATTGTATTAATATTTGCATCAGAGCTCAGTTTAACTAACAACAATTAAACATACAACTATACAATACAATTAAATATACATAAATAAATGAACTACAATTAAATATACATACAAAAAACACATTCAAAAATTAATTTTGTACATGAATTCCATATTAAAAATATTTTCCTATAACAGAAACAATTCATCCTTAAATTACCACCGACGTCTAAAGCCAATTGATTTTTAAATGTCTTTTCAGTGATTTACTCTTCACTGGGGGCTTGTCTTAGCACATGTTTATATATTGAATTGTATACCATGCAATTATTTCTATTAGTTTTTTTATTGACTGACAACCCAAGTTTGAATATTATTAGTAGATTTGATCACTGTATTTTTAGAAAATGAAATGAACATTTTATATGTATGTTTTTGCGCAGTGTTTCTATCTGTTCTCTCAAATAAACAGCAAGTATTGTACAGTAAATTCTCACTACCAGCCTTGACAGAGAGGATCCGACACTTTCCCTATGTTCCTGAAGCAGGCGGAGATTGGGTGGCCCTCCACCTTCTAAAAATATATTAACTCCATTCTTTACAGATTCATCTGAGAACACACACAGCCTGAACACACACACATACTCAGACAGAACTATGGCGTTTTCACGGTCATTACCATTCATCATCATCTTTGTCTGCTGTGGGGGGAAAAAAACTCAATTTTTAAGCTCTGAGAACTCAGCACTGTCTCCACTGATCAAGTAAAGTCTGCACTGCGTGATTAAACACAGGAGCTGTAAAGATGACTTTGCATGTCCCATGTCATAACTTCCTTTGTGGTTGAATTAACATTTAAATCCACCAAGTTCCTTCTCAGCTTTATTGTTGTTTGCAGTTATAGATCAAATATGAGGATGGAAACTACGTGAGGGATGAGGACGAGGATAGGAAACTTTTATCTTTACTCAATTACAAGTCAAAGCATCTTTCTACATTCTAGAAAAACACTGGGTTCCTTAATTGTTCTCTGGAATTAAAGAATTAAATAACATTAAACATTGAAAAACAGCATTTTCCCCATAGCTTTCAAATCTCATTCGCACTTCTCAATATTCAAACATGCTGAGACTCGATCAATCATGAAATAAAACAGCCAGTGGCATTGAGAATCACTGACGTCAAACTTGGTGCAATGCATCTTCACATGGCATATTTGTAATTAATAAAACTGAATTTTGAAAGCATTAGCCCAGGGAAATATTTTCAGCGAATCAAAATGTTTCAGTCTGTTCATTACACAAAGCTACTTTATGCCTTCAGAAGATTTGAAATATAGTGCATCAACTTTTATGGTGCTTTTTGTCTTTTTTTTTCAATGGTTAAATGCTGCTATACAATAATACAATATCTGTCTTAAAATAGTATTCTTGATGTTACAAATTTTAATGCTCTTCTCTGTGTTTTTCAAGAATATATGTTACGTTTATACTTATTTTACCATGCATACACACAGATGCGTGTAATAGAAACTCATTTACAAATTATTCACACGCCTTACATATAGAAATACATGCACAGATGCACACATACAGGAAATATGAAATACACAAACTATTTGTAAAACTTATTGTATTATAATTATACACACACACACACACACACATATACACACAAACATTGGGTTTCCATGTTTCATGGGGACTCTACATATGCATAGTGGTTCTTACTCTGCACAAACTGTATTTTCTATCCACTTACACAACCCTACATCTCACGCGTTTTTTTTTTTTTTTTTTGCATTTTTACATTTTAGAGGAAAAAAAATGTCCTGCCAAGGTAATACTACACTTGTGGGGACATTACTATAATTACCCATACCATAGACTTCCACTTTTTTTTTTTTTTTTTACAGTCAGATACTATTGACTAATCCACACCCTAACCCTAAGTAATTTGTAATTTTTTTCCATTTTTATTTTATTTTAAAAATACAAGCAAATAATAGTTAATCTTTTCATTAATTAAAACTATTTGCAAATCATGTGTATTTAATGTCTGCATCCACTGAAATACACTGTAATTAATGAATTAATTATTTTGCTGATTAGTCATAACTCATAATATTGTCAGGCTGAGCTCTAACCTCATAAAAGCTCTGATTTGTGTCTAAATAGGTATATAGAGCATAATGAAAAGAAAAAAACAAACAAACCCGAATAACTCAGGAATTCTACTATTAATTCTAATTGCATAATTGATTATCAAGTGGATAATTACAAAGAGTGATTGTACTTTTACCGGAGTAATATTTATCAGGATATGAGTTTAAGTTGTTTTCATTTGAGTTTATTTGTTTACTTGGGCTATACTAATGCTTACACTCTGAAAAGAGAACTACAACTGGGCCAAGCACGTGTTGTTATTAAGAACTTCTGTTTTAGAATATCAGTATTGCTGGTTTAGAATGATTTTGGGAATTTTTACTTCCCTTTTATATGATGACCAATGATTTCATGTGAATTTTATGCAACCATAATTTTATTATTTTCTGACATAATCAAATATGCATATTTTGTATTGTTTTATGACATGGTTAATTTCTACAGACAGTAAGCATTTTACAGTAAAACTTCAATAATATGTAGAAAAACAAAACAAGATATCTAAAACTGTGATTTATGCTGCTATCCATCAAAGAAATGATTAACTGCCCAAGCATTTTAAACTGTACAAAAGGCAATAAACGCCATTTTATTTTATCTCTGCATTCTCAACAGAAAGTTAGTTTGGCAGTTTGTCTAGTACCAAAGGCAATTTCTGAGAATTTAAGGATCTTGTGATATCAGGTGACATCATTACATCTTCAATTAAATTTTACATGGTTTCACAGAATTTAGTCATAGAACAATCATTTATCATAAATAGATCTGACATTGATACTGTTTTTATTAGTTCTACTTTTTAGCTTTATTTGCATACAGTGCACATTGAGTATTTCATTATTATATAAAAGGCCAGAACCACTTGAATATTGTTAATATTACTCTGAATGAACAGTCCGTTCATCAGTTTCACTGCTATCTGATAAGAGATTTAGCCTCAGGCTTCATGTCATGTGCATGCACACTTACACAGAAGATGTGTGTAGAAAACACGCACACACACACACACATGCAGTGTGTGAGAATGTTAGCTACTTGAAAGCAATGCTAACAACCGAGTAAACAAATTAGAATTCATTTGCAGCCGCCATCACACAAGAAAATGTTAAAGATGTAAAAATAGCTTCCTTCTGATCAACTCACATCACATTTATACAAAGAATATATTGTAACGTCTGGTTTAATGCTTTAGTTCATAAACTACGCTTCAAACCAGGCTCTAGTTTGTTCATTACTGGTTTTTTTTTCTTTCCAAGTTACTCCTTTGGGTGTCGTAGTCTTTGGTGCACATATGGGTGTGCTGGAGGAAAGAGTGGGAGAGGCATTACATCATTAAAAAAAATAAAAAATACAATTCCTTTAAATTAATGTGTGCCTGTATGTGAATATGCATGTGACTGGTCTAAACGAGTGGGTGAAGGGGTTATGGGTCAAGGATACTTAGCTTTCAGGAAAACTTCCACTTACCTCACAGGAACAATCAATCCTCACCCACACAAATCTCAACAAACCTTTATGGTCTTGACTGTGAATTTAAAACAAAGCCTAACAGGCCTACTAAAGACCTGCATATTCGAACGGCAAAACTCTTTAATTTTGCATAAAAATTAATGTCTGCAGGTTTGAATAACAGTTTGTATTGCAAATTGTCTTGTTTGTCTGGTTCATTTACATTGGTTTCCCCAAGAAATCGCAATACAGTTTAATGGAGGTTCACCTCACACAGCTCTGCGACAGTGGCCATAATTCAATACTGTTGACTTTTTGTAGGTTCACTGCATGGGCCTGCCATGGTAAACTCACTCTTTGCTTCTCAAGTTGGTGATTCTGGCACAGAACACTCACACCTTAGATGGGGGCCCCATCTGTTCTGCACACAGACAGCATATCAAAATATAATGGTTACAGAACACAGATAATACAATGTCAGACAGGTCCCTAAAGAAATTGAATTAGTTCTTCCATGAGTGCTCTCATTTTATATGAAATTTCAATTATGTGCTTATGTGATAAGATATTATGGTTTTTATATAAAACCATATGTATGCAGATTCTTTGGCAATATGTCTAGTTATGGAATATTATTATTTTTATAATATCAGAAATATCAGACATTTTTGGAGCCTTTTTTGGTAAATTAGGTACTACAGTGGAATAGTGTTTAGTCTATTTAAGACTGTTTTAAGTGTTTCCCTCTAATTGAATTCATGGTATTTTAAGAATTAAAAGCAATTTAATCAAATTTTAAAAAGTAATGTTAATTTATCTTTCAATATTTGATCTGCCATCCTCACTGCTGACTCAATGTTGTATCTTTCTCTTACAGAACACAAGGCTTATGCAAAGATAGAATTTCATGTATAATTAGTACAAACATTTCCATTTCCATAAATAATTAAATACATGCTATAATATAATTGATCGCAAAAAAATTGTTCAATGAGGTAATAAATTACCGCAGTTATTGTGTTACAGAGACGCCATGTGGCAACAGTCACATGGTCTCTATTTTCAATAAACAATGTTAGAAAACTATTAAATAACTACTTATCAAAAATACATCACACAATCCAAAAGTAGAATAAATATATTCAATAACACAATTTGTGGAGTGCTTCAGTGTGTTTATTTCCTCTATGGGTAGCCTGTTTTTTTTAACCCTTTAATTCCAGCAATGCCATTTGAGGCACTTTTTCTCAGAATAAGAACAGAAAAATCACATTATTATACAATACACAGAACCATTACTATATAATATTAGTTTATTATATTATATTAACTTGTTATATATTTATTATACATAACATTACATGATAATTTAAAATGCATTTTAAAAACAAAAATGTATGAACTGTCTGGATCCAGCTGTCCATTAGGGAACATTAATTCTAGCAGGGTACCACTGCAAGCTTCCTGATGAAACCCCTGCCTTCATCAAGTAATCCATCCACATATCAGCGATATTAAACATAAGTGAATTGCTCTCAGGATACAGGTTAAGCCTGATTTCATCATGCAGAAAGCCGTGGCAATTAACCATGAATCACTGTGCATAAACAGCCAAAAACCTACAACCAGATTTTCAGTACCATCAAACACTCAAGAAGAAAGAAAACAGAATCCGACTTTGTTGATTTAAAGGCTTAAACATTTGAGCTCCCATTTTTAGTTTTTTTATGCATATACTCTATACAATAACCCTCATGCTGAACATGAATCATAGATATATAATCATGCCAATTCAAAAACTTGTATTTGCCAAGAGCCAAGACTGGGATTTCAGTGAGTTGTTTATTTAACCTTTCCTCCTCGCTTTCATTCATTCATATTGGGAAACGCTAAGACCTATTGGTAGCACACATCCATATTAGTTCTTAATGTGCTAAATTGTTTCATGAGTTAAATATAAGTTTAAATAGAGTTTACTGTTGCATAAATACCAATGACACTAAATCATGTTTTACGGTGAAAGAGAATGCACATATTATTTATAAATATAATACCTTCCCACCCTTTCCAAGGATACAACTAGCATTGACCTCTTATTTTCTCTGGAGGTTGTTCAACTATGCGTTTTCCAACTTTTATATTGGAAGGTGGCTGCCGAAATCAGGTCGGGTAAGTTTAGCCTGGAGGGGAGCAAGGAGTGTTGGGGGTGGGGGTGGTTGCTAATGCCTTTCTACATTTTGTTTGCACATTGCCTCTCAGTTGTTATATGTGGACCAGCTTTTTTTGGATCCCACACCCACATGACTGCGGAACCCAAGGAGATGTTTGGAGTTGACACTTGTTAATAGGGTGTGTCCTATTCCAGTAGTGACTCATCAACCTCCCTG
Source organism: Barbus barbus (assembly GCF_936440315.1). Taxonomy (NCBI): domain Eukaryota; kingdom Metazoa; phylum Chordata; class Actinopteri; order Cypriniformes; family Cyprinidae; genus Barbus; species Barbus barbus. Next base: position 12,359,158 of record NC_136741.1, read on the forward strand.
AGATTCACCTGTGCTGAATGTATGGTTTTTCCTTTACAAATGTGAGAACAGAAACACATTTTTAATCAGGGCTACTGGCATTTTTGCTTGGTAGATGACTGCATATTATAAACATACACTACTGTAATCATTATGTTTTTTAAATGTTTTTGAAGGAAGTCTCTTATGCTCAACAAGACTGCATTTATGTGATCAAATATGTGTATAATGTATGTAATATTGTTGTTTCTGAATGACAATGTGACACTGAAAACTGGAGAAATGGTTTCTGAAAATTCTGTTTTTACATCATATAAATTAAATATTAAAATAGAAAACTTTTCGAAGTTTGAATAGAAGTTATTTTTAACTTGTAATAATATTTTACAGTTTTACTGTTTATTCAGTATTTTCAGTCAAATAAATGCAGCCTTGGTGAGCATAAGAGACTTCTTTCAAAAACATGAAAACCAAAGACTTACTCCAAACTTTTGACTGGTAGTTTATAATGGTGCTATATAGCACTAAAAGTGGTTCTTTGGCTCGTAATCGTAGGGGAACCACTTTTGGTGCTAAATCTTGGTGTTTCAGTGGTTCTTCAGCGGTTCTTCACCAGTTCTTTGGCATGACTGAGGTGCTATATAGCACCGCTACCATATACAGAAACTGTTAAGCTCCTGTATGGTTCTTCAGCGGTTCTTTGGCATGACTGAGGTGCTATATAGCACCGCTACCATATACAGAACCTGTTAAGCCCCTGTATGGTTCTTCAGCGGTTCTTCAGTGGTTCTTTGGGTGATTAAGGTGCTATATAGCACCACTGCCGTACAAAGAACCTGTTAAGCCCCTTTAAAGGTTCTTTACGAGCCAAATAACCACTGTTGGTGCTGTTTAGCACCATTTTTGTTGAAGAAAGACAATGCAATATGGCACCTCTTATGGTTCTACATAGCACCATTTGACAAAGGTGCTGTATAGCACCTTTAAAGATAAGGTGCTATATAGCACCAAAAGTGGTCCCCCTATGATTGCGAGCCAAGAACCACTTTTAGTGCTAGTACCTTTTTTTTTTAGAGTGTACACACAGTAGCCCCTAAACATGTATAAATGTCTTTGCATTTTATCATTGCAATATCAAACCAAGTGGAATTATAAAATACAGATCAACCATATGCAGAATATGGAGGAAACAACTGTCCAAATCCAGTAATCATATCACATCCTTCGCTGTCTGTAATATTCCACTATCCTGGGCACATTTGTGACAGTTGAGCTAAAAAAATCAAATAAATGGCATCTGAAAGTTGCTGTATTTGTAAATGTATGTTTCTGAACAACTTTTTCAACGTTTTATTTCATATGTAGCAAGAAATTAATATTGTGGTAATCAAGTATTGGCTAACTTCTCACCAAAGCTCTCTCTGTTTTGTTGTAGATCATTGGACCATTATGCTGCATCAGGAGCCTGTCCAAAATCAGTTTCATTACGCACCTTCACACACAAACACCGCCTACAAAGTCATTGCCTGATGGAGCAGAGAGGCAACAAGTCAAGATTCTGGATGCAGCCAATAACTCTGACACCAGTTGCTTAATAGTCATTGCAAAAAGAAAAGGTCAAATAATTTTGTCATAAATTCACTTACACATTCTATGGCCAAATAATTTTTGGGACCACTGTATGTGTGTTTAGGGGGCCTTGCTCTGGAGTTCATAGATAGTATATAAAAACATATGCAGTTCTACATAAGCTCATCCAATATGGTCTTATCCGAAGATGTTCAAAAGTTATGTTTTTTATTTTTTATTTTTCAACAGCTCTCGAGGATCATTGTGCACTGCAATTTGCTGTCCCTGTGGACGCAGGTTGTTGCTGGAGACAGACAGAGTGGGCAGTCTTCACTTACCTCAGACAGTCATGAACAGGCAGGCAGCAGCGAGGAGGAAGAGAGAACCTCGATCCTGTGATAGCCATATGAGATTCCACATGCTCTGATGAGTCATTTCTCCCTCCCTCCCTCCATATGAAGCGTATGAGCCTGAGTCATCAGCTAGCTTTTCTTTCTGTTGCTCCAACCATGCTGCCTTGTCTCTTTTCTTTCTTACCCACCCTTTACTTCTTTCATTATTTCTGTTTCAGTTACGGTGCCACCACTTTCTACCTGTCATTCACATTCTCTCTCTGCCTGTGTGAAACTAATAGCAGGAGAACAATTGGTTAGAAATGAACATACATTCTGAGCAACGGCATTGGTATTCCCCATTCACATCAAAAATTCCCCTCACTGCTTGCCTGGGAGACAACGGATGGCCCTATGCCAAGATGTCAAAATGCGCTGTGAATGAGAGAAGCAGATATATTTGCCCTAAGAGTTACTGATTTGAATGCGCAACAGATCTCAAGCACTGGGATCTGGATTTTACTGCATAAAAACATTTTTAGTACCTGAAACGTAACCAATTGTAGTAACGAAGCTCAGAAGACTCTTCTTTAAAGGATGATGTCCATAAGGAAAGCACATTTTGGGGCTAATCACTATATTGCAGATCCTGTGGGAGCGGTTATGTTAGGACTGATTTAAGAGCCATTAATCGCTGAGCATTGCAAGAGCAATAAGGATTTTTAGGGGCATTATGACTGGGTCAGTATAACACAGCTGCCCCTAAAAGTCCCTCACTTTTCTTGCTGACTTATTCACAGATTCTTTGTCCGAAATCTGCCTGCTGTTCAAGAAATGTTTAAGGTTTATGGCTCTAAAGACTCAAACTAAAGCCCAAAGTAAAGGTCAGTCTGGACTGTAATATCCCTCCTCTCCCTGAACAAGGGCCAACGATAATGTCAGACCCGTATTATTAGAATGCATTAAATGGCTAAACTATTTCAAATGACAAACTGTGTTTTTTAACTGAACACAAAGCAGTTTTCAGCGACTGTCATTTACAAATTACAACACCTCTTGATCATTCAGGCAGATTTTTCACAGCACATAACTATGTGTTCCCAGCTTGTTATAATCAAATTATGCAAATAAAATGTTTCAATATTAATAGAAGTCAAAGCAGGTGCTTAATGCAAACTCCTGAGAAACGGTCTGGTAAAATAAAACAACTTGCTAATCACTGGTAAATGTGAACATAAGTAAATATGAAATTGAAAGATTAAGTTTTTATGAAATAATTGGTAAAACCAATGTATGTTTAACCTGTAGGCTATATTATGCTCATATTATGGGTATTTTTAATGCAAGCTTTTAATTCCTATAAGGCGGTAAGGTAAAATATAGCAAATTATATATTTTATGGTATCTGAATAGGAACTACTCTTGTAACATCTAATGAAATAACTTTTAAATATACAATTCATTCCATGCTTTGCATGTGCTGCAAGAGATTAGTTTACAACGTTTACAGGCTTTTGCAACTGTCAAGACGTATGACTGAGCCAGAACAATATACAAATCCTTTGGGAAACTATTGGCAGGCAGCTTTGAGAACTGCTTAATATGACAAACTGTATCAGACATGCTTGGTAGCTATCCCAGAATTCATTCACGCACTAGCAAAGCTGTCTGTAATCTGCCTCTGCCACTCCCTATACAGTAAAGTTTTTAATGAGAACTGACATACTTTTAATTTCACAGAAACTGAAATTTATCTTTTTTTGCTTTTTGACGTCTTTTTGATATCTTGTTGCCCTTGAACTCAGAATCTTACTTTCGGGCACTTTTATTTTGTGTTTGAGTCTATTAATTTAAAAATCTGCAAAATAAGTCAAAAGGTGATGTTAGTAATTTTTTTGTAAACAAAAAGGCCTAAATTCCTAAATTCCAATTTGTTTGTATTTTTATATTTTCTACATTTTGATTGTAAGTAGGCTATATATCTATATGTAGGCTACCACTTCATATTTACAAATAGCTCTACGTAAATTAATAAATAAAACAAAAGTAAAAATATTAAATAATAAGACACCTGTCTATGTTTTATAGGCCTACTGTAAAATACTCATAACTAAATTATTAACAAAAGTGTCTTATATATTTAATTTGAACATAACGCAAATTCACTAAATAATTGGCTGATACAAGCCTCAACCAGTAGGATAATAATCATTTGTATCAAATAATCTTTAGTATCAATCATTTTTGTTTTTTTCTCTTTCTTTTAACTACACGTAGAACTTTTGTTAAAGTTAACAGATACTGTAAAACTAGCCCACTTATGATGATTAAAGATCATTTCAGATTTTTCGTGTATTTAATTATATTACTTTAATTATAATATGTAGTAATATGTAGTATTTAAGAATACATACATACATACATAGCTAAAAATCAAAGGTTTAAAGTTTTTAAAAAAGTGTGAAGAACGGATTTTTTTTTTTTTTTTTATGTTATGTTTTTTTTATGTTAGTAGTGATCCCATTATATCAACGAATTGAACAGAATCTCTATTCTATTCTGTTGTGCTCTATTTCAGTACTTTATTATTATACTAGAGGTAAACTCCACTATACGCACACACACAAAAACACACACATATTCAGCACGGTCAATTGACAGAGATGGTCACATGGGCCGAAAACTGGGACTTTGTAGGCCAGTTGAATAAAAGGAAAACTCACCTTGCCCGCAAAGACCCAGCCTCTGACACACTCTCAATTGTTGCTGAATTTTGCCGCAGGTTGCGTGATCGTGCGTTAAAAGTGTGTTAGTCTACGTTAATCTATGACATTTGCAATAACCATCGGCATATTTCGGAAACGCGACCATCCCAGCGCCTATGACATGAGAAATAACGACACGACGCGTCCAGTGAAGAGCGCTCGAGCCTATCCAAACGCCAGGGTCCCACTTTTTTACCTGTCATTTCCCCCACGTCCACCACCAGCCTTCCTCCTAGGAGCTTCTTTAGAAAGAATGGGCATATCGCCTGAAGAACGGGAAATGTTGCCGTGTAGTGAGAAGTTGCTGCCACTCTTCACACATTATCATCACCCGCCCCTTATTTGCGCTCAACTCCCCATGAAGACACAGTATATCCAGAGGGACCGCTTACAACATTCTCCCTTTGCGCAAAAGTGGACGAAGGGAAAAAGTCAATAATACGCGGTGGAACAGTTCATGCGCAAGCCTTTTGAAATTCTCCATGCATGCTGTTTTAGCCAGAGCGACCCCATGTGCTCGTTATTAATGAATTATCCATCTGGCTGCTGTAGACATATCATATTTGTACATGTTGCGCTGAAGCGCCACCGACTGGTTTCTTCGACCACATGCGGAATAAACTGTGTCTGGGACCAGAATCAGAAAATCCTACTATGGCGAAGGCTTAGTTTATGAATATTAATTAAGCCAGACTGGCGTTGCTTAGTAGCCCTCCAGGAGTGTCCATTCACGTATCCTAATTCATTTTTAATCTTTGGTTACTCTTTAGTTAAATCGCTTGCTGGTTTGACCTACTAGGTAAACGTCACTCAACCTAATTAATATTCATAAGCCAATACTTCATCGTAGTAGGATGTGTCTATCCGAGCCTGGGACCTCCCAAAACTGGATCGTTAATGTGACTGCATACTGGCTATTTCAAGAACCAATGTCATAATAAATCACGTCCTTTATGTGCTATCAAAACACTTACTGATTTAGTGGCATTTTATACAAATAAAGAAATATATGAAACGGTTTGTTTAGTGCTTTTACTTCATATATAATTAGAAGAATCCATTATTATTACATTTATGTCGCCTCTAAAGTCTGTTAAGTGTTTAAACTTAAAGTCCGCGTAACAACATTTAAAAATTGTGTTAAATTTATTTCTGGCTTTTATAGGTCTCTTTTGAAAACTGAAATTATCCTATCATTAGGCAACAGACTATGCTTTTTTCTTCATCAATTATTTGGGATTTAGTGTGGAGCGGCCCCCTGTGGTGACACATTAATATAAACCATAAACACTGGTGTTATTCTACTTTTTCCACGACTGTAAGTTAGTTGTAAAGGTAAATATTGCGAGCCTATATCGAACAAGTAAAATGAAAAGAACATAATATCATATATACAAAAACATTTTAAGAGCAAATTTAAATACCAATATTGTGTTTGTAAATTTTTTTTTTTTCGTGTTCTCTGTTGTTGATGTTTTTTTCCCCAGATTATATTTAAAGAGATTTATGGTTTTGTTTAATTCATTGAAATTGCTTCTCAGTGGAAGACACGCCCTTTTACAGTGACGTCATCACGGCAGCCGCCTCGGGCTCGCGGCGGAGGGTAGAGGATTTCTTACGTACGGCCCGGTATATTTTCACAAAATATTCAACTATACGAATGACCATCCACATTGCATTCGTTATTCAGCTAACATCGGCGACCCTCTGGTGAGTCTCCATCATTGTCCATCACGCTGTTAGTGCGAGCAGGGATGTCAGCTGATTGCTTTGATCTCTCTGACGCCTTCTCTTCTTTCGGAAACTGTCTGATACTAACCCACACATAGTGCATTTTAATCAGCACAGATGATGCTTTTAGCCATAGGGAGATATATGATGGGCTTAGTGAACTGAGCAGTAATGGCCTGTAAATCAGTGCAAAGTTGTCAACAACTCCTCATGGCCTTTTAAATTGATGATTGAGTCGGAAGTGGTACACGCTTTTGAATTGTGCTCAAATGTCGCACTGTTGCTGTTGTTGTGTCATGCCAAGCTTATATTGCACATGTAAACATGAGGGCTGTGAGTTGTATCTGGGCTCGTTTAGTCAGGTGGGCAGACTTGACAATAAACGTCACTATTACAAGCAAATACATTATAATATAAAACAGCACATCTCTTTTAGTTTGCATGAAAGCCCTAGAGCTTCCTGTGAGTAATTCTTCATACAGACGCATGCATTGTTTTGATTATTTTCTATTTTGAATAATAAAGGTATTATTAGATTCTGCGTGTTCCACAATAGAAACTACATATTGCGTAATTATGCAAATTTGTCATTGTTCCACACCTGTATGACTTGTTTTCTTTTGTGGAGCACCAAAGAAGATATAATAATAATAATAATAATAACAGCAACAACATGAATGAATACATACATAAATACTGAGACATTTCTGTCTTCTATATCTTTCTATGTTCTGCAGAAGAAAGAAAATGGTTCAGAAAAAGTTGACGTGATTAAATGATAACAGAAATGTCATTTTTGAAGAACTATTCCTTTAACTTGCTGAAGAATTTGTTGAAGAACCAAACAAGATATTACAATAAGAAATATTCCAATAGATAACATTAAAAGTATACAGGTCCTTTTCAAAAAATTTGCATATTGTGATAAAGTTCATTATTTTCTGTAATGTACTGATAAACATTAGACTTTCATATATTTTAGACTCATTACAACACAACTGAAGTAGTTCAAGCCTTTTATTGTTTTAATATTGATGATTTTGGCATACAGCTCATGAAAACCCAAAATTCCTATCTCAAAAAATTAGCATATCATGAAAAGGTTCTCTAAACGAGCTATTAACCTAATCATCTGAATCAACTAATTAACTCTAAACACCTGCAAAAGATTCCTGAGGCTTTTAAAAACTCCCAGCCTGGTTCATTACTCAAAACCGCAATCATGGGTAAGACTGCCGACCTGACTGCTGTCCAGAAGGCCATCATTGACACCCTCAAGCAAGAGGGTAAGACACAGAAAGAAATTTCTGAACGAATAGGCTGTTCCCAGAGTGCTGTATCAAGGCACCTCAGTGGGAGGTCTGTGGGAAGGAAAAAGTGTGGCAGAAAACGCAGCACAACGAGAAGAGGTGACCGGACCCTGAGGAAGATTGTGGAGAAGGACCGATTCCAGACCTTGGGGGACCTGCGGAAGCAGTGGACTGAGTCTGGAGTAGAAACATCCAGAGCCACCGTGTACAGGCGTGTGCAGGAAATAGGTTACAGGTACTGCATTCCCCAGGTCAAGCCACTTTTGAACAGAGAAGCAGCACTGGACTGTTGCTCAGTGGTCCAAAGTACTTTTTTCAGATGAAAGCAAATTTTGCATGTCATTCGGAAATCAAGGTGCCAGAGTCTGGAGGAAGACTGGGGAGAGGAAAATGCCAAAATGCCTGAAGTCCAGTGTCAAGTACCCACAGTCAGTGATGGTCTGGGGTGCCATGTCAGCTGCTGGTGTTGGTCCACTGTGTTTTATCAAGGGCAGGGTCAATGCAGCTAGCTATCAGGAGATTTTGGAGCACTTCATGCTTCCATCTGCTGAAAAGCTTTATGGAGATGATTTCATTTTTCAGCACGACCTGGCACCTGCTCACAGTGCCAAAACCACTGGTAAATGGTTTACTGACCATGGTATTACTGTGCTCAATTGGCCTGCCAACTCTCCTGACCTGAACCCCATAGAGAATCTGTGGGATATTGTGAAGAGAAAGTTGAGAGACGCAAGACCCAACACTCTGGATGAGCTTAAGGCCGCTATCGAAGCATCCTGGGCCTCCATAACACCTCAGCAGTGCCACAGGCTGATTGCCTCCATGCCACGCCGCATCGAAGCAGTCATTTCTGCAAAAGGATTCCCGACCAAGTATTGAGTGCATAACTGAACATAATTATTTGAAGGTTGACTTTTTTTTTTTTTTGTATTAAAAACACTTTTCTTTTATTGGTCGGATGAAATATGCTAATTTTTTGAGATAGGAATTTTGGGTTTTCATGAGCTGTATGCCAAAATCATCAATATTAAAACAATAAAAGGCTTGAACTACTTCAGTTGTGTTGTAATGAATCTAAAATATATGAAAGTCTAATGTTTATCAGTACATTACAGAAAATAATGAACTTTATCACTATGCTAATTTTTTGAAAAGGAACTATGTATAGATTTTTTATGGAAATTTATACATAGTCTGAATAAATAAGCTTTCCATTGATGTATGGTTTGTTAGTATAGGACAATATTTAGCTGAGATACAACTATTTGAAAATCTGGAATCTGTGGATGCAAAATAAATCAAATAAAATCAAATATTGAGAAAAGTTGTCCAAATTAAGTTCTTAGCAATGCATATATTACTAATCAAAAAAATTCAATTTCGATATATCTATGGTAGGAAATTTACAAAATATCTTAATGGAACATGTAGCTTTACTTAATATCCTAATGATTTTTGGCCTAAAAGAAAAATCAATAATTTTGACCCATACAATGTAATTTTAATATAGCCGTGCGACTTATGACTGGTTTTGTGGTCCAGGGTCACATATGTATGTACATTGTATATGTATGTACATTATTTCAGACAGTGTTACTACTTTATTTTGAGGGTATATTTAAATTTTACTATGAGTTGTACTACTACAGGTATTTTTTCTAAAATCTTTTTTAAAAAAAGGTAATGCTGGTCAAGCTTATACTGTCTTCTGTCAATACTACTTGCTCCTCAGGCTTTCAGAATGCTGTACCAATTCTACTCTCTATTCTGTCCCATAGTGGGGGTGGGGTGAGTGAGGGCTGCTGTGAGGATCCTACACTGTGGGGCAGCCACACACCGAATGGTGTCTCCCACAATGAAGGCGTTGGTGGATGCAGTCTGGGTGGTGTGGAGCATTGGGGCCTCAATCTATGACTACATCCACACCAGTGCCATGGAAGAGCGCATTCACTCACTGGAGAGTGCTATAACCATCCACCAGTGTGTCATTGGCCTGCTCTCTGCTGGACTTGTGGCCCTCTTCACCTACATTCTGCTAAGGAAACACTGACCCAGGATTTCAGACATTTTTTTGTATGCAAGACTACATCCATGACATCGGGGGTAATTCTGGAACCATGTTGATGCCAAGCTTTGTTCAGTTCATTTTAAAGGGATTTTAACATGTCTGACTTTTACCTAATTGATTATTTACTAAACTTTATTAGTTTCTAACTCTGTTAAAATTTCACTACTGTATTATCTGGGTTGATGTGATTAAGAGTAATCTGGTAAACCAAAATAAGCGTATCTCTAAATTAAAAGTAGTCTCCCACCATGTCTTATAATGGACTTTTAAGCTCATTGATGGCTACCACAGAGGAAAGATTCAGAGATGCTACCTGTTCACAGTTCTTTACACAAAGCTTGGTGACAGCTGAACAAACACAAAACAACTACTGGATCAGCAGGCTTTTCAGCCTGTTTGCTGCTATCATCAGTGGAGTCAGCTTGTGTGTCTTGGTTACTTTTAACAAAACATTCAACTTGCCAATGACTAAGCACAATGCAATTTATTTATTACATTAACCTATGACATCTCAGCTTATTTCTTAACATTATGGTTAATGAGAGGAATCAATGACTTAAATTCTTGATTTTACAACTTGATAGAGAACTTGAAGTGTCCTTAATCACTAAAGGTATATGATGTAATCAACTTGATAATGTTATCAGTGTATTAACTACTATATGCAAGTGTCAAACTTTTCAGGTGGGTTTTTACGTTGATTTCATGTTAACGCAGCATTGTGTTTTATAGGTTTTACATTGTTCTTTACCATATTTCCTCAGAAACTTTTTTCATGAGGCAAAAAAAAAAAAAAAAAACTTATTACACCTATCATAGCAAAATGAATGTCTAGCTTTATAATGCAAAAGAAAAGTCAATATTTTGACTTTGAATTGATGCTACCCACTAAAGCATTTCTCTACTGTACTACGTTTGAATTGAACTTTTGTTTTATTTGGTGTGCGGGTCTAAGTGATAGACTGTTTAAAATTCAATGTAAAGCATTTCTTTAACAAAGACAATGTCATAATACATTTTTTTATTACTGGAACAACAGAAAAGCATAAATATCTACATACCAGCATGTTTGAAACATTTCAGAAGGACCAGGAAATTGGGCTTTTCAAAGAGAAATCGCTGAAGCCAGTTTGTGGTCCAAAAATGAACAATACAGAAAACACGTTGAAGATTCATGCTGGTTTTACATATGCCCGGTCTGCAGAAGTGTGTACTTCGTGGTAAAGCGCTCAACACATTCGCCCTCCAGGGTCTTAACAGCCCTCCAACGGAGCTTCCCGCAGTTCTCTGGGTTTCCATGCCTTCCCAGCTCTTCCTTGATGTATTCCATCCAGAGATCTAAGACATCAAATTATTTTGGTTGATCAGTGAAATATACTACTCAAAGAATGAAAGAGTTGCCTCTTTAAAAGGCTAAAAGCACTGAAACACACTCACCTTCATCCGAGGATCCGAATTCACGAAGCGCTCGCTCATAGTAGTCTCTCAGGTTACTCATCTTTGGTGTCTCCTGAGAGAATAATACACATCAGTAATACACTGTGTGTGTTTATAAACATATCTGCTGGTTACTAAATATTTTAGACACCTGTCACCAGATGCTAAATCACTTTTACCTGCTCTTTTTCTCAGTCATCTTCATGAAGAATGTCTTAGTAAAGGGTCTGTGTTCATGTAAGCTGACACCCAAGAGAAGAGTTTGTTTTTAAATTGCTTGTGCCTTAGTAGATATACAGTGGTATATCAGTAGATAACAAACGGAAAATAACGTTTAGGGATTTGTAAAACAATTATTTTACATAAGAACAATGCAAAATAATAAATATTTTTACTAGTGGCTTCAGCTTTTCAGACCCCACCATAGAGCACAGCTGTATTTGATGTGTACCTTGTGAATGTTTTTCTAGCCCTTTTGTAACCACCAGTTTTATATAACCATTCAAGGTATTTTTCCTTCATGGCAGATGACACTGCAGGTACTGGAGACAGAAGCCCTTTCTGCAAGTACAGGATCAGGAGCAATTTAAATACATTTTATACATTAACTACATTAGAATTCAAATTAAACGATGTAATCAGGACTATAAAAAAAAAAAAAAAGAGCCAAAGATCTGATTGCCTTTATATCAACCATGATCAATTGGTCTTAGATGAGTTTTAACGCAAACATATTAAGTCATGTCTCGCCTGAAAAAAAGGTCTGTGTCCTCTGGTATCTGTGAGGTCATGCTCCAATCTGCCTGCAGCTGCCATAATGGCAGACTTTCCTGTAGAACATATTATAGATATATTATTAAATATATCTTTGGGTTCAAACTCCCTATACCACAGTGAAATATATTAAGGTTTAAATGAAAAGTGAAAATAAAAAAAAATATATTAATATTTGAAGAGTTCATATGCAAAAACATTTGAACAATTTTCCAAAATCATGTTTTTTCATTGTGCATTCCAGTTGATCTCACTCAAACTGCAGTTGGGTCATTTTGATTAGGTAAAAAATAACTAAAAAATACTAGCTAATTAACTCAAAAACACAAACATTTTTGAAAATAAAAATAAAAATGGAGTAATCTGTTTTTGCAAATAAACTTCATATATACAAGCAAATTTATGACATTTGACTCTTGGAGCTCATTTGTACAACTCAAATCAATTTCCTTTCACTGAAGTACAAAAGATGTTCTTTAGAACATTCTCAAATTGGATCAACATGTTTTGCACAAACATTTATGCTTCACACTGTGTCAAAGAAATTCAGAAATTCATGTACAATTGTTGCACTAATTATATAATTCATGAAAATAAGAGCATTTGCACTACTGCTACAAGGATTTGGACCTCATTGTATTTTATTACATTTCATTGCAGTAATGGGTTCCTTCACTTTTCTCCCTTAATATCTCTAATTCCACAAGAAACTGACAGAACCATATTGTTTGGACAAAACACTGAGAAATGAAACAGGACAATTATGCATGCGGATATCACTCTATAGTATCATGTTCCCATGTGGTTGGATAATCCATAATCCCACACACATGGCTATTTCTCACTAGCTGGTTTACAAAGAGCACTGAGGACAGAACTGAGCAGAGGCTTAACTACAGTTACATGTAGGAATTCTTGTAGCTCAAGCAGTAGAGCATGGTGCTTGCAACACCAAGGTCAGGTCCCAGGGAATGTATTAACGGATAAAACTGTATGTCTTAAAAGCAATGCAAGTCATTAATGTAACTATAGAACTGTTATTCAATTATAATTCAACTTTTTTTTAAAGAAAAGCATTCAGAAGAAGTTCATTTGTTCAAATGGACAAATTAGGGCAAATCTGTTGTCCCACTTAGAGGCAGCTGTGGCACAACTGCTACCTTGGGATTCACGTGTTTCAGGGCTTCCTGGAATAGATGTCCCGCCTCTGGGCTCTCCAGATGGACCAATGTCTGGAGGCTGAAGCTCCACATCTCAACTGATTGGCTGAAGCACTGGGTGGCTGTGATGGCGATCTGGGTAGCAGATACTGTATCCCCTGACGACAACAGGACCTGTAGCTGTCTTTTGAGGCGATAGAAAGTGGCCTATATTACTACAGTAGCACCATTTTAATCAAGTGCTGCATAAGGTGTGTAAGGAGGAGATTTTGCAATGAGATTCCAATGTTAACCGTGAACATTACCCAGTTCTTATAGAATGTCTCTTGCAAAAGCTTGGCATCATGAGCACTCTGGAAGACTCAGAGTAATCGTTCCTTTCTCTGAAAAAATGAACAGTCAAACAATATATGTCAATCTGACTTAGATTAAAATCACCCACAAACCAATATAATAAACAAATACCAAAAAAATAACCTTTTTCATGACTTCCTGTAAATGCATTTTCCCCAATACTGGTTTCAGTGTTAATCTGTTCATTTATAATAGCTCCTGCAGCATTTTTATTGCTGATTATTCAACAAAAATGACAGATCAGTCAATTAAGGTGATCATCTAAAAACGAAGAAAAGAAATACAATAAGAAATATGTCTGCTTAAATCGTCCTATCTCAGAAATGATAAGCAAAGCAAAATAGGGAAAAAAACACTGTACTCTTGCAGGATGATGTCCTGTAGCTCCTTTGTGAAGTCAAAGATGGCAGCAATCTGTAGCAGCGACAAGATGAATTCAGCCCCTGATAAGAAACGACAGATACAGATAATGTACAGCACTCAGCTAATGCAACCTGTTGAGTTGAATAGTTCTGTGGAATTTAGCTGACCTTTAATTTTTTGTGCAGCATCTCTGTACACCACCTCAGCAAGTTTTCCACTCAAAATGTCCGAAGAAAAAGTATATTCCCCCTAAATTTAGAAAACATGTTTTGTCACTTGCTTTTTAATTAGCAAAAATTAGAAAGGACTCAGATCTAGTGCCCTCCAAAAGTATTGGAACATTAAGGCCAATTCCTTTATTTTTGCTGTAGACTGTACACATTTGGGTTTGATATCAAAAGATGAATATGAGATGAGAGATTAACATTTCAGCTTTTATTTACAGGTATTTTCATCTGGATCTGATACACAACTTAGAAGATAGCACCTTTTGTTTGAACCCACCCATTTTTCATGTTACCAAAAGTATTGGAACATGTGACTGACAGGTGTGTTTTGTTGCCCTGGTATGTCCTATTAATTGATTCTTCAAACAATAAATAGCACTGAATGTCTGCGCTCAGTTTCAGATCCGTGCAGACTGCATTTATATTTAGTTAGACGTGTAACCAACATGCAAACCAGAGAGGTGTCCATGGGTGAAAAACGAGCAATTGTGAAGCTGAGAAGATGAAAAATCAATCAAACCACTGCACAAACACTGGCAATAGCAAGTACAACCATTTGGAATCTCCTGAGGAAGAAAGAAACCACTGGTGTACTAAGTAACACACCTCAAACGGGTAGATCAAGGAAAACATCTGCAGTTGATGACAGAAACATTGTGACAGCTGTAAAGAAAGACCCTAAAACAACTGTTAGTGACATCAGCAACAACCTCCAGAGGGCATGAGTGAAGGTATCACTATCTACTGTTCGCAGAAGACTTCATGAACAAAAGTACAGAGGCTACACCAGAAGATGAAAACCACTCATTAGCAAGAAGAATAGGAGACGAGCCTCAAAAATTCTGGGACAAGGTTTTATGGACTGATTTTATGGACCAAAGTGATGGAAAGGCTAAAGTTTGGAGAAAGAAAGGATCTGCTCATGATCCCAAACATACAAGCTCATCTGAAACACAGTGTACAAAGGTGTACATTATAGTACATATTACACAAGTAATGTAATGGCTTGGGCTTTCATCGCTTCTTCTGGGACAGGCTCATTAATCTTCATTAATGATATAACACATGATGGCAGCAGCAAAATTAATTCTGAAGTCTACAGAAATATTTTGTCTGACAATTTACAGAAAGATGCAACCAAACTGATTGGGAGATCCTTCATCATGCAGCAAGATAATGACCCAAAACATAGTGCCAAAACAACAAAGGAGTTCATCAGGGGCAAGACGTGGAAGGTTTTAGACTGGCCAAGTCAATCTCCACACTTAAACCCTGTAGAGTATGCATTTTACCTGCTAAAGAAGAGACTGAAGGGAGCAACCCCTAAAACTGAAAGAGGCTGCAGTGAAAGCCTGGAAAAGCATCACAAAAGAATGCAAAAGTTTGGTGATGTCAAAGGGTCACAGGCTTGATGCAGTTATTGAAAGCAAAGGATTTGCAACTAAATATTAAGTCTTTTTCACTTTAATCTATGATAATTCTATCTGTTCCAATACTTTTGGTAACATGAAAAATGGGTGGGTTCAAACTAAAGGTGCTATCTTCTAAGTTGTGTATCAGATCCAGATGAAAATACCTGTAAATAAAAGCTGAAATGTTAATCTCTCATCTCATATTCATCTTTTGACGTCAAACCCAAATGTTTTCAGTCTACAGCAAAAATAAAGGAATTGGCCTTACTGTTCCAATACTTTTGGAGGGCACTGTATAACCATACCAAATCTATTTTAGCTTGTTCCAACTCCTGCTGCTGTTTCCTCAGTTTCTCCGCATGCATGAGCTCCATCCGGAAATACTGTGCATGCACACAAATTAACACAGTTTTATTATATGAACATCAGTGTGTGGACTGTTTATAATAATATAATGTTTTATTAGTTGTTTCAGGCCAAGTCAAAGAGATGCCGTGTTCTCTAACCTCCTGATAGACTTTCTTATTCTCAGGATGAAAGCGGAAGGCACGGAGGAAGAGATGCCGGGCGCTCTCTGAAGAGTTCCTGTCTTCCATCTCACACTTAGCAGCCATTATCCACAAAGCTGCAAGCATTATGAAATTATTTTATTTCTGGCCATCTGCTATGAAATTTCGTACACCTCTAAAGTAAATAAATATGAACGCTATATAGAACAATAAATCTTTTAGATAAACCAACTAAAACTAAAACTACTTTCATTTTTAAATAAAAGCTTACCTGGTTTGTCAGGATGGATAGCTAACATAGATGACAAAACCTTGCTGAGCTGAGACTTTGTGCCCTAATTGAAAGATGATAAGAACAGAATGAAATAATTGGCAATCATAATAAAACAACACTTTACCACAGATCTGCTTGTTTTTGATTAATGTTTAATAACAAAATCACATACCCATTTCTTATTAAAGGCAACCTGAGAAAGCCAGAGCTGCACATCTTCCTGCAGAAAAAGCATTGATTTGAAGTTAAAAACTGGACATCAAATTACAACATCTAAAGTAAGGTTATTTTTTTCATGTTGACCAACCTGCCATTTTGTTGTAGCCCTTCTGAAAACATGGTTTATGCTATGAATGATGGGATACTCAATTTCCTCCCGTTTAAAATGGTATCCAATTCTCTGTACACACAACAGTACAGTTCAGGGTGCATATAGCCCATTTACATTTACCATTTCACAATTTCTTAATATATTCTACAAAAAAATAAATAAACCAAAGCTCTACTCACTGCTCTCCTCTTCTTGATAAGCTCTAGGACGTTTATTTCATACTGATGAAAATCATAAACAAAAACACCCAATTACATGCCACATATCAAGTTATTTGGACCTTGCAGCTGGTTAGAAAGGTCATTTGCAAAACCCAACCTATCATGTTCCAGGTACTGATGATTGATGTGCAAGACAAAAATATATTAAACAGCTTTTTGTCAATACAGACCTGTATGTATGTAATAAAATCGTCTTTACTTTGAACTGTTCGGAGCAGCTTGTATTCAAGAGCAGTAGATCTTTTCAAAATAGACCTGAAACAAAAGTCTTAATTGAGGAATCTGTTTGTTTCAGGAGAGAACCATTTGTTTCTGTTTGTTGTGTTTGTGTGTGCACTGCGATACTCACTTGACTTCTTTATTGGTGAACAAACCGACTCTTTCCAACTGTTCAAGAGCTGGTATTCTGTCCTCTAATCGTTGTTGCACAATGTCAGCCATTTCTGTGTGTTGTGAGGTAAATCTTCAGATAAATGGGTAAGATATTCAGAGGTTTAGTAGAATAATGAAACCTGACTTGCTTCACATCCCTACACACATGAGGACGGGAAGTTGTCATGTACTCTACATCCGGTTGCTCATCAGAAAAAATCTCCGACGGAGTTCAGCACTCGATTGATGGATCCTCGGTATTCATTGCTATAGTCTAAACCTCTTTAAATTAGCTAAATATCATAATTTAGAGCATTAATACTTAGACAAGTTTTCCTGAATTGCGAAACTTTGTGGAATGGCGAGGGCCAACGGTTTTCAACAGTTTTCACTCTATCATTCGTTTGAAATGTAGACCACACAAATATTATTTCGGTGCATATTTTCATTTGAATTTTTATTTGAAATGATAATTTACATGAGATAAGTAACTAAACGGAGCTCCCGATATGTGTTATTTCCCAGAACCAAAACATTCTTGGCGGCAATTTGTCTCCTCTACCAATCTTAGTCTCGCGTCTATCAAGGTGAGTTCAGCCAATAGAAAACCTCGATGTCACCAGACGACGTCTCCGATTGGCTGCCACATTGTCATGGGCGGGTTCTCACCGCACTTTCCTCAAGGGCTCGGGCAAAACAGTACTACCGATATCCATCACTTGGTAGGATTTTCCCATCTAAAGTAAACGCAATTTCGGTCGCAAATAACAGATATTTATGAACAAAGTCGTTTATTTAATCCGGTACGTGAACGGCTGCCTGTATGGATGGATAACCCGATGCGGTTTAACTGTGTTTTCGTCGCTGTGAAGGACCGCAAACTAACTGCTAATTTTCATCTGTTGAGGATCAGTGACCAGACTGAGGACACACATCAAGAACATATTTACAACTCATGTGAATCATTCATATGAGTCATATTAAAACATGTACTAGTCACAGAGACTGGTGACCACCAATATCTGATGTTTAGGTGATGGTAGAGGGCTGTTTAAAGGAGCGAGGTCATTAATGTGCAGATATTTATTTGGTGTGAAGTTTTGGGTAGTTGTTAGTTTATGATGGCTCCTCAGAAATACTCGGCTCAGGTGATGAACTGTAAAGCCAATGGTGCTGTATACCCATCCTCTGGCGTGAGCTCCATAAAGAAGCCCAAAATGGAGCAGCTGCAGGCCGACCATGAGCTCTTCCTACAGGCCTTTGAAAGTGAGTCTAAGTTATTATCTGTCTTAATTCAACACACCATAGTAAAACTATTATCTGTATCTTTTGGCCTTTGGGAAAATATATTAACACTCACATCTGTTCTCTGGTCTGCTATTAAGTTACTGCCATTAGATATGTGGAGTCCTTGGTACTTTTGTAATGTCTTGTGGCTGTTTTTTAACGTGATGCTGTTTTTTATTACTAAGTAATAACTAATTTTGCAGACAGTTACTTAAAACCCTCTAGTTTATTGACAGAAGTTGTTTTCACTTTGAAACTTTAAAATAGTATGTTTTTATTAATACTTCTGCATTTTCTCTTCAGAGCCTACTCAAATATACAGATTCCTACGAACAAGGAACCTAATAGCTGTATGTATACCTTTATAGATTAATCATAAGGCTTAACGCTGAATTATTGTTAACGTCAGGTCTGTTTGTACTTGGTTTTATTTATTTTTCCTGCTCTTTCACAGCCGATATTACTTCATAGGACCCTCACCTTTATGTCTCATAGAAACTCACGAACAAATGCCAAAAGGTAGGTCTTCTCTATGTTCTAATAATTATCTGAAAATCTGCTTTGTAGGGCTGTAGAATTATTAATTGCATTCAAAATACAGTTTTGTTTCCATACTATATGTGTGTGTACTGTGTATATTTATTATGTATCTATAAGTATACACACATGCATGCATATATTAAGGAAAAATATGATCAAGTTTTAAGTTTATTTGTATAGCGCTTTTTACGATACAAAATCGTTGCAAAGCAGCTCTACAGGAAATTGTTTCCACAATATATTTATATATTGCAGAACCTTAATATATTTAACTTTGGCAATTCTGTATGTTGTCTGAGCATTGGCATCCTCTGAGGTCCTCTGAGGGGTTGGCATTATCTTTTCTCAGGTGTTCGGTCATCTCAGATCATTTAAGGGTTGGATCCAGACTGAAGCTTCTGTAATTCCTAGTTACCTCGGGATGTTAATGGCAGAAACAGAGAAACAAATAGAGACATAATTAGCGTAGCTGCTGTTCCATCTAAGCAAACATGATTTGTTCAACCCAAGCTAAAGAATAATAATAATGTACATTTGATCAGATATAACTGCAGTACAAGATTATAAGATGCATTATGTGAATGCTTGGCTAAAGAGATGTGTATTTAATCTAGATTTAAACAGATAGAGTGTGTCTGAACCCCGAACGTTATCAGGAAGGCTATTCCAGAGTTTGGGAGCCAAATGTGAAAAAGCTCTACCTCCTTTAGTGGACTTTGCTATCCAAGGTACTACCAAAAGTCCAGAGTTCTGCGACCTTAGGGAGCGGGTTGGATTGTAGCGTGGTAGAAGACGAGTTAGGTACACAGGAGCTAAACCATTTAGGGTCTTATAGGCAAGTAATAATATTTTGTAAATGATACGGAACTGAATAGGTAGCCAGTGCAGAGACTGTAAAATTGGGGTAATATGATCATAATTTCTTGACCTGGTGATATGATTTCTTGAATGTATATAACTTATATATAAATATATCAAGTATAAATGTATATACATGCAATTATTTTTTAAAATGTATACATATACGTGTGTGTATTTATATATCAGAATCAGAATTAGCTTTATTGCCAGATATGTTTGCACATATGAGGAATTTGTTTTGGTGACAAGCTCCACAGTGCGACAGAATGACAGCTACAGGACAGGACACAGATAATAAAAATAATGTACAAATATACAACATGGACAATGTGCAAAGTAGCACAAACACAATATACAAAATATATAATTTAGTATGTTAGGTGCAAATTTGAAATGTAATAAGTATGTGGGTTAAATAAAAAGTATGATAGTGTTGTGTGTTTCATGTTTAATGTTAAGAGTTCAAATGTTCATGAGATGGATTGCCTGAGGGAAGAAACTGTTCCTGTGCCTGGCCGTTCTGGTGCTCAGAGCTATGTAGCGTCGACCAGACGGTAACAGTTCAAAGAGGGATTGAGAGATGAGAGATGGTGCTGCCCAGGAATCTGAATGACTCCACTGTCGGTACAGGGCTGTTCATGATGGTGAGTGGGGGTAGAGCAGGGGGGTTTCTCCTGAAGTCCACGATCATCTCCACTGTTTTGAGCGTGTTGAGCTCCAGGTTGTTAAGACTGCACTAGACAGCCAGCTCCTTAACCTCCTGTCTGTTGGCAGACTTGTCACCGTCCTGGATGAGGCCGATCAGTGTGGTGTCATCTGCAAACTTCAGGAGCTTGATAGAGGGGTCTTTAGATGTGCAGTTGTTGGTGTACAGGGAGAAGAGTGGGGAGAGAACACAGCCCTGAGGAGCTCCAGTGCTGATGGTGCGGGTGTTGGATGTGTATTTTCCTAGCCTCACTAGCTGCTGCCTGTCAGGAAGCTGGTGATCCACTGACAGACAGAGGTGGGGACAGAGTGCTGAGTAAGTTTGGGCAGGAGGAGGTTTGGAATGATAGTGTTAATGGCTGAGCGGACGTCCACAAACAGGATCCTCACATAAGTCCCTGGTCTGTCCAGATGTTGCAGGATGTAATGCAGTCCCATGTTGACTGCATCATCCACTGACCTGTTTGCTCTGTAGGTAAACTGCAGGGGGTCCAGTAATGGTACAATGACTTCATGACCACAAATGTTAGAGCCACAGGTCTGTAGTCATTAAGTCCTGTTATCTTGGTTTTCTTTGGGATGGGGATGATGGTGGAGCGTTTGAAGCATGAGGGGACTTCACACAGCTCCAGTGATCTATTGAAGATCTGTGTTAAGATGGGGGCCAGCTGGTCAGCACAGGATTTCAGACAGGCTGGTGTCACAGCGTCTGGGCCTGGTGTCTCACTTCTCTTGTTCTTTCTGAAGACCTGGCGCAATTCCTCTTCACTGATCTGCAGTGAAAGGTGTTTTTTCAAACCTGCAGTATAACTCATTCAGATGTACGTAATAAATATACACAGTACACACACACACACATAATAGTATGTAAACATAAACTTTTATTTTGAATGCAACCAATGGTTTTGCAGCCCTACGGCTTTGCTTTGCTTTCAGCATTTTTATTGAATAAACTGGCCTTTTTCTTCAGGAGAACATTTAAAGTGGATGATTTGCTGTCCAATGTGGAGAGAATGAAAGGGGAGCCTGAGTCTCAGAGGTACTGTTTTTCTACAGATGTTTTTCATGCTGTTGTCTTACACAGATATGAGCCTAAAGGTTGGAATACACTACACAACTTTTAACATCTTAACAATAGGCATCATAGGCTTGCTGACTTTGTAAATTATTTCAGAGTGTATGAAAATCATACACTTAACAGACACAACAAACTGATGCAGAAATATACGCCTTGTTACTAGGAGAGACAAAACAAATAAAAACAATATTGTCATAAAATCAGCTCCAAATGTTAACATGTCTGAGATCCTCCGACTGAATTAAGTCATAGTCTAAAGCTAAAAAAGTCTGTGCCTATCATATATTATACAACTTTCTTTGCAATCCAACTGCCCAAAATTTCCAAAGTGGTTCTGATTTTTGGCAACTAGTGTTGACTCTTCCAGTCAGCAAAGTGGGATAAAAATGTGGCCAAAAGTTGTGTAGTCTATTGAATTGCTATGTAGAGATGGTATTGGTCGGCTGTTTGTATAGATTGATGGTGTTTCAGAGTGACTGAGTGATTTTCATTGGTGTTACAGGAAAATGTGATAGGATCATTTGGTTCCAAATGGTGATTTTTAGTTATGCTTCATTTGTGATTTCAGTTTGACTTCACATCTGCAACTGACATTCACTGGATTTTTTCACAAAAATGGTGAGTCTGAATTATCATATTAATGTACAACCATCATTTTAGGATTCTGATATAATTTTGTTCTTTAACCAGATAAGCCATGTCAAAACTCAGAAAATGATCAAAACTCAGTTTCACTTGAGGTGCTACTTGTCAAAGTCTGTCACAAAAAGCGTAAGGTGAGCTTCTCTTTCATGTTATTTTATATGAATGTGTTTTTTTGGGTTTGGAGGGAATTATGGGTAAGTAAATGTTCATGTTTGTGTGAGCTATCCCTTAAAACAAATAAGTGAATAAACAATTAAAGTATGCCACTCATTCAGATCTCATTCTTTTTGTTATGATGGTCATTTTGCTCCCTTAGGATGTCAGCTGCCCTATAAAGCAAGTGCCTACGGGGAAAAAGCAGGTGCCTTTGAACCCGGATCTCAGCCAAACCAAGTCTGGTGCCTTCCCTTCCCTGCTGGTGTCCAGCAATGAGTTTGAGCCAAGTAACAGTCACATGGTCAAATCCTATTCTCTTCTCTTCAGGGTGTCTCGTACAGGCAAAAGAGACCCCAACGGTTTCATCAACTGTGAGGCAGATGAGAATATTGGTGAGTGGCAGTGCATGTACACCTGTGACATCTGGAAAAAAAAAAAAAAAAAGTGTTGAATGCTGTGTAAAGGCTCTGCAGACTTTATCCTCGTTTGGTTCATGGGTTTAGAGTGTTAGGGTAAAGAGAGTTCACTCAGAAATGAAAATGGTATCATTTACTCATTCTCATGTTTTTTCAAACCTATATGACTTTCTTCTTTGGAACAGAAAATACAATTTTGGTTCATACAATGAAAGTCAGTGGGGTCCAGCGTTCTTTGGAACCCACTGACTTTGATTATGAGCACAAAAACGGTTCTTTTAAATGTTGTGTTCTACAGAGTAAAGAACATCATACAGGTTGGAACAACGTGGGTGATAAAGCGAAGACAGCATTTTAATTTTGGGGTGAACTAGCCCTTTAATATCCATATATCAGATGGATGACAGTTTAAGTAGTATCATGTTTTTTCAGAAAATCTGATGGTGAGTGACTGACTGAAATCGAACCTTTTCTGTCGTCTATCCATGATGATGTGAAGAACAATTAAAGTCAGCACCCTACATTTTCAAATAGTCAATACAGTTAATTGAGCACTGCCTTCTGCAGTTATTGTAGCCTCAGCCTCACAAATGCTAGATGGAACAAAACAGTCCTGATGCTTTTATTTGTAGATGTAAAAGAGGAACTCCCATCCAGAAAGAAGAGAAACGCATCCCACAGAGGTGACGGAGAGATCCCAGAAACATTTGTTGCTCAGATGACTGTTTTTGATAAAAACCGGTTAGTACTAGCAGTGTTTTCAAAAGGCTTCAATTTACGTAGAACTGACAGAAAAATTCTTGTGTGATGGAAAAACTGCACAGTATAGCTCTATAATGATTGTCCTTCAGACGGCTGCAGCTGCTGGATGGAGAGTATGAGGTTTCCATGCAACAGATTGAAGACTGTCCAGTCAGCAAGAAGAGGGCCACATGGGAGACCATACTGGATGGAAAGGTTGGTATGTCTGGAGAAAGTACGCTGCTAGCTTTCCTGTTGAGCATTTAAAGTTCTAAACAAAACCAGTGGGGTGTTGCTTGGCAGTCAAATCTAGTTATATGTTCTTATGAAAAAAAAATCTAGCTTTCAGAAATAAAGCTTTATTTCCCAAATTGTAGTAGATGTATGATTTCATTCAGTCACAGTTGTAGATTGTAACTGTTGATTCTTGTATTTTGAAGAGGCTGCCCCCGTTTGAGACCTTCTCTCAGGGACCTACTTTGCAATTCACCCTTCGCTGGACAGTTGACCCCAGTGACCCTTCAATGGCCCCTGTGGCCAAACCTCTCTCCACCCGCAGTTCTGACACCAGCACCACAGAGAGCAGACCCAGCACTCTCCGAACTGCACATGTTGGTAAGGAAGCAAACTTGCATCTGGTCTAGTTTAAGTTTGTTATCAGATATGGTCTGTTTAGTTTTTGTGAGGTTTCCTGTTCCGTAATATCTGATCAAAGCGTTTTGTTTGTGATGGACCTGTAAAGGTGAATATAGGTGTTTAACAATTTATTCTCTCAGTGGCGAAGGATTCAGTAAGCACCAGCATGCAGACCAGGAGAGAGCAGTCCCCCTGTGAACCCAGACAAAAACTACGCATCTTTTATCAGGTAGGAATTATGAACTCTTTATTATAGTACATTTATGTATATTGCACTATATTACTTCATAGAAAATAGGGATGCAATGATACCATTTTTCAGAACCGATCTGATCCGATCCCAAAAATTTGTATCGGCTGATTCCTATCAGCGCACTTTTTCTTTTAAATCAATGTAGAATTTCTATGCTTCTGTGTGTTGACCTGATCATAACTCTAATTATAGACAACTTAATTTTAATGAAAAATAACAAATGAAAAAATATATAATCACAATCTGACAAAAATACTATTATAAACTAGGTTAATGGATAATTCAGCAGCAAAAGTTATTCTAGAAAAATCATGGGTGCACAATAATTTATAAAAACATTAAACTAAACATTTAGTGAAACATTATTTAGTGGGGAACAAATAAAAGTAAGTAAGTGTAGGACTAAATCTGGTAAAATGTTACACAATGCTCTTTGTATTGTTGTAAAATACATTCAATAAAAACAAGTAGCCTATATATTAGGAGTGTAATGATACACAACCCTCCCCACTCTCCAAGAACTGTACTTATCCAGAGTGAGCAAAAAGGCTGGTAAAATCACTCTGGACCCCTCACATCCAGCACACAACCTCTTTGAACTTTTACCAGCTGGTCGACGCTACAGAGCTCTGAGCACCAGAACGACCAGACACAGGAACAGTTTCTTCCCTCAGTCAATACATCTCATGAACACTCAATAAATAAACGTGGAACACACAACTAATACATTATCCATTCACCACACTCACTTATTTTATTTAATTTTCTCATTTCTAATTTGCACATACTTGACCTGTACATACATAGTCGCCTATATTATATATTATATATTGTGTATTTGTTTTTATTTTTTTTGCTGCTTTGTACATTGGTTATTGGCTATTTCCTGTTATTTTGTTTCATTACCTGTGTCCTGTCCTGTTACTGTCTTTCTGTTGCACTGTGGAGCTTCTGTCACTATAACAAATTCCTTGTATGTGTAAACATTCTTGGCCAATAAAGCTCATTCTGATTCTGATTCTGATATTGAACCGTTTGGTACGAGGCTTTCGGTTCGTTATGCATTTCAAACAGAACGATTCGATTCTTTGGACTAATCCTATTACATCTGGAAAATAAAAGAGCTTAAAGTGTGTGAAATATAATGTTCCCAGTGCCACTGCGCTCAACAAGACAACCCAAACAACGTAACAGGCAAAGTGCTGTCTTCCAGTGGCGTAACGTTAGCGGACAGGCACGCGCTGCGAAAGGCCCCATGATAACCTCCCCTTGCGGGTTTGTGTTGAAAAACGATGATCTTGTATCAATTGTTGGCAATATTAAGATATTTGGCGTTTCCAATTAATGTAGGCCTATTACATTCTTATTTTTATTAGGCCTATTATTATTATTGAAGTTACTATAATAATAGCTTTTATTTCAAGCACCAACTTTCAAAAACAACCTGTTTAACATGAAATACTGTATGCTGGTTCTCATTTTTTTTCACTATGTAATATTAGAAATATTAAGGGAATAAATGAAAACAGTTAGCTATATACCGTTATCAGCATATGTTAAGTAGATTTGTCTGTCGTCGTCTCTGAGAAAATATGCGTCAGATGTCAAAAGCTCCATTATTACTCCGTCATTCCGTTTTTACATTAACTTTCAGCATATTGAATCGACTGAGATTAAAACGTTCACCGGCATAACTCTTGCGTAAAGTTTGCACGTTCCTTGTGTGTTATCCATTGGCTCGCCTTCATGGTTTAAAACAGAAATATTTCCAACATTGCGACATAAGCAATTACCCCCGTACTGAACCGTGACACCACTGTTATACCGAACCGTCAATTTTGTGAACCATTACACCCCTTTTTTATATATATATATATATATATACACATACATACATACAATAGGGATGCTCCGATCAGGATTTTTGCAGCAGATACTGAGTACAGATTTCTTGTCATGGTGATCGGCCGATTCTGATGCTTCAAGCTTTATATAACATATGTAATAATACTAAAATAAACATTTAACCTGCTAAAATTAAGTCTGATGTAACATTGTCCAATACAAGTCTGAGCAGGATAAAATTAATAAAAAATAAATAAATAAAAATACTCCTAAAAGAACTAATTGGTGTAGTTTGATGCAACTCCGGTTTAATTTAACAATTAACATTGTCCAATGTTAGAGAGAGGACAAAATAAATAGAAACATTTAAACTCCAACATGGAGAAGTCTGATGTAACTCATAAGGTTTAATACTGTCCAATATAAGACTGAAGGGGAAAAAAGAAATAGAAACGGCTGCTGTGGATAATTCGCGGGTCGGGTAATAAAAAAAGCATTCTGATTATTTGCGGGTGGATAAAATAAATTATAAATGATGCAAATATTAACTAAATTTTTTATTTTTTTTTAAATACATTTTTTCTTCAGGCAGACGATTTAAATTGTGTGTGTGTTCATCTGATCGGGAAGTTGCAGTGACAGAAACGGTGACATTCCAGATCAAGTTCTATTTGCACAAAAGTAGAATACGAAAGGGTATGGCTCCAATACAGAGCGGCACAAAGTGCTTATGTGCATCCCGTGTGCAGAATGATGCGCTTGAAGCAACACGGAGTCACAGCGTGCAATTCTGTGCATAAAAAAGGGAAGAGATATTGATGCGTAGTGTATCTGTGCGATATTTTATTGAGCCTTTTCTTTTAACAGTTTTAAATCTCAGTTGTTGTGTCTCAGTCATCGTTTTGAAGGGATGGGACGATACACCTACCTCCTGATTCGATACTATCACGATACTTGGGTGCTGATACGATATGTATTGCAAATTAATTATTTTTTATTATTTTTTTTTTTAAGAATTCAGATTCTACAAGTATTGCGATTCGATATTGCTATGTTTTGCGGTTTTAGTTTTTTAACTCTAGATCATGGGAAAAAGTTGAATGATGATGCACTTAAAGGTGCCATAGAATGCATTGATACAGTATTTTAAATTGTTCTCTGATATCTACACAGAAGGTATGTGGCTTAGGTAAGGGCAAAAAATCTCCAGAAACGATTTTACATGTCCATTTACAACCCTAGGATTTCTCCCTAGAATGAAACGGCCTGTTATTGGCTTATTTGGCAGGGTCATGAATAATAATGAGCTCTGCTCTGATTGGCTGTTTCACAGTGCTGCTCAATGTTGAGCTCTGCTCTGATTGGCTGTTTCACAGTACGGCTCATCAGCAAGAAGGAAGCACAGGGAGGAAAATATATATTTAAATACTTTCTCTCGCAGTTATATCGTCGGGTAATTATACTGTATTATAAAACGCGGGCATCAGGGAGCCGTTATTAATATGCGAGGCATTGAAACTGCTTTTGAACGATCCATCGATCGCGTTATAGTTTCACTTTCAAGAGACGCGATCACACAAACTATGTTTACATTATGGAGCAACAGTACTTACCACACATTTCACAAGATCAGATGCTTGTCAGTGGTGCTCAGGATCAAGTAAGTCATTCGCCATCATCCTCATCTCTCCTTACTGAGAGTGAAATCTTATGTACTGTCACAGGCTACCGCTAGCAAGGAGCTAACCATGTCCCTTTAGTGGCTCGCGTTATTTGCTTTCTGTGCCTTTCTGAATACAGACACCAACCCATCCCTGCACTTCACACCCCCTGCACGGCCTGGAACATAAAATTTATTTTGTTATTTTCGCTGTTGTCCGCGCTTGTTTATTTACAATACCTGCAGAGCTTCTGATGGTTCGGCCGGCTTAGAACAAGGGCGGGTTTATGCAAATGTTGGGGGTGTAGTGATCCCGACTGTTGCGTCACAGTCGGTGTTATGTTCTGATTCGCCTGTTTTTCAGTGGTCTTTTTTAATCACGAGATTTACATATGAAGGAGGAAACTATGGTGTTTGAGGCTCACTGTATGTCATTTCCATGTACAGAACTGTTATTATTTAAATATGCCAGGGTAAAGACAGTTTTTCATTCTATGGCACCTTTAATATACAGACTGTCACAATAAAAAAAAAAAAAACACATCTTAGCAGTCACTATTGCGATTCAATATTACAATTTATTGTGATTTTTGTTTTATTATTAAAGACTAGACAATGGAAAATAGTTTATTATACCCTTAAAAGAGACTGTATATGATGAGTCATATTAACAAAAACAATGCATCACATCTTTCTAAACTTTTTTTTCTTTTTTTATTTCAGGAGCATACACATACACAGTGTATATTTAAAGTACCTTGAACCATGAAACTTTAAAGTACCAAAACCCTGAACTTGCACATGAATATAATAGTCAAATGTTCAACAAAATGAGCAGAAAAAATACTTTTTGAAATAAAATAAAGTGCTATGTTACTTTGTATACCGTTTTAGTCATGTTTAGTCATGTTTTCCGGCAGTTGGGATTCAAAACGTGAAGGTGCAGAAAGAATTCTGGAAGAGGTTTGATCCTCTGCCTCCGTCATGGTTTTGCTTTCTCGCGCCGGCTTTAAACGTATATGACGTCATCTAATGCAGCGGCACTGCGCACGCAAAACGATCGTTGTATGACATCAAAGCACCGCGAGAGCTACAGAGAGCAGAAGACGGCTCCCTCCGATCTATATATAATGACGGCTCCACATGCTTTCGAATCGCTCTCGCAGTACTTTGATGTCATACGCTGATCGTCTGCGTGGTGTTGCTCCAAGTCGAACACACACCGATACATTTCGCCCTTTGTTAGAATTACAAAGTGCTGACTTCTCTCCACCACCTCATAGGAAAAATAATTTTTTTTAATAAAAATCGATTCTGAGGTAAACCAATCGATTTTTAAATAGTTTTAAAAAGAATGGCGATAGTTAAGTGAATCGTTTTCCCCCCCTATCGTTTTGACTGTAGTAACCGTACGCGACACGCAGTTTGAATGCTGAATGCAGCGGGGAGAAGAGTTTACGTGAACTTGACTTAAATATTCATCTGTACTTCACATTAAATTAGGGGTGGGCGATATGGAAAAAATATCACGATTTATTTATTTTTTTTTTTTTAAATATTACGATTCACGATTTTCTCATGATTCTTTGTCATGTTGGTTTTACTATTTGGGTTTTACAAGCATTACAGCCAAACTAGAAACTAGAAAAAAAAAAAAAAAAAAAGACATGGCAGATATTTAGGCCAAAGTGGGCGAAGATAAAAATCTTTGTCATTATTTTATCTTTCTTATTAAAAAATAAGAACAAAGATACACATTACAAATACACATAATATACAAATAAAACAAACAGTGCTTTATTTTCAGGTACAATAGGTGTAGCAGGAGCATTCAATGAAATTGAATGAACAAATATAAAAATAAAACACTACATAGACTGATTCCTAAAGCAAATGTATTAAAGTTTTTCAGTCAAGAATAGGGAGTGATTTTTCTCTTTGCGTTTTGTTAATGTTAAATGAATAGTTCCCCCAAAAATAAATATTGTCATCTGTCTGTCAATTCTGTCATAATATTTTATTTTTATACTATCATTTACTCAAAAGTTGTTTTAAACCTGAATGAGTTTCTTTCTTCTGCTGAACATAAATGCTATTTTGAAGAAGGTGGAAAACCAAACAGTTGCTGGTCCTCAGTGACTTCCATAGGATTTTTCTTTCCTACTATCAAATTCAATGTGGACCAGCAACTGTTTGTTTACCCTCATTCTTCAAAATATCTTATTTTGGGTTCAGCAAAAGAAATTAATAGAGGTTTGGGAAACATGTGAGTGAGTAAATAATGACAGAAATTAAATTTTAGGGTGAACTATCCCTTTAATGACAGTCGACAGCATGTTTAGTGTCCTGTCTCTTTAAGAGCTGCACGCATCTAATATACAGGCACGCATCCGTTTCTCTCTTAACTATTTACTTTCATTTTAGAGATAACCAACTCAGTCTGTATGTAAACCTTGTGTGTTTTGACAGTATTAGCGCAAAAGATAAGTTAGTTGAGTAATCAGGCGCTGTTAGACAGGCTTTTTAGTGCGCGTGCTTCAGGTGTATGCGCTCAGAAAAAGCGCACGTCAGACCAGCGCACGAATTAAACATTTAACCAGCAAGGCTTGTATGCAAATAATGTACTTTTGCGATCGCGAGTAAGTACAGTGTCCTGTCAGAGTAACTCTACTGCTGTATGTCGTGTTGTACAGTATATAGAGACGGAGGCGCCAGAACTGTATTTGACATAATCTGCATGATGCTACGATATTTCTTCAAAAGCAGATCGTGGAGACATTTTTATTGTCCATGATCAAAAATCGTCATATCGCACACCCCTACATGAAATTATGGAATGGCGTAGTTCGGTTCATTTGGTCCGGACCAAAGGCAAAAAATTATACATTGTAGCTATTTTTAGCCATTTTGGTTCCTTTTCACACCACACTGTTTGCTCTGGTCTGAACCAGCTGAAACGAACCAAAATGCAGTCACGTGACAACATCCGCTTCACTTGGTGGCTAGATGTGTCTTTGAACGCATTCCCTAAACTGCTTTTCGATTGGTTAGAAAGAGCGTACGGGAAAATTCCAACGGTGCTCCCGGAAGTAAACAAAGACAGGAGTAAAATGCAGCAGACAGCACACTGCTATTACATTACTATTACAAATTTCTATGAGGATTTCTACCGCACCAAGAGGGAAAACGAACTCTAGTGCGATTCAATCAAACTAAATGAGTCAGGTGTGAAAGCACCCTTAAAATATAGTGAACTTAATGGTGCTTTATAATGTTTTTGTGCCTTTTCGAGAGGCTTAACAATAACACAAAGTAGTATACGCACAATATTGGATTTGGATCAGACCGATACCCCAGAAAATGCCAGTATCGGAGCCGATACCGATACTGCGTATCAGAACGATGCATCCCTAATAGAAAACACAATTTACTCAGTAGGTTTACTGGAGAACCATCTGCAATGTAAAATCAAATCTCAAGAACTTTATGCAACATGCTGGTATTTCTGTTTGTCCACAGTTTCTGTACAACAATAATACTCGTCAGCAGACAGAGGCCAGAGACGACTTGCACTGTCCCTGGTGCACGCTCAACTGCAGTAAACTCTACAGCCTGCTGAAACACCTCAAACTCTCCCACAGTAGATTCATCTTTAACTATGTGGTGAGCACAGTAGGAACATTCATTAATCTCTGCCTGTTTAATTTCAATAGTTCAATAGAATCAATTTATTAGGTTAAAAATTCCTTATATAGTTATACATAGGGCTGGGTGGTATGATGATATGTGTTTATAGATAGAGATTTTAATATATATGGTATGTAAATATATCCAAAAGCAGTATTAAAAGTTATTGATGCACTAGTGTGAAGCAAGATACATGAATGAGAAAATAAAGTGTAAGAAGTACAGTAAGCTGTGAACAATTAAGAAAAAATGACAAGTGAGTTTGTTATCCTATAACTTATTGTTCTTGAATGCTGTTTTCCAGCCTCATCCTAAAGGTGCTCAGATAGACGTGTCCATAAATGAGTGCTATGATGGCTCATATGTTGGCAATCCGCAAGACATCCATAGCCAGCCTGGCTTTGCCTTTAGCCGCAATGGCCCTGTTAAGAGGACAGCTGTCACCCACATACTTGTTTGTCGGTATGAAACAGATCTCAGTGTTTTGGGAAAAATGCTATTATTGACTACAGGGTCATTTTGATATTTTAGTTTTATGTTTGAACCTAGAATTAAATGTAAATTCACAATTTCCTATTATTAATTTTGCCATTTATATTAGAAATGATTTATCCATACTAAAAAAAGCATTGTCACAATTTCCCCAGTTTTGATGTCAAAATATATTCAAGGTTGTGCATATTGAATAAACTGCCAGAATGCCTGTAAAGTATTTAATGTAGAAAAAAATCTGGGTAATGTCCAAAGTCTTCAAATTGGGTTTTGCTTAAACCATTATGGCCTGGTTTTAAACTAAAGCCCCATTCACACCAAGAATGATAACTATAAAGATGACGATATTAGTGTCCACACCAGCGAACGATATCGTCTGTTTATTTTAATTGCATCGTGCTCATTTGCCACTTTAAATTCTTGAGCTCGTGATAGCAGGATGGGTTCTGATTGGGTGTCAACGTTTGTATCGTTCATCAGCTGGAAAAAATCGCTCTGGAAGTGATTCCTACGATACCGTTTCTCTGTTTCTTTATCGTTATAGCTGTAGTGTGGACTCTGCTGTTCTTTAATATTGAGAACGATTTTTAAAACTATATCTTTAATCGTTATCTTTATAGTTATTGTCCTTGATGTGAACGGGCCTTAAACCAGGATTAGGCCATAGTTCAATTAGGACATTTAAGTCATTTTTATAAATGTGCCTTAGAAAAAACATTACTTATGTGCATGTAGAGACAAAACAAAGGCACTGATTTATATATTAAGATCAGTCATAACATCAGTGGAAGTTTCTTTCAGTTGAAACAGCTCAGACTTACATTTTAGTCTGGGACTAGGCTTAAGCCTTGTCTGTGAAACCGGGGGTATGAGTTTTACTTGATAAAACACTGCTTAGGCATTTACATGACCTTATTGTTGGCATATTAAGCATACTCAATGTACAATTTTTACAAAAAAGTGTACAGTGTTCTTTTTATTAACAAAATCATGTGTGTGCTGCATGATAAATGCAGAATTCTCCTGTTCTATATATGGTTGTGATGCAAGAATTGTTAATCACTGATTTTTCTTAATCCTTCACTTTCTTTTAGGCCAAAGCGAATCAAGCCAAGTCTGTCTGAGTTTTTAGAGTCAGAGGACGGTGAGCCAGAGCAGCAGCGTACTTATGTGAGCGGACATAATCGTCTGTATTTCCACAGTGACAGCTGCATGCCCCTCCGTCCACAGGAGATGGAGGTGGACAGTGAGGATGAGCGGGATCCAGAGTGGCTCAAAGAAAAGACCACCACGGTTAGTCGACTGGTCAAATAAGTACTGATTCCAACAAGATAATAATTAATAATTGCATTTAGTGCTGGGCAGTATGACCAAAAATGTATATCACGGTATTTTTCAAAATTATACCGTTTCACGGTATATGACGGTATTTATTTTTTTCATGCATGACTGGGTGTTAACCACATTTTCTACTGATTGAGAGAGGAAATACTGCAGTAGATTGACTTAGAATGCTCTATTTTACTGTCATGATGAGTGAATATTGTAGAAAAATTCCACATTAATAGTGACTAGACACGATCCATTAATACGTTAACCAGGAGTCAGTCTCATTAATAACTGCGACATCGTCTTACAAAATCAACATGCATCTACACTAAAGAGCGGCTATGCGGTGGTTTTGGGTGTATTACTTTTTTGTCTCATGCAGCGCACTGCCTGGGTCTTAGTAACAAACTAAAAAAAACAACAAATAAAACGTGCATAATAGACGAACTATGCTCATATTTATAATTCCAAACCGTCAGTAAGTGAGAGGTGCTTGGAAATGCTGTTTTGTACTCATTTATTGACGAGTATTATTTAGTATATATAGTATATATTTCAACTGAAAACAAGGTTTCTCTGCCGCTCACTGCACAGAACAGACGCAGAGAGAGGCGACACTCCGCCGGGACAGTCAGACCTCGCGCTTGTGGGGCAACACTGGCGACATATTCCAACTGAACGATAGCTTGGGTTTATCCAAAAAAGTCGCTAGGTTTGTCGGTTTGTATATTCTATGGAAAAAAAGCAGCTAAAAGGGTCTGAAAGTTGATAAATATAGTGCTGAAGTCGCGCTCGTGTGTGAGAAGCGGGAGCTGGTGGCAGGGGGTGGAGGATATTTGTGGCGGTCAATGTGGGTATTGTGGATATGTTCTTCTGTCATCACGTTCTACACCTTCAGTTTCAGAACTTTCACGCTTATCACATACAGCTGTGTCCTCGCCACAGTGCAACAGTGAAAAGAGACCCCTCTCAAACAGTGTCGCATTCCGAACGTTGTTTAAATGACAAACATGAAACAGTGTATTTCGGTATTTTAAAAATTCATATCATAAGAAAAATAAACACCGGTATTCGGCATGAACCAGTATACCCATATCATAAGAAAAATAAACACCGGTATTCGGTATGAACCAGTATACCGCCCAACACTAATTGCATTTGAATTGAACAGTTTATGCTCTTTTATGTATTATGAGTCTGACTGAAACTATTTAGTTTATGCTTCATGATGTAGTATGTTTTATTTTGCCTGAAGCAAATTGAAGAATTCACAGATGTGAATGAAGGAGAAAAGGAAGTAATGAAGTTGTGGAATCTTCACGTTATGAAGAATGGGTAAAAATGCATTCATACCTGTCTGTCTCATCCTTATGTTAATTGTATTTGTAGAACCTTGATCATAGGGCTGGGCATTATAGCTAAAAAAATGTATCAACGATGTTTTGTATCATTTGGTATTGATAATTATTGACATTTTTAAAACAGAGCAATAGAAAAAACTCAAAATAAAATGTAAACATATCTCCTTTATTGTGTTTTATATGTAGATTAAACAAGTCATGCATTTGCATTTAAGAACATATGAGATGCAGTGAAATGGAATAAACCTCCACAAATGATCTTCTATTTTCTAAAAGTTTAAACTCTTTTGCATGGCTTTCTATACATTTCTTGTGTGAGACGTGAGTGCAGCAGTCATATTTGTTCGATTGCACCACTTTTGCATTCAAATGCAAATTTTTTATTTTAAATTTGACTAATGTTCTTTTTTTATTCAAAATCTCCTCATCGCAGGCAGGCACAGCACTCATTTCAGCATGTTCGTGTTTGCTGTCTGCTTGTCACTCATAGCACGCGCCTATATCATTCACTGTATCAAACATTTTTTTCTGTCATTATCTATAATAGTGTACTGTCAATAAATACAGATACCATTTTATTGCCCAGGCCTACTTGATCACATAGACTTACAAAAACATCCAACACTGGTGGAATATCGGTGCTGTTCTTATCTTGCTATCTTCCTTTCTCCAGATTCATTGCTGATAATCAGATGAGTCAGGCGAGCATGCTGTTTGTGGAGAACTGCGGGCCATATATTATCCGCAGGAATCTATGTCGGAACTTTCTGCTTCACCTGGTCAATCTGCACGACTTCAATCTGGTCACCACAGCAACCCTTGACCAGGCCATGGTCCGTATGAAGGAGATAGAAGAGTCACTTCCTGAACTAGAGGAGGGGCAGGAGTTGTCAGATGCCACTTGCAATGGTCATGCTGTGTCCTCGGGTGTTTCACTACATGGCAAACGCACCAAAAGTGGAGTGTCAGACTGACAACAGTTGGTTTTACAAGATAAATTATGAACATAATGAAAGAGATCTAGTTTGAACTCAAATTGTCCATACTTATCCCATGGAATCATCAATCTCAATCAACAATATCTGTGGCTTAGAACAATTGTTCTATTTCTGATCTGCCCATATACCCATTTATTAATAATGAGCCCATTTGAGACTTGAGTGAGTTAGCTGCTGGTATTACAGACTGACACAAGTGCTGTTGACTGAATTGATGCAATCTTTCAACGTTTTCCAGTGTAGTTTGTCATACTTATGAACAGTATCATTTCAGCAGTCATGTTTAGTATAATCGGTTTTTTTTTTCCTCTCTGAAAACCCATTATGCGATTAAGTGAGTTACTGTAGAATTGGGAGTACGGTTAGTTGACATTTTCTGTATACATTTTATGATTTTGTTTAACCGCTGTGAGTTCAGTGATTATTTAGCACATGGTAGCACTTGTGTTACTACTTATTCAGTGGCTGTAGACTCAGAATTGTTGACATGGACACTAAGTTGATATTCAGGTTTCTCAAGTTGGATTTGAAAGCTAAGCAATTTGACATTTTCTTCTCTTTTTTTCATTACGTACATATACTATTTTTACCTGTTTTAGATTTGACCAATCAATATGTTGCAGTCTGTTATCAGCTCCTTGTTTCACATGTGGAGGGTGAAGATCCTTCCATCTTACAATGGCATCTTCTCTGTGTATAATTAAAAAAAAATACCAGTCCTCTTGTTAATTAGCAATATAAATGAACACATAAAAGGAGAACTGCCAAATGTTTGAGCCACTAGAAGTCCTCGTTTCATAAATCTTTGTAAATCAACCTAATTGTCATTTAAAGTGAGGATCCAGAAAAGTTTTCAATCCAATGTAGGTGATGTCAAGATTTTGTTAATACCGGGTATGTGGTTATATAATAGTTTGTTGCCGTTACAAGGTTCAGATGTTGTACATGCCAAAGTATATAAGATACAGCATCCTTTTTCCTTCGATTTGTTTCCTCTTCAAAATGCACAAGTTTGGTGTACACAAAAAAAACTATTTACAAATTAAAGATGTGTAAATGCTTGGTTTAAATGGATTTTAATTAATTGTGCTCAAAATGCTATGGGGGTACATTTAAGAAGTTACAATGTTTCATGAGTATGTGATTTCACATAAAAACATTTTCAGGAAACAAGTGTTTACAATGCTAGAGCAACAATTTATACATATACAGTATTTATTTAGCATATACAGTAAATACTAGTTTTTTTCTCCTTTATCATCTGTGCATGAAATGAAACTTGAAGTGGGTTTCTACCACCGATCTATAAATGTTCTCTATATATAGATCAGTGGTTTCTACGGGCGTAAAGCAAGAAGCCACGCCCTCGCAACAATCATATCCAATGGGCGGAGTGAACGTCATACGTGAGAAGGAATCTTATTGGATGATGCAAGCGCCCTTCTGCTAGGCGCGAAATTTAACATTAGACTTCTACAAATCTTAATTAAAAAGTGCTATAAGGCACAAAACGCGTACTGTACTCTTCGTTAATGTAGGGTTATGACTTTATGTCAAAAGCCAGAAATGGCATCCGGGAACAATGGTATTTCAAGATAGCACTGCTGACTGCTATTTGCTGCAGTGTTTATTTTAGAAATGGATTATATCTAATTTATGGCAAAATGGAGACACCATTCTTTCTACCTCAGCATACTAGAATCAAGAACTCTACCGGAAGTGTCTCTGACAGAAGGCCTTGTATGCGGAGAACCTACTAGAGACGGACAGCAGATCCAAAACACAACAGGCTAAAACGAGCGAAAACACAAAAACGATCGGAGAATTTCACTGGCTGCGGAAACAATCCCACCCATGTAACCGAGACCACCGAGTCCAGGTCATTTTGTGATGATATTCTGAATAACTGTAACGGTAAGGAAAACTATATACAGATGCTACAATATCTAACGTTACTGGTGACGAAGACATTTCAGCTCTTCTTCCTAACGTTACATCACCAGATCCTCCCACAGAAAGCGGAAGGAAGCACATCATTCTCAAACGGTGCAAAAAGTTTCTCAAATGCAAAGCGAGGGAATGAAACGCAGTAAACTGACATTAAAGAGGATGAGGGGCAATATGAGTTTGCAGTTCGTCCCCATTCCTGCAGAGAGAGAACGTGACTCAGGTGACAAAAGCTTAAAAAACATTGATCATTTTAGAGCTGATAAAGAGGCGTTGTCCAGCTGTTTACGAATAAACGCCAGTGACAAGGACCTTTTGATAGATCAGCCGGAGGTTAACACTGGACAAATCCCAGAGAGCAGTAAACATGGTACTGGCCAAGCCCTGGCTCCCATCACTCATCCGGATACTCGGCACATCTGTAGAGAACCAACCAATATCAAAACCCTCAGAGAAATGGTGGGTTTGCTCACATCTGTCTTGCTGATGGAACTACTGTATATATATTCATAATTTCCAGTGTAGCTTTTTATTATTGTCAGAAAAAAAAATATATAAGTTTTTAATGTTGAAATAGTTTTAAAAGCTGTTTTATAGTGACTTTTAAGTAAATTACTTTCCGTAAATGTCAGTCACCTATGTTTATCAGATAGATGGCATTTGTGTTAGGTCAGCAGTTCTCAACCAGGGGGCCGGGTCCTCTAGGGGCCTCGAACTTCCAAGGGGGCTGCAGGATGACTTTATATCTAGTATTATTAAAATTAATTATTAATGTATTAAAATAGTTTAAGTTAAAAATAAACAAATCAAATGATATTTCTTGTTAGTTTTCCCTTAATATCTATTGTTTTTGTTGAGGAACATACAGTTCTAAAATACAGAGCATAACTTGTAGAATACCGAGATTAATTGTGGTTAGTTAATTTAATATTATAAATTTGCCTTTGAGTCAAAAAGGTTGAGAACCACTGGGTTAGGTGGTAAGGTTCACCTTCTTGACATTTATATCAAAATAATTCAACAGTGTATGCAAAACAACATACATATATGATACATTTATATTGCTGATTATTTTGTGGAGTGCAGTAGAATAATTAATTTGCTCAGTCTTTTGTCTTATTTTTCCTCAGAAATCTGGATGGAGGAATGAATTGAGCAATGAAAAGAGCAGTGAGTTGCTGGAAGAGATTCAGATGCTCAATTTGCAGTTTCCTGTCCAGAGGTTCTTCACTCTTCTCCTGAGGAAGAGAACTGCTCCTAAGGAAGATATTTCTGCTTTGGGTAGGAAAATAAACATGTTTTTAACAACAAACTGTTTTCAACTTAACCTCTCAATATTTAAAAGGAGGTAACAGACGTTGCTCTTTATGTTGTATGTACCCTGGGTATAAAAATATCCAAGCCAATAAAATATGACCAAGCAGATGCTAAAAAATCCTGTTGAAATAGCTGATTGTTATTCAGGGTTAATCAGAATTACTTAAAAAATGACCAGAGGATCATGATTACTTTTCAGCAAGAGTTGGAGTTCAAACAAAAGGGTGTGTATATAGATAATTTTAGGATTTTTCTTTTTACCTTAAAATTTTCTATATGTATGTTACATGAATTGTTCAATATTACATTAAAGGTATAAAAAGATCTGATTTTACTATAACATACTTAACATTTTGTGAAAGTATTTTTGTCCATGTTGGAATTCTTAGTCTACCATTAATTTTCAGAAGCAGATGAACCTGATGATTCCAAGCATCCTTCAGCTTCTGTCCAGAGAAAGAGAAAACAAGAGTTGGAGGAGCAGACGTGTGACAGGACATACAAACGTCACAGGACAAACAAAGGCTGTGTTTCTGCCGATAAGTTGGATTTTGAAAAATTTTCAGATGATTTGGCTCCCTCTAATGCTAAGTACAGAAACAGACTGAGCAGAACAAAACGCAGACAACAACAGACTACATTCTGTGCTTTAGTCACTGAACCAGTGCAGAATGACTCTGTTCATCAGGACCCATGGCCTGGTCATCTACAAAGAGAGGATGTTCTCTGGACAGATAAATATCAGCCTCAACAGTCTAGTGAAGTCATTGGCAACTCTGCATCAGTAGGGCAACTACACAGGTGAAATGTCATTGCATTAATGATGGTTGTTTTATAGCCTGGTAATTGAGGGGATGGTTAACCAATGAACATGTTTATTCTAGACATTCTAGAATATTCTAAAACAGCGGTTCTCAACCAGGGGGCTGGGGCCCACTGGTGGCCCTCAGTGAAATTCAGAAAAAAAAAAATGATAGAAAATACTAAATTAAACTAAATATGTATATATTGTAAGTGCTTATCCTTAATCATTATTAAGTAAATGCCTTGAAGATTCATGAAAAATTAATTGGTTAAAAATAATGTAATCTATTAAGAACATTCAGCTCTCAAAACTTATGGAATTCTTAATTGTTCCTCAAATTTCTGCTTTGACACAATCTGTATTGTATAAAACACTATAAATAAAGGTGACTAGTTGGTTATTTTATATAAACACACACACACAAAATATTTTAGACAATAGGAGCCTTAAACTCAAAAAGCTTGAGAACCACTGGACACTTTCTAGAATTATGTCACTTAAAATAAAAATCGTCTTTTAAGTATGTTACACAATAATAATGGCCAATTATTAATATACTAGACAATATTGACATACGAAAGTGTATCTCATTTTGTTCATTTCTCCATTGGCAGCTGGTTGAAAGAATGGAAAATAAGAGCAGACACTGAGGAGAGGAGAAGACGACAAGAAGAAAGGAGGATGAAGAGAGAAAATGGTAGTGGTAATGAAATTGCCAACACATGCAGTTATTGTAATAACAATATATGATATAACATATGTCAATCTGTATTTTTTCTTTAATTCCTGAAACTGAGAAATATGTGTACGAATCTGTTTACCTGTAGAGTCATGGGACTGTGGTGATTTTGAAGGTGATACTGTATCCATAGACCATGAACAGGAGCTGTGTAACACAGTGCTCATGATTGGTCCATCAGGAGTGGGCAAAACGGCTGCTGTGTATGCCTGTGCACAAGAGCTGGGATTCAAGGTTCTTTTTATATCAATGCTATTACAAATATTACAATAAGCAAAATCCTGACTGTCTGTTAAACCAGCCTTAATTGTATCTTCCTCTGCTTTATGGTCTCACAGGTGTTTGAGGTGAATAGCTCAGTCCTGCGCTGTGGTCGTCTCATTCTCTCCCAGCTGACAGAAGCAACTCAGTCTCATCAGGTGGACATTCAGAAAATTAAAACTCTCAAGTCTGAAATCATTAACCAAAGCAAAATCAAACCTGATCCACCTTGTGAGTGAACTTCTTAGATTATACAAGATTAATTCTTGTTTAGTTGACGTTGTTTTGCACAGATGAAAACTAAATGGAGTCTCATGGATTCTCGCATGCATTAAACATCAGTAAAAATGGATAAAACTATAATTTATTTATATTTGAATAATTTAGAAAACAATGACTGTATCTTTTTTCCACAGGCAAGGAAGGCCATATGAATCATCATCTAAGGAAAACTTCACGTTCTCCTAGCATTTCCCGTCCAAGCACTAAACCACAGCCAGTAAAACTCACTCGCTTTTTCAAGTTGAGTAGCAAAAAGTCTGAAGGTAAAACCTCTGATGGTCCTGAACATTATATACACGGTAAGTGTACTAGAACTAGTTTTATAAGAACTTCAAAAATGTACTTGAATGAACAACAAAGGGCCTGGTTCACTACAATAGATGTCTCTGCTTTGTCTGGGTAAAATAAGTAAACATTTGTATAATGTCTGAAAAAATAATAATTGTACTATACTGTTATTAAAATATTAATAAAATAAAATTAAATATAAAATATTTATACTATCCAGTACATACTCAATTATAATTTTTTCAGACATTATATTTTCATATTATGAACAATTGTGATTATTATTTTGATAATTCATCACAAATGTAATTACAACAGCTGGAAAACTGAAACCAGATGGTCTTCAGAGATCAGTGTCTGGTTTTAAGGACAATAGACAAGGTGATCAAAAATCAACATGTCCTTCTAAAGGTCCTACTTCACAGAGCCAAACAGTCCCCATGTCACTTATACTATTTGAGGAGGTAAGAGTGATAGGGATACTGAAACAGATTACATAACACGTCATGATTTGTATCTTAGCTGTGTTTAATGATTATAAAAGCATCAGAATTAATGAATAAATTAATTGTCTAACTGGTTTTGCTGATTTCAACTCCTTTTTACTTGTTGGCACAAGTTTTTAATGTGCTGCCAATGTTAAATATGTCCCCCAGGTTGATGTCATTTTCCCTGAAGATGTTGGATTTCTTGCAGCTATTAAGACTTTCATGAGCACAACCAAAAGACCAATAATTCTGACAACCAATGGTGAGCAATGCTTTACTGCATAAAATGCACTTAAGCATTTATTTGTTTAAAATGTTTCTTCTTCACAGACCCATCATTTAGTGGAAGACTTAAGGGGCATTTTGATGAAATCCATTTCCAAACTCCTTCACTGGTGAGAAAAAACAATATTCGAAAGCAGATATTATTGCACACATTTTTATGCCACTTATATGGAAAACTACTGTTCACCTTTTTATGCCACAATTGTTGTGCATTTGTTTAAAGTAGCTGTTATATGATGGCATTGTTGTTATTTCGGATAACTGCATAATTATTTGAAGTAAGGATATTATGTATCATTTTAAATTTAGGAAACCATCAGGAGCTATCTGCAGTGTTTGTGTGTGGTGGAGAACATGAGGACTGATCCAGAGGACATGGCCTTTTTGCTGTGTCAGAATAAGGGGGATATCAGACAGAGTATTCTCCAGCTTCAGCTCTGGGTCTGTAGTGGTGGAGGGAGCACAGAACTACAAATTCTCAAGAACATACTTAAAGTGAGCCAGACTTTTATTTATTTACTAAAGCATTTACTACTACTTTATTAAGTTTTCACTGAAGTGTAAAAGACTTAGTGTATTATTATGGGATTATCAGTTTGAACTGAAATTGAACTGTGGTTGGTCACACCTGTCCTCTATCCCAGATGTGACTTTCTTTCACAAAGATTTTTAGAAATATAATCCTATAATCTCTGTGATGTTTCTGTGTCACATCTTGCATGAGCTTCACAATGTGCTTGGGTTTACATCAAGCAGACTTGACCCTCTAATGAACGCATTTAGACCAATTGGCTGGAAGCGATGGTTTATAGTTTAAGAAAAACAAAATATAGATTAGTATTTTCTTTACACACACCTACTGCTTTGCTTCAGAAGCTTTTGAAGCATCAACATTTCAGAACCTATTTTCTTGTATTATTTGGATTATTTTTCTAAAAATCTGCAGTTGTGTCCATCTGAAGAAAGTAAATCACATATATCGGATGAAATGGGGGTGAGTAAATTGAGAAATCTTTCATTTTTTATACCCCTTTAAGTGGGTGGATCTTAACATGAATAAGCGTCAAAGTGGACAAAACTTTATGCTGATAGTCTCGCAGAACTAGTAAACCACTTGCACTGATTCATAAGCAGAAATTGATGCATGTAATCTGTTTTAAATTACAGTGTGGAGCCTGGACTGAGCAGGAAAACAGCAGGTATCTGGAGATCCTGGCAGAGAAAATGGGAGCAGGTTTACTGTACTCTAACATCGAAAGTCTCTTTTCTCCACATTTCTCATCTCAATCCTCTTATCAGCAACAGTCAATAAATCTGAAGACGAAAGGAGAAAAGCCAGTCAAAGGCTTGATGTTACAGACCTCCGCAAATGTACACGAGGTTAGACCAGACAGGCTGTCTACATGCAGAAGAAAAAAGCATTTGTCATTTTATGAGCCACACACTTTTTATTACCCACATTCAACCCCACATCTCAAACTTTTCTCTTTGGATGCATCTTATGAGTCCTCAGTCCCTCCAAAGCAAACAAAATATTTGGCTTCTGAATCAGATGTCCATGGACAAGATGAATCACTCATTCTGGTTTTTCAGCACATGGTGTGCATTGCAAAGTTTTTTGAAAACATGTCTTTTCTGGATGCTTATTTGCAAAGACCATCCCTCAGAGGAACTGGACTTTGTAAGTCAGAACCTCTTGGTTGGATGGGCGCCACATTGAAGGACGGCTTATTGGACTTACCAAGAGAGGAGCAGATCGGACAATGTTTTGAGAATTCATCACAGATATTGGCCATTGTAGAGGGTTTGGGTTTCCATCAGTGTCAGACTGAACTCTCTAGGATATGGACGGAAGCTGCAAAACTGAGGAAGATGTTGTCTTCAGAGAGATGGGAACAAATGATTTGTGCCCTGTCTCTGCCATCTGACAAAAAAAACCTCAGAATGTGTCGATGCAAATTCTGTGAACCTAGGTGTGCATTTTAAATTAATATTAAGTTTACATGAAGCGTTAACTTCATCTGTGCGTATATTATGTGCACACTCATTTTTTGTTGTATATGATTTTGACTTCTTTTTATAGTGGTGTCCAGAAGCGCAATGAGATTGTATCCAATCTGATCTCCAGCAAAAAGATCTGTCGTAGTAATAAACATGTTATTTCCATGGACTACCTGCCCACTATGCGCTCAATCTGCAGAGCTGAGAAAGTTAAAGAACAGCGCTCCTTAAGGTATTTTGAAAGGAAACTTATATTGCTTCATGAAAAATGTATATACAGTAATTGTTTGATATTTCTTCAATTTATGTGATTTAAACACATTTGTTATTTTTTAATGCTCTTTGTTTTGTTTCTCACTTTCAGACATTCACACTACCTCTCAAGCCTTCACCTGCCCAGAAGCTTGCTGGAATTCATGGCCTTGGATTTCCCTTGATGTGTGAT
Source organism: Barbus barbus (assembly GCF_936440315.1). Classification (NCBI taxonomy): domain Eukaryota; kingdom Metazoa; phylum Chordata; class Actinopteri; order Cypriniformes; family Cyprinidae; genus Barbus; species Barbus barbus. The sequence continues at coordinate 12,403,894 of NC_136741.1, forward strand.
TGACATACTGCTTTCGAAAATCCTCCATGATTTCCAAAATGTTTACTGTATTGTGACTTGTGTTTGTAGATTGTAGAGTCACAGATATATATTTGTCTGATCGATCATTTATTCTTGGCAAAATAAAGAAAATATATATTTTTCTAATTAGCAGTGGGAATTTTCACCATTACCTCAAATGAGCATAATGCCAAGTCTCTTTAAGCATTTCAGTAGCACTCATACTGTCTGTATACACTGGCACCAAAAAGACACTTAAGTTTCATTTAACTAACATTCATTCATTTCATTTAACTTTCATTCAACTAACACTAGCTTTTCTAATCTTTGTATTCTATCTATTTTTATTTATTATATAATTAACAAAAGCAAAAAAGGCCTCTAACACTAGCTTGCTCTATTCTATCTGTTCTTTTTTTTCATTATATCATTTAAAAAAAAAAACTTGTTACGTGTACTGCGTTAAGCTAACTGAGACTTGTTACAGCACTTGCATATCATTGCTCTTTTGTTGATTTTGATTGCTTCCATTGTCCTCAAGTCGCTTTGGATAAAATGTCTGCTAAATGACAATGTAATTTAAAAATGTCTGAACTTCACTGTATTAGACACAAAATGTCAATCCAAGTGTCATCTGTGAACAAATAAGGCTAGAACTTTTCTCTGATTTTACTTTAGTTTTCTTAGACCACTTATTCAGTTATTTTAACCAATTTTCAATTTCTCCTTATAGGGACAGTTCACCCAAGTGATACTTGTAATGATACTTGCAAGATGTATCCTACACTTGTATACAACTTAGAGAATATAAACAACGGAAAGGTAATCACAGCATGTTCTTTTTTCACTGTAACCAACAAATAATATTTATTCCTATAATAATGGGTGTTCACATTATTTTGTCCTGGAGTATCCCTAACAGTACACATTTTGGATGTCTCATCTGACAACCATTTCAGGTCTTGAAGTCCCTACTAACAAGTTGATGCATTGAATCAGGAGTGTTTAATTAGGGAGACATACAAAATGTGCAGAGTTGGGGGTATCCAGGTCCAGGACTGGGAACCACTATAATTAGTTGATAGAGAAGTGCAGCAAGGACCAACAGTTAAATAGTGTATAACATTTAGTGTGGCAGGGATCGTTCCCTCAAAAAGAAAGTTGCCATCATTTACTCACCTTTGAGTCTTTCCAAACCAGGATGAAATTCTTTATTTTGCACAAATATTTTGAAGAACACTGGAAACCAAACAGTTGCCGGCAGCCACTGATTTCCAGGTTTTTATTTAGGTTTTCCTGATTTTTAGGTTTTTTCATACTAAGTCGATGGCTTCCAGCAACTATTTGCTTACCCACATTCTTCAAGACATTCTTTTGTGTTCATCAGAACAAAGAACGAAGCTCATACAGGAACAATTTGAGGGTGAGTAAATGACAATTTTCATTTTGTGGTTAACTGTCCCTCTTTAACACTGCTATAACAATGTGTATAATGTGTTACTGTAGATTTTATTCAACATAACATTTACATTTGTAAAGTTTCTCCCCAACGCTGACTAGGTTCTAGTTTAACACTTGGAGAAATAAAAAAAATATTTCTATAAAATCCTGTGTCAGTTTCAAGTAACTTTAATTTTATTATATAGTCCTTGTTTCAGAGAAAGCATTGCATGAAGTTTTAGGAGCTCCAATGTCCAACAAATGATAAATAGCCACTCAGTAGTGATTCATTCCCGCAGGAGTTCGAAAAATGCAACCGCTTGCAGGAGAGCGTCGCATAGTTCTTCCCCTCTGTTCCTACTGCTCATATGAAAGGAATTTCTGTGCTTCAACACCAAGTCATGAGGAAAAAGAACATGTGGATCTTGCTTCATCACAGACTCCGTCATCATCTTCTTCACCGTCTCAGCTCCACTTGTCCGACAATCTCCCACCATTAGGTTGAAATGGCGGCCGACAGCTGTGCGCATCATGTTAAGGACTTTTGGGGGGCTTCCTGGGTCCCTCGCTGGAGTGAGTAAAGCAAATAGCATGGCCTCTACTGTTCGAAGATGGACCAAGACTGGATAAAGAGAAGTATTCTGGGGAGAGATGCTTGGCTTCTCCACCAAAAAAAAGTCGGCAGGAGGGAAGCTTGAAATAACAGTTGAGATCTAGGGTTGACAAAGAATATACATTATAAGTATCTGCTGGTTATCACAGTGCAAATTCACTATCATCAATTAGAAATTCACAAATCTATTTACTAAAAACATGTTCTTGATCTTGCTGTGAAAAATTCATCTGTTTCATTTTTAAACAGTTTGGCCTAATAATTTTTAATCAAAATGTCATAACTGGATATTCGATCAGATGTCTCTCAATCATTTTATGATTTGATTTGCCCCTTTCTTACTATTGACTGCAAGTTTGCATTCAGATCTGCCTCAATCCAATCAACAGCTATTGCACAGAACTACCCTCCATCTGTTTCTTTACCATAATCCTTTTAACTCAGATCTATGTCACAGCACTAAAGGAAAGGATCTGTCGCTACTTCTGTTACATTGCTCTAAATTCTTCAATCCACAAGGGTTGCTGGTTTACTTTCTTAAAAGAATATGAACAAATTGTAATATGAATATAAACCTCAATACTGCTGAGTCTTAAAAAATGAATGTCAAAAAGCACAATTTATTAACTCACATCTTCCAAATAATCGGATGCCATGTACATTCCTTTCATAAAACTCTTGCACTCTGCCTGCTGCCAGTCTAAGACAGTTCTTGCACGATCCATGTGTGTCCATGCAATTTTATTAGTACCACAAACAATGGACACTATAGAGCTTGCATCCTGCAAAAAAAAAAAAAACAGAAATAAACAAAGAACACATCATTCACAAAATTCATTAAATGTAGTGATTTAGACAGATTTGCTTCACCTCCAACAGAGCTCGGTCAACCTCAGGTCTTATAAATTTAGCCAAATGGACTTTTCCCTTTTTCCTCTCTTTCTTGTCAACTGGATTAAGGATAGAGTTAAAAACTATGACAGCACTCTTGTGTTTCAGTAAGGGCACATTCATGACACTCTCCAGACTGTTGAATGGTCCATGTGCGGTTCTGTATTTGACAATGTTAACAGCTTTCCGTCCTCGTAGCAATTTGACCTGTTCCAGTTCTGACTCTGAGGCTGTATTGAGTCGCTGGAGGATGACAGAACACTGCTCTGCAGTATAACATGAGTCCAGGGGTTTGTCCTTTTCTTGGCATAATTCAGAGGTAACAGATGCATTCAGGGTGTCAAGGCCTGAGATCATGATTCTGCTCCTTCTGCAACAGGTGCAGTGCAAAAATCTGAGCTCGTATTCAGGCAAGGAGCTCGGGGGGCGACAGAACAGACTGTAATGCCCTGTAATCAATCAATGATTTAGTGAGAAAATAATTAAAGATGCATGCACTATAAGACTACAATATCCATCACATTTTTTATTATAGTCATTATTGTAAATTTAATCAATCCACAATCAAAATTCAGCTATAAAGCAGCTCTACAAAAGACAAAAGTGTCATTATTCAGTTATTATATCAAAGTTGTGTTCTTATTAGATAAGTGTCGGTAGAGTTAGATCTTAGTATTTTAAGTCCCAAATAAAAAACTTAATTCAACAAACAAAAAGTCTAATAAACATAAATAAATTCACAGATTCAATAAAAAAAACTTACAATTAAATAAGTGCAACTGATAAGCCACCATCGAACAAGATCTGTGATGTTTAAAGATACTTCATAGTCCTTGAGATTGTCACCGCAAGGGTTAGTTCTAATTCAATTCCATAATCTAATATCTTTACAAGTGTTGTTAGTTTTTATTACCTTTGAGGAAGACGGAGGACAGGAGGCGTTTTGCGATCCACATGTTTAATCGCCACAGCTCTGTTTTTATTACATATGGCAGTGCCCCATGCATGCATTCCCTCAGAAGTACGACGTAAAGGGCTCGTGTGGAAACACGGCGTGTGTGACTTCGGTTCCGAATACGAATAGACGCTTAGCTTAAGAAAATAAAGCGATTCGTGGGCTTTCAGTTTCGATTCCGAGAAACATCTTGACATGATGTCGCTATTATATGAGGATATTGCTAAGTTCGTCGCAAATAACCTTAAATGCTCGATATGTATGGAGATTTTCACAAAGCCGGTTACACTAGTTTGTGGGCATAACTATTGTCAGAAGTGCATTAATGCATTTTGGGCGAGAAGCAGCGGAAAGAAAGATTGCCCACAATGCCGGACAGATGTAAGCAGTAGTAAACTAGAGATTAATTTCACTCTTTGTCACATTCTGGAACTACAGGACCTTGGTGGTCGCGAGAAATGGGAGCAAATTCTGGCAGAAACAGATCAACCAGAAGCGCAACACTCTCGGAGAACTATTACAAAAGTGGCAAGTTCATGGTCTTTTGCTAAACAGCTTAATAATACAATGTAGTAATGAATACACTCTTAAAAATAAAGGTTCTTCACGATGCCATAGAATAACCTTTTTGTCTAAATGGTTCCATAAAGAACCTTTAACGGGCATATTGCAGGTTAGAGACTCCAGTGAGTCGGTGTATAGAAAAATACTGTAGGAACTAGATTTTCTTTAAAATATACTTTAAAATACGCTATTAAGGCTTCTGGAGTCGTTTTTGTGAAAGAATTTTACTTCCGCATCTGAAACGCGCCAAAACCGGAAGTGACGCATCAAAAGGGAGAGCGGTCCATTTAAACCACAGGAAAACAATGGATCGCAATGACAGTTCGGACGCTGAGGAAATTTTAAATGTGTATTTACACTCGTATGACGGACCACAGATAAAATCATGAGCCTGCTATGCAGCCAAAAGAGCAGGACAGGCCAGGATTAGACAGAACAACGGTCAGAGAAGACAAATTGAGTTGATGTGAGGAGGTGTTTGTTGAGAGATCAGTGTTAGCTTACAGATATACACACGTTAGCTAATGTAATCAGGCAATAGCAATGCTAGTATTGATACTACCAGTAATAGAAACTAATAAGCCTTGATCAGGCGTGTCACACTCGTTAATATCCGACACTAACGTGATAGTGGTTTCTTATCACCGCAGGAGAGAGAGATAAACACGTTTTTGATTCATAGGTGCTTGTGTGGGAAATGCGAGGAAAGCATAGACCTCTCCAGGCCAGCAGAAATCATTTATTACTCTAAGCTAAATACTTGTATACATGTAAATACATTGTTAAAGATTTTAATATTAAAACGGTCTGAATAATTTTGATTCTCAATTACAAGTTACTCAATTACAACTCTATTTAGGGCATGAAAGTAACACTTTTTGATGCCATTGATATAACACAATCAATAATGATAGCATACAGACAAGTTGTCCGCTGGGCCTATGGTGCATGTGTTGTTTCAGCCATTAGAAGATAGTTTACAGAGGAAGGAGGACTTTATAAAGGTTTTGAATGGCCCCATTTTGTTGACAATCAATAAAAAATAAAATCATGTATATATGAAATTATATAAATATATACATTTTCTTCTCCCATATCTTGAATTTTCTGATCATTCTTCAAGCATTGTAAAACTGAATCATGCAGTGAAGGAACTCACCCGCATGTGAGCTAGTCTAACCTAGATTTCTACAAGTAATGTATGCGTGCTCCCTGTGTGTTTTGATTCTTGCAGTACACTCGATAAAACAACAAAATTATCACAAACGATATATATAATAACACCACTATAACAAAGGCTGTATCATAAATAAAGGCAGTTATTATTGTTTTTGGTATTGACTTTTTCAAGTTACTTGTCCGATTGGGCAAGTAAATTTCTCTTTCACTTGCCCGACCAAAACATTAATTTGTCCCAGACAAGCGTTAATGTCGAGCCCTGTATATGTAGATGTACCAAACATATACTACCAAAAGAAATACCATCTGACATATTTAAAAAACATTTAACAATGTTTCAGTCTGGGTATCACACTAATGTGTTGTTAAAGTGTGTTAAATGGTGAAGGCTGTGCTAGATATACACCAACAGCCTGATCATGTTGATCCTCTGGAGGGATCTGGAGAGAGGAGCAGGTGTAGTGGACTTGACTGGAGGGATCTGGAGAGAGGAGCAGGTGTAGGGGACAGTGTAGTGGACTTGACTGGAGGGATCTGGAAAGAGGAGCAGGTGTAGTGGACATGACTGGAGAGATCTGGAGAGAGGAGCAGGTGTAGTGGACATGACTGGAGGGATCTGGAGAGAGGAGCAGGTGTAGTGGACATGACTGGAGGAATCTGGAGAGAGGAGCAGGTGTAGTGGACATGACTGGAGGGATCTGGAGAGAGGAGCAGGTGTAGTGGACATGACTGGAGGGATCTGGAGAGAGGAGCAGGTGTAGTGGACATGACTGGAGAGAGGAGCAGGTGTAGTGGACATGACTGGAGGGATCTGGAGAGAGGAGCAGGTGTAGTGGACATGACTGGAGGGATCTGGAAAGAGGAGCAGGTGTAGTGGACATGACTGGAGGGATCTGGAAAGAGGAGCAGGTGTAGTGGACATGACTGGAGGGATCTGGAGAGAGGAGCAGGTGTAGTGGACATGACTGGAGGGATCTGGAGAGAGGAGCAGGTGTAGTGGACATGACTGGAGGGATCTGGAGAGAGGAGCAGGTGTAGTGGACATGACTGGAGGGATCTGGAGAGAGGAGCAGGTGTAGTGGACATGACTGGAGGGATCTGGAAAGAGGAGCAGGTGTAGTGGACATGACTGGAGAGATCTGGAGAGAGGAGCAGGTGTAGTGGACATGACTGGAGGGATCTGGAGAGAGGAGCAGGTGTAGTGGACATGACTGGAGGGATCTGGAGAGAGGAGCAGGTGTAGTGGACATGACTGGAGGGATCTGGAGAGAGGAGCAGGTGTAGTGGACATGACTGGAGGGATCTGGAGAGAGGAGCAGGTGTAGTGGACATGACAGTGCTGTGTTCTCCTGGAGCCTGTGGTGATCTGCAGTATTCCTCTCTCAGACGGCATATGCTGGGAGAAGCAAACACAAGTTTAGATCACATTCACTGCTGACCATGCTTTTCCACTTGGCCTCCATCACATTTGTTAAGTTACACACCACCGCGGTGTTTGAAGCAGATGCATTAGTGAAGTCCAGTCTCTTCAGCTGCACTAACGCACCGAGGCCCGGAAGATACCGTCCTATTTCTTGTTAGGAAACCTGTGGATTCGATGTCCTGACAGGCTGGAGTTTGTGCAACCTCCACGAACACAATAATTCATCATGACAATGATCAATTGAAATAAAAATAACTACCGAAAACACACTGACTCGCGCGCGCTCAAAGCAGAGCGCGGCACACGACTCCCTTATGTGCCCTAATATGACGTGATGTTGAAAAAAAGCGGTTTTTGAGAACTCACTTTTTTATCTAAATTTGTGCCCTCGGGTCTTGTAAAACATTTTCAAATCCTGCATTAACGGTTCATGTGGTATTTTCATACAAGGTTATATATTCATTTGAAAAAATGTTTTAACCTGCAATATGCACTTTAACATCTGAAGAACCTTTCTGTTTCACAAAAGGTTCTTTGTGGTGAAAGAAGGTTCTTCAGATTATAAAAAGGTAAGGAAGAGATGGATCTTTAAAGAACTTTTGACAGAATGGTTCTTTGTGGAACCAAAAATGGTTCCTCTATGGCATCGCTTGAAGAACCTTTTGAAGCACCTTTATTTTTAACAGTGTAAGTGGGTAGTTGACTTGAAAAGCCAAGTGTTGTCCTGCAGCGTGATATGCCACTTAATCTAAAACTATAACACGACTATAACAAAACTATCACATTTTACGTATTAATTCAGAGACTGCATGGAATGGGAGGGGGTGGTAGACCAGCCTAAAACGTTTTTACCCATCTAAGATCAGGGGCCGGTTGCATAAACTGTTTAGTCTTAAAAAGTTTATCATCTAATTTTTTTCTTCAAGGCTGGTCATAACTTTTTAAATTCAGTCATAAAAAGGTAGATTGGTCTTATTTGTATTGCAAAAGTAAGACTATGATTACCCCTTGGCAACTGCTGGTCAAACTAGTTCTTAAGACACAGTCTTAATGGTTGGCTATACAACTGGCCCCAGAAAACCATCTTAGACTGGTTTAAATAGTCCTTTTCAGTAGGGAACTATTTAATTTTAATCTAAATTCTTGATGTAAAATTTAACAAAGTTATTTGTGTTATTGTTTAGCTAACAAAGAACTGATGTTAATCACACACTCATGCATACGTACAGGGCAGATAAATATATGGGACCTGGGGCTGAGGTCAGTGGGCTGGTTGCATAAAAGGTTTAGACTAGTCTTAAAAGTTACTCATCAAACTTATTTAAGACTGGTCAAATTTAAAAAAATCTGGTTACATAAAAACTTAGATTAGTGTAAGATGAATCCAAAAAATATAACTGATCACCCCTTGGCTAATTGCTAATTGATCAGACTAGCTCTTAAGACACTGTCTTAACATAGAGGCTAAGTTTATGCAACTGGCCCTGTTTCATAAAACAAGTTTACCAAATAAGCCAGTCTTATTTCAGTTAGTCTGACTTATTTTGAACCAAATCTACTGACAATAAATCAGACTAACTGAAATAAGACTGGCTTATTTGGTAAACTTGTTTTATGAAACAGGCCCCTGGAGTGCTAACTTTGAGCTTTTTCTAGCTTTCTAACTTTTACTGTGATTGCTTGCTCTTTAGGATAGTTTAATGAAACGTCTGGATTGGTTAAAAGCTGAAATAGAAAAGACGGAAGATACACTTTCAGCTGAGCTAAATTCAAATCAGGCCTCTGAGGTAATAAGTCTAATGCTTAATATTTTTAAATTTGCATGCATATGACAAAAAAAAAGTATCTTAAGAAATAATGAGTTAATTTTGTATCACACTCAGGATGGTTTAGGCATTCACAATTCCTGCATTGTTTCGATGGATGTTTCCAGTTCATCGTTAGACAGTGATGCTTCAAGTTGTTATGCAGGCAGAAGTTTTAGTCTGACATCAGTGGATCACCAGGAACTACCTTCTCAGTCTGAAGAGGTACAACACCTTTGGTATCTGATGATATACTGTAACTGACTTATAACAATAACATTATGACCCTGAGCAAGACCCACGAAAAAGTTGTGTTTGTATGTATGTGTACAGTTCTCTGTGTGGGAAAACACTACATAACATAATAAGCCACGCCCTATCTACAAACCACAAAATATGATCTGCATCTGTTCAAATGCACTTTGTCCCTCTCAGCTTCCTTTATTGAAAGCTTTACTGATGTTTACATACGCCTTGCTTCTTTTGTAGTCTTTTTAAGCTGTTTTTAAACTATTGTTGTTGGACCTCCCAAATAGTTTTAAAAAGGTAAAAGTTTGTCTAAAGCACTGTGACATTGTAAATGATTGACATGCAGAAAGCACCTCAAATGTCCTTTGATCTGCTAAACAAAGAAAGTGACATTTATACGGGCAAAAACTAGAAATGGTTGGTTTTTATGTTTATTGTAAGGCCACTGATTTATCCAATTTATTAAAATATTAATCTGCATTTCCATTTGCAACTTCTTTCTATTCAGCAATGACACATTAAAAATGACAGTAAATACCTTTATAATGTTTCAAAAGATTTAAAATAAATGCTGTTCAATAATATTAAACAGGACTACTGTTTTCATCATTGATAAACATTTGAAATATAACTCAGTACCAAATCAGCATGTTAGAATCATTTTTAAAAGATCATGACACTGAAGAGTGGAATAATGATTAAAAAAAAAAATCTGTTTTAAATAAATTATGTTTTAAAATGTAATGGAAAAAAAAAACATTTACTGTGAATTGTAATAATATTTCACAATATTACTGTTTTACAGTTTTTTGATCAAATAAATGTGGCCTTGCTGAGCACAGGAGACTTTCAAAAAAATATTTAAAAAATCTTATACACCCCAAATTGTTAAACGTTAGTGCACGTTATTCGTTATAAATTATGTCAAGTCACCTTTATTTATATAAAAATACACATTATTTCAAAGCATAAGTGTGTGCACATGGGAAGTGAATGAGACCCAATAATGTTCTGGCGAGATGTCTAGATGAGAGGTTTGGGAACCAAAGTGTTTTCATCAAATCAACCTAGCAAGTACATGTATTTACTTACTAGTGATTCGAGGATCTTGATCATATTTAAGTAATGAATAATTCTGAGAAATATATTTACAAATATATAGTCAATGCTATTTACTCATGGGAAGGAGCTGATTGTAAAAAACATAATCTTTCTCAGGAGAGTTCACAGGAGTTTGTAGAGGAGGCTCCAGAGAATTCAGAATTTCTGTCTGAGGATGCTCATCTTACTCCCAGTGCAGGTGCGCAGCAGCACAACAGTGACAGTGCTGAGGGTAATGTTTTTATGCTAACATTTATTTTTATGCTCACTGGAATTAAAAATGTGTCTCTTGTGATATTCAGGTTCTAACTTAAATATCTCTCCCTCCCAGCTGCTCTTCCTGCAGAGTTCGTTGAGCTTTCCTTTTCTCCACAGCTGGGAAACAAACGGCTCATTTTTCACACAGAGAGCCATCAAGTGGAAATACAACCAGGGCTCCAAGCAAGAAGATCACACGGGCGTTTTGATGCCTGTCAGTGGATGGCTGAGCAGGAATTTAAAGAAGGGTGGGTTTACTGGGACGTGGACACCACATTCAGCACTGCATGGGCTATTGGTGTGGCGTATCCCAGTCTGAGGCGTAACGAGAGGTTGGGAAGATCTTCCTCATCTTGGTGTTTGGAGTGGAGCAGTGGGCATCTGAATGCTTGGCACAATAACATAAAGACCTCTGTTAAGCATAGCATCTCTAATGGGATCAGAGTCATTCTGGACATGACAAAAGGACAGTTGTCCTTTCAGAGTCTGTGTGATAGCCTGCTTGAATTACACAGTTTCCAAGTGGATTCCTCTGGCCACCTCGCACCTGTCTTCTGGATTTGTGGACTGTCACATAATGCCTTAACCTTTCCTAGACACTGAGTTAAGGATAACATAGATCTGTAGCATTTACAATATACTTTTTACACTCCAGTTTGTTTATAGACTATGTATTGTATATAAAGGAATCTTGTATTTCTTTTTTTTCCTTTACACATCTGTGTAATCTCATTTGGTTTTTTACACTACCGTAATTATTCTATAGGACTAAAGAATGTCCATTTTTTGCTATCCTAATTATTTCTAAAATTTTGGATTGTGATACTGCTAATTGTTGGCTCCTTTATGATGTTTTCTTAATTGTATTTTGGGCGCTTTAGATAAAAGTTAAAGAATAGCCTACACGCATGTAAATGTAGCCTACTGCTGATTGCTGTAATATACTGTAATCTTAATGGTTAATAAAATAGATGTAATGTTATTGATGCATCTTGATAACATATGTAAATGGTGGTTTTCAATCGTTCAATGAATCGTGCGTTTTCTTTTGAATTTTGCATACTTTGTCCCTCAATGAGACCCGTAGGCATGGTGGAGGTCAGAGGGAGGTGTGTGCGCAACACATCTACATCAGTTAACATCCGCTGAGTGTCTCCATCCCTTTAGACTCCATCAGTACCAATAGATGCCGATGCTTATATCATCTAGAGAACGTCGTATCCCATGATTTTAAAGAAAATCTAATCAGTTTAATTGTTTATAATGTCAAGCTTACTTAGTGTCGGGGCTGATGTGCGTTGTTGTGGACGTATGTAAAATCCTGAAGATAATAATAGGGTCATTCTGACTTCACAAGTGGAAAATATGCGAAAAGACGTGAGGATTCTGTTGGTTGGAGAACGTAAGTGTCTTATTGATTTCATGGTCTCCTTGATTCACTGTTACGAAACGACCATAACCTTAAAACGAATGAAACATTTACACTCTTCCACTGAAATATTGAGCTTATACGATATAAATGTTTGAAGTTGTTGTTTGAAGCATTGTAACATTAAATAAAATCGCTATCATGTCTGATGAAGATTTCCGTGTCATCCTGCCCATCCATCCCCTAATGACAGCGCATTGAGGGATTTCCTACAGTATCTACAGTAGTCAACGTTTTTGGCCATCTTTCCGTGCGTGTTTCAAGTCATCCGACTGTAGGGGTTCAGTTTGAGCTTAAATGAGTGTGTAGTGCCTAATAACACTGTCTAGGTAAAGCGCTCACTTCAGAGAATGTTGTTTAAGCAGGCAGTTCAGTGTCTTTTGGGAATGCTGCCTTGGAAGCCAGTTCAGTAGCTTTACACAATGTTGTCTAGGCAGGCAGCATTTGCAAAATACAGTAAGAAGTTCTGCTGTGGTCCATAAAGACTTATGATAAAGACAAAAACATAGGTTCATCTGTGACAAACATTTTTGTTTTTTTATGCAAAGGGGTTGGTAAACATTACAGTTTGTATTTGCACATAAGCTCTGCAAAGACATACAACATATTTCTAAGTTTTATAACCATAAGAGGGCTACATATGGCTTCACTCTAGACCTGTTAGCCTATATTATATATATAGACATATTATACAAGCTTATTATAAATGCCAACATATTATAAAAGCTCTTCAACACTGAAATATAAATTAAAATTGCTTGCGAAATGTTAAAGACTTCAAGGTTGATCAGATTGATGTCTGGAGATAAGGGATCTGTTATTACTCTTATATTTCCTGTGTGTGAACAGCCAAAGTGGGGAAGACGTCTCTGATCATGACACTTGTCAGTGAGGAGTTCCCAGCTGTGGTATGTATTATTATTAATAATATTACAGCCTCTTTAATAATTATTATTCGTCAAAATGGATATTTTTGTCATAATAGGTTCCTTACAGAGCTGAGGAGATCACTATACCAGCAGATGTCACACCAGAGAGAGTCCCCACTCATATAGTTGACTACTCGGGTATTAAACGAAATAAAATTGTGTTATCTATTATAGTTCTTTGTACGACACTTAATGAAAATGTTTTTTAAAATATGCAATTATATATTTACTCAAAATTCACAAAAAATGCTAATTATCATGATTTATTGGTGTGGACATAACAGTGTTTTTTAAATATACACAGAAGCTGAACAGACAGATGAACAGCTTTATCAAGAGATATCAAAGGTAAGATGTATACACAAAACTTAATACACGCACATATATATGTATGACATTTTGATTTCCTCAGAGAAATTATATTTGCATTCCTTTTTAGGCCAATGTTATATGTATAGTCTACTCAGTGAACAACAAGAAGTCTATTGAGAAGGTGAGAGAACTTGATCATACAACCTAGTCTTCACGCAGTAAATCATAATAATTTAATCATTCATTAGAATAATCAGTGAATTGATCCATGATTTTCTAGTTTGACTGATTATACAATATACATATATTTTACTTGCTCTTGCATAACACGTGTAAAGGCCCATTCACACCACGAACAATTGCTATGAAGATACGTAGAACAAAAACTACAGTAGTTAACATTTGAAGTGCATACAAAAAAATTAATCAAAGTTGTCCAAAGACAAGAACGCATTTTGGTTTTAGGACAACTTTGTTCCAAGTTTTGATCCACTTCAAATGTTGACTCACAATAATGTTCTGCTTACTATAAATGAGCACTGCAGTTGTTGTCTAATGCTTTAAATGCCAAATCAATTAGTTTTATTTATATAGCGATTTATAGTGTACATTTTTTCAAAGCAGCTTCACAGTAATGCAAAATTAATTAATTATGAAACAAATTTGATTCAGCTATAAAGCAGCTGTACAGAAAATAATAATGTCATCATCCAGCTCAAATCAGTTTAAGTTTTGTTCTCGTTTGATTGTGTCAGTGCAGTCAAAATTATACAGTATCTCACAGAAGTGAGTACACCCCTCACACTTTTGTAAATATTTTATTATATCTTTTCATGTGACAACACTGAAGAAATGACACTGCAGGAGCCATTTTAATGCAATTATGTATTTGTCCATTGGGTGGCGCATTGGAAATAGTAAATCAGGGTGTTTGGTTAATGAGACAAGAGGTGTGTATTGGTAGTAAGGAAGCACACAGTTTTTGACTGTTTTGGACTGGTTTGGATCGTGCTTCATCATACCAAATTATTGGATTAGGTGTTTGGACTGAGTTGAACAAATGCCTACAAGGTGTCTACAAGGTATGGATTTTCGTACTCTGTGAACTAGATGCAATGATTTGGTTTATTCATTGGAGCACAATAAACAACACTTTGCATTTTACTTGGGTTTTGCATGGACTTTTTACGCGTCAATTACTGTACATACCCACAACTTTTTTGCACATTTTTTTTTTTTGCACATTCCTCTTTATTATTAAGTCAACAACATACTGACCTGCACATTTATATTTAAATGTTTTATCTTATTTTATTTTATTTTATTTTATTTTATTCTTTAATTTTTTTTCTTTTCCTTAATATTTGTATTCTATATAATTGCACTGTCCTTGGAGCGGACCTGACCTACATTTCACTGCTGGTTATATTCTGTATAATTGTGTATGTGACAAATAAAAAAATCTTGAATCTTGATCTTCTTGGTGGTGGGAGCGTCATGGTCTGGGGCTGCATGAGTGCTGCCAGCACTGGGGAGCTACAGTTCATTGAGGGAACCATGAATGCCAACATGTACTGTGACATACTGAAGCAGAGACTGGGCCGCAGGGCAGTATTCCAACATGATAACAACTCCAAACACACCTCCAAGACGACCACTGCCTTGCTAAAGAAGCTGAGGGTAAAGGTGATGGACTGGCCAAGCATGTCTCCAGACCTAAACCCTATTGAGCATCTGTGGGGCATCCTCAAACGGAAGGTGAAGGAGCGCAAGGTCTCTAACATCCACCAGCTCCGTGATGTCGTTATGGAGGAGTGGAAGAGGACTCCAGCGGCAACCTGTTAAGCTCTGGTGAACTCCATGCCCAAGAGGGTTAAGGCAGTGCTGGAAAATAATGGTGGCCACACAAAATATTGACACTTTGGGCCCAATTTGGACATTTTCACTTAGGGGTGTACTCACTTTTGTGGCCAGCAGTTTAGACATTAATAGCTGTGTGTTGAGTTATTTTGAGGGGACAGCAAATATACACTGTTATACAAGCTGTACACTCACTACTTTACATTGTAGCAAAGTGTCATTTCTTCAGTGTTGTCACATGAAAAGATATAATAAAATATTTACAAAAATGTGAGGGGCGTACTCACTTCTGTGAGATACTGTAATAGTAGTAGTAAATATTCAATGTCTTTTAAACCCCAGCTAAGCAAGCTGAAGGCGACAATGGCATGGAACTCCATTAGATGACAGAAATGGAGAAAAAAAAAATGTTGGTAGAAACCAGGCTCAGTCATGATACAGTATATTACATTTAAATGTACATTTAGTCATTTAGCAGATGCTTTTATCCAAAGCGACTTACAAATGAGGACAATAGAAGCAATCAAAACCAACAAAAGAGCAACAACATGCAAGTGCTATGACAAGTACATGTAATGCAGTACCTAATGCAGTACATGTAGCAGGTAGATAGAATAGAAAAAAAGAAAGCTAGTGTTAGTTTTTTAAGAAAAGCTAGCAGTAACAGAATAAATATGCAATTGATAGAGGGTCAAGTGTGTTTTTTTTCACTATATGTGAACTAAATTCTCAAGCGCTTTAAAATTGTGTGGATTCTGATTGATTTTATCATTAATCATCGCAATTTCAACTATATTGCTCCTGTATTAATTAGATTAATTTCATAGTTTATAGTTAACTGTATAGTTTTAATTATGGCTATAGTTACTGTCCTTGAAGTGAATGGGTCTTAAAACATATTTCTATAGCTTTCAGATTTAATAATTCATGTCATTGTCACAGGTGACAAGTCATTGGATTCCTTTGATAAATGAGAGAACAGACAAAGACAGCAGGTAGGTAAACACTAGTGCATAATGCATTAGTTCTGTGTGTCTTTCTGACAAATACAAAATTAATATGCAATTATATGTTCTTCTTTAAAGATAGATTGAATTTTAAGGGGGGCATATCATATATTATAGATCATATCATGCTTACATGTTTTTTTATTTGTTTTGCTATAGGCAAAATTTATTAACTATTAAAACATACTGTAACTTTCAGAAGCTGAATCATTATTTGTCCAGCTAGAGCAATTATTGAAATCGGGCACATTTACATGTCAGTAATACCTCTTGGGTGATGATCAGAAACTTGGCCCACCCAGTCTCATTCATTAAAAAAATGTTTTAACGTATGAGTAATTTCCATGAATAATGAACCTTTCCAAACACTCATCTCTGGAATTACAAATAATTTGACATCTCTCAGATATGATAGTTAAATGTGTGTTTGGCATAATCTTCAGTCAGGAATTGCAACTATGTGAATTATATGCACAGGAATGCTGTGGGATCTTCTGGACTCCCTTTTCAAATTTGGCTCCAGTATATTGCATAAATGCAAAAGAAACTAAGTGGCTATAAGCAGATAACAGAAATTATTCAACGAAAGCTTGCAGACAAGTACTACTGGTGCTCAGAATATGCTAATCTATAATAAAAAGGAAAACAGGATGCGGCTGTTTTCAATCATTTTTGTTTATCAAGAAATTGAGTTTATATTGAACTAATTGATTTATTAATTAATATATTTATATATTGTTATGCTGACTAGTGTCATCAAGATGCAGTTACCAGATTGCATATAGTTCACAAGTTTAACGCTTCATTTTTTGTAGTACCAGCTAATGTTATAAAAATATGAACAAGAATCTGAAAATTTACATCAAAACTGTTTTGTGAATTCTTTATACAACAGTTATTTTTGCTCGTATTTCATAAATGAGGCCCGAAGTTTGTCAAACTTTGTGTGACTGTTGCTTATTTCACATCCCAAAACCCCAAATTATATATTATTCTTTTGCACAGCCTCTTGTATTTTATTGCCTAAAGTCACAATGAAATGGAAGTAGGGACAGATCTTTTCTTCCATTTTGTGCCAAATATCCAAGTGTAACAGATTATCAAAAAATAAAAATGTGGGGTGGGGAATTGGTTCTGTGCATTGGTTGTTAATAGATAAATCCATAAATAGATCCAGATGAAGGTGAGCTGCTTTTTTTAATTTGAAGCATATCCATGGAATAATCATTCACAATAAGATATTTTACATATCAATCAAGATCTAAAATATAGTGTATTTTCATTTCATGCCAAACTTAAACAAAATTGCCTTACAATTCCAAGATTAAGAGTTAACAGCAGTCAGTGTGTTAATTCCCTGGTATACTACAAATAGCCAGAAGCTATTTGTGTTCACCGTTTACTGTGTGTGTTTGTTTAAGGGTTCCTCTGATCCTTGTGGGGAATAAATCTGATCTGGTTGAGCACAGCAGTATGGAGACTGTCCTTCCCATCATGAACAAATACACAGAGATAGAGACCTGTGTGGAGGTATGCCAAACCATGAATATTTATATATTTGCGTACTGAGCAGCAGCTGAATGTCTCTTAACCCCTAAACTTTAACTGTCATATAGGTCATGTGATGTCAGTCTGTGTGTTGTGTGGATTCTAATACAATTAAATAATTAAAAATCTGGGCAATCAAAGAAAGAGGCAGCCACTCTAACAATCTCCATCAATGTATATGCCTCTATGTGAGGTGCAGTGTCAATTGCAAGACAATGTCAATGATGTATAAGAACATTATTTATGATAGTTAAAAAAAAAAGGTATTTAAAGAAGCATGATGAGGATTTTGAAGATCTTTATTAAAACGTTTATTGCAGTGTAGTAGTGACAAAGTACATCTAACACTTTGGGTTCAGCAGAGTCAGAATGAACCTAGAACATCTTAAACTCAAACCTTGGTACAGGCACAGTACTGTTTTTATGCACAGTTTGAAGTATCACATCAGAAACGAGTGATGGAAACGCCAGATTTCGACTAAAATCCTTTAATTCGCAAAAAAGTTTTTACACTCGCTTGAGGTGGTTTTTGACTTGTGCGAAAAAGTTTTAATGTGAATAATGGGAGATGGAAATGCATTTGCCGAGCAAATTCCTCCATGCGCATCAAAAAAGTAATGTGACTTTGCACTTTGTCTTGTTGGATGGAAACGGTGCTTATTCGCAAATGTTTTGTGCTATTTCAATTTTGTGCACAAGGTAAATTCACAAATTTGGATGGAAACTTGGCCACAGTTTACTACCCCTAATGTAAATTAAGTGTTTTACCTCTTTCTATAGTGTTCAGCAAAGAATCTGAAGAATATTTCGGAGTTATTTTACTATGCACAGAAGGCTGTTCTTCACCCTACAGGGCCACTCTACTGTCCAGAGAAGAAAGAGGTCTGCACATATATGACTACTTTCTAATGATTTATGTAAACATACAGTACTTGTGTTGTACTGATGTATTGTGTTCTGAAGTTTAACTGTATTTTATTTGTTTTACAGATGAGGTCTGCCTGTGTTCGGGCGTTGACGCGTATCTTTAAGGTTTCAGATTTGGACAATGATGGCATTCTCAATGATCATGAGCTCACCTTTTTTCAGGTCAGATTTCTGCTGAGTAGAGTATATTATTGTCTTTCTAAGGTGCACAACACAATTTGTGGACATCCACTTCTAATTAGTAGGGTTATATCATATTTAGGGGTGTGGAATATTGACAAAAAATATTTAGAATTTGTTGATTATGATAATTAGCAATATTTTGCTGAGTGTGTTTTTGTGCACAAGTTGCATAAATAATGCAATGATTATTCCCCTTTTTTATAAAAAAAATATAAAAATGAAATGATTGACGTTATGAAATTATTGAAAAAAATGCCAATGGCCAGTAGGTGGTGGCAAGTCACTGTCTTCATGAGTTGTGTCATTGAGTCATTCAATTAATTGGATGATTCGTTAAAATTTTTTCGGTCATTGAATTATTCATTAAACAGATTGTTTTCAAAACACGGGCTCACTGAGTTACAAAGCACTGTTGTGTGCTGCTCTGAGAAGCAAAACAGTTCTGATGTGATGTGGCATTCTAATGGGATTTAAATAGCTTCCATCAAACAGTGGGATCGTGCACTCTTGCACATCTTTAAAACATTAATTACAATATTAGCATAGATGATAAATCTTACACACCCCTAATCATGAAATTCTAGAGACTTGTTTGTTTCCAACTGCTGCAACAGTTCAGGGAGTGCCCTTTCTGCTCCAGCATAACTTTTGTGTTGTGTGCAAAGTGAGGTCCATAATAAAATGGTTTACAATGATGGGGAAGGCAAGAACTGAACCACTTTGACAACTTGAAAAAAAAAACTAAAACCAAGCCAGGTCCCACCGCCAACATCAGTGCCTGACTTCATTGATGTTCTTGTGTCTGAATGGGAGGAAATAAATCCCTGCAGCCATATTTTAACAGACAGTAAAGAGTCTTCCCAGGTGAGTGGAAACTGTTAGACGATCAACTCCCTATAAATGCCAGTGATTTTGAAATAATTGCTCAATGATTATTCTTGGACTATGGAATTGTATTTGTGGTCTTCTTTGTCCCATAAGGACATATTTTCTATTTATTCTATGACAAAAAACATTTGTCAGTCCTAACCAAGGGTTAGTTTACCCCCAGTTTAAAATTGTTGCCATTTACTCACCTTCATGTTGTTCTTGTTAAAATTCTCATAAAAATGTTGATCTTCGAAACACAAATGAAGTTATTTTAATAAAACTTGAGATATCTGTCCCTCTATAATTGAAAGTCCATTCCACCAAGTTAAGCGATCATAAAATAAATCCATATGATTCTTCTGAAGAGACATGGTTGCTTTAATATGATGTTGCTTTAATATGATATAAATAGACTTGGTCGTTTTTACAATATGAACGGATTCAGTTTAGATTGTTATTCACAGAAACTATGATCAGCACACATGCATAGAGCACATCAAATGTGGTGAATGGAAGGACAAATGTGCTCACTTTCATACTTTGTTTTGGTTTTGAAGATGAATGAAAGTCTTGTGGGTTTTGAACGACATGAAGGTGGCAACTGTGGGTAACAGAATTTTCCTTTTTGGTCAAATATCCCTGTAAATTCATTCATAAGGTTATGGTTTGACTTCGTTCAAATTGTCTTCTTTAAGGATTGGGTAAGGTTAGTATTTGTGTAATCAATATCATTGTCTGATTCTTATTTGTAGAGAACTTGTTTCAACACCCCACTAGCCCCACAGGCCCTGGAGGATGTAAAAAATGTTGTGAGAAAAAACCTGACAGATGGAGTGCGTGATAATGGGCTCACTCTCAAAGGTGAGGCTGCATTTGTGAAGTTTTAACATTTGCAGGTCTTGAGCACTGGTTCTCATTCCAGGTGCTGTCGTTCCCAAGAACTGCAACTTTTGAATATCTTCCAATTCATTGTATCATCAATTCATTAATTAAGGCTCCATGACCTGAACTGGGTGAAAAAAAGAGCAGTGCTTGGGTACTGCAGGACCATGTTCTACAGCCTTAACCTTTGAGGCAATGGTTCCACTGACTGTCAGTTATCCTTGTTGCCTAGGGCAGGTAAATGACCCAGACTGTGAAAACGCTTAGAATTTGAGTGAATTTTAGTGGCAGGCAGCCTTGTGTTTGCTTAGCAATTCTGTTCAGAAAGGAATATGCTGAACTTCTTGATTTAATCAATCAACATGGTAATTGTTTTGAACAGGTTTCCTCTTCCTACATACTCTCTTCATCCAAAGAGGAAGGCATGAGACAACGTGGGCTGTACTGCGGAGGTTTGGATATGATGACGATCTTGAGCTGCATCAGGACTACCTGTTTCCCCTGTGAGAACACCTGCTTCCAATCAGTCAATCTATTAACACTTCACATTTATTATGAAGATAAGTTCTATTAATTTGGCTTTTCTGAAGAGACTGCAGTAAATCTTCAGAGTTTTGGTTAAAACATGTAGTTTTACATTTCTCAGGAAAAAAAAATTGTTCACTGTCCAGTACAGCAAACCTGATATATGTGTATGTAATGTATATATGTGTGTGTGTGTGAAAGTTTCCTATGAGTAATTAAGAACAGTGTTGAACTCTTTAAGCCCCTTTCTTAATCTGCTTTGATTGCTCCGTATTCGAGATTTTGTAGAAATCCCAATTTAATCCAACTATGCTAATCTTACAGTTAGCAACATCTGACTTAATGTTTATGTTCCTACAGGTTAAAAATACCAACAGACTGCACCACAGAGCTCAATCACAATGCTTACCTGTTCCTACAGAGTGTCTTTGACAAACATGATAAGGTAAAAGTGTTTGACTGCCTCAGACATGACTGATTTTAACTGTTTATCCGAATCCAAAGAAAGAAACCCATTTTATTAAAAGGTTTATATAAAAATGTCGGTCACAAAAGTAGTAATAGATTAAATTCTAAGAGGCTTTAATTACTGTTTTCAGGATGTTCAATTGTATCTTGTTTTTACTGAAGCATGTTTGTATCTGCTTTAGGACAGAGACTGTGCATTGTCCACTGAAGAGCTTATGGATCTATTTGATGTTTTCCCCTATGTCCCCTGGGGACTGGATGTGAACAGTACGGTTTGCACTAATGACCAGGGCTGGATCACATACCAAGGCTATCTCTCTCAGTGGACGTGTGTATCAAACATGCCATGTGTCTCAGTTCAAGAATTATAGTCATCCTTAATGAACAATTATGCATTGCTGTCTGGATGGTTTTGGAATGATTCAGGAGTTTATCAGTTATCACTAATGTCTTTTTGCAGGTTAACGACTTACCTGGATGTCCAGCGATGTCTTGAATATCTTGGTTACCTTGGTTACTCTATCATTGCTGAGCAGGAATCTCAGGCATCTGCCATAACAGGTAAGTTGAAAGACATATATTTGCTATATAACATTTATAATTATATACATGGTAGTTTTGGATATTAGAACATGCAAAAATTCTATCTGGGGCATTTTTAAAACTTAACTTTTAGATTGGTTAAATTACCACCAAGCTTGTACACTTCACACTACAAAACTGTTTGATTTTCTTTTCTTTTGTCTGTTTCTTCTGCAATCCACATTAGAAACAAAATGGGTGTTTGAAGTGACATGAAATTGAGCCCTCTTGTGGTTGATAGAGTAACTACAGATGCAGAATGCAAAAGTCACATGACTGGCAACCTCAAAACATTATGTATTTGTTAATGTGTATTTTATTTATAATTTTTAAAGTGCAGTATGACACCTGTGGTCCTCACTGAATGTATTTGCACATGGTAGTGACCCGTGACAAGAAGCTCGACCTTCAGAAGAAACAGACGCAACGGAATGTATTTCGCTGTCATGTGTTTGGAATAACTGGAAGTGGCAAAACTGGTTTCCTGCAGGGCTTCCTGGGCAGAAACCTTGTGGTCAGTTGCAACAAGAAAAATACTCTATCTAAGTGAAAAACCATAACACACACAGACCTATTAACTTAATTGTGATATTTTTTTTTTTTTGTCTTTGGAATGAAATAAGCAGTTTAGTTAACACTTTCCAATAAAGTTCAGTTTGTTCAAATTTGCTAATGCATTAGGGTTTATGATAAACAGTTTCTACAGGATTTATTAATATAGGTTACTGTTATTCTGTAAATATACGATTGTTTATTATTAATTCATGTTTTTTCATAGTTAATTAATATTAAATTATACAACTTGAAATGTTGAAACTGCATTAGCATGAAAAATGTGACGTAAACATTATATTAATAAATACTTTAAAGGTATAGTTCATTGTTAGTTTATGATACTTGAGGTATTAACAAATGTAAAGGATTGCAAATGAAGCATTTTTATGAGCCCTTGCGCAGTGTTAGATTTCATCAGAGGTGCTGTGTGTTGAGAGAAATGCCCAACAGCATAATATTGAAACCAAGGTATTTTAATATCTCATCTGTGATATTTCTGACATCATTTGATTTCCATTCATCAAAAGATTTGTAAAAAACAAAAATGAAGGTTATTTCAGATGTGACATTGTCATGATTAATTGTTTTATTTATTGTCTGTTCCTCACAGCGTCAGAAGGCCATAAAAGAAGAACACAAATCATATTATGCAATCAGCACTGCACATGTGTACGGACAGGAGAAGTACTTGTTGGTAAATAGTAATTTGGCTTACAGGAACTTACACTTTAGGTTTTTTTTCAGTCTGTTCAACTATAATGATACTACACACTTTTATTTGTGGAAAACTATTCCTCAAACCATTTGCTCTTACGACATGCCATATGAAGAGTTCAGAGATTTGACCACTATTTATCATGAGTTTCCCAAAAAAAGATGCTGAATCTTTGAAACGTTGTTCTACGTTTGTTTGTTTTTCCTTCAGCTCCATGAAATCTTTCCAGATTTTGATTTCCTGTCTGAGACTGAACTTTCATGTGACATTGTGTGTCTGATCTATGATGTCAGCAACCCTTGCTCTTTTGAGTACTGTGCACGGATCTTCAAGGTTTGCTTTTACACTTTCACCTAACCTTTTTTGCTTTACAGAAAGAGCAAAGCCAATACTATGTCTAATTATTAAATACAGAGGAATTAAACTGCAATACATTAACTTGTGATATTTACTGTTTTCTTTTTATATTATACGTGTTCTAAATGCATTTTTTACTTTATTTACCAGCAATACTTCATGGATAGTAAGACTCCATGTATGTTGATTGCTGCAAAGTCAGATCTGCCAGAAACAAAGCAGCAATACTGTATGACTCCACTGGAGTTCTGTCGCAAGCACAAGATGCCGCCGCCTCAGTCCTATACCTGTAACACAGCTGCGGCTCCCAGCAAAGACATCTTCATCAAACTCACCATCATGGCTGTGTATCCGTAAGTGAGCTCTTATTAGCCACAATTGTTGAGGATACTTTAACACAGGACCCGGAATTCTATATAAATTACAGTCTATAAGGAATTCTTACTGTTACCTTTGTTCATCAATTACTTGTAGGATGTCACAATTCAAATTATTATTATTTTTTTTTGTCTTTTAGTATTCTTAATTGACCACGCTTGTTTATCTCTCAGGGGTTATTTCCACACACAAATAACAATGAAAACAATACATGCTTAGGTGGTTTACTCAGGATCAATTATTTCCCTAAAAACAGAAAGCTTCTCCAAACTGTCTGGCTGCCAAGCATCTTATGAGTCAGATGACAGTTTTCTGTTCTTCAACTGCAGTCTCATCATGAAATTACATCGTCTACATTATCTATGCATTTATATTTAGTACAGTTTGCAAAATCTCCAAGCATGTGATATAAATCGTGTTTTTCCCAGATTTTCCCCTCGTTGTGTAAGACAACAAGAGAGACAATAGACAGAAAATACTAGCGAATGTTATGCTCGTTTGAAAGAACTTGATGGAACATTCAAATCAACAATGTGCATTTAAGTCTTTCACTTCTTTATTTCAAGACTTTTCTCTGTCAACTCAGAAGTACACTATTTTATATCCTGTTTCTAAGTGACTCATTTTTGCTGTTTGCCTGTATCTTTCTGTGTGTTGGCAGCCATGCGCGTCTGCGCTGCATGTGTACCTGTAACAGGTGTACCTTCTGTCTGTGTCAGAACTTCCTGAACTCTGAGCTCGTGCAGACGGTTCGGACCAAACTCTACACTGTCATCTTTAGCAGGTTCTCAGGATGGCTTTATCTTGGTTCATCACCTTTCCTCTGCACTTATCTCTTGATTTTTTTTTTATCGTAATTCATCTGCTTTTTTTTCTCCATTTAATTATTCTCATTCTGATTGACATTAATTTGGCAGTTAGCATGTTAATAAACACTTGATCATATAGACTACATGAAAATACATTAGTGGACAGGCCTAGGCAGTAGAGTTGCTGCAGTTCTGTGGACTTTTTTTAGCTTATTTCAGTGTTGGTCTGTAGATTTGTGGATGCTTTTGGATACTTTTTCAATTCAGCCTAGATTAGTTGTATAACACTTTTCACAAACATGTAGATCCAAAGGAGCTTAACAAAGAGTAGTGCCAGACAAATCCCCGAGTGAACAAGTCAAATGACAAGGAAGAAACTCCCTAAGATGTTTTGGTAGATAAGAAAAATCCTTTGATGGAACCAAGAAAGTAGGGACTTTAAGGCTGGGGAAGTCCACTTTCTTGTGCTTTATACAAACATGCATTTTTAGTTTTAATGGTAATATGGACTATATTGTTTAATTATACAGAATGACTACACTGACTTCTAATAAACACGATATGCAAATAGAATGATACACCCCTTTATATACCCTCGGATATATCACATATGACAAAAACAGGTTATGGCTGGTCTTGAGACCGTCATGGCAAATGGGCGGCAGGTATGGATTTGGAGTTTAGATTTAAGCACGATCCTGCACATTCTTCATGCTTTTAAAATGTGTCTAAATTCATGTCATTCTCATCTGACTTGCAGCAGTTCAATGTTTCATTCTCCTACAAGTTGCAACACAGTGATCTAGTTATTACCATTTTCCTCTTTATTTCCCCTTCTTAAAGTTTCTTTATGTTCTCCTTATGCCATTGCTATTTCCTGACACTGAAATTTGTCATTTATTTCTTCATTCTTCATCTTGGATTGAGTTTTGTAATGTTTTAGTGTTGCACATTAATATAATTTTCTTCGTTCCCTTTACATAACACTTTGTTCCAGCATTTATCCTCCTGTTCATTTGAATTCATTGGTCTGTCTCTTTACAGGCATTATTGTCTACTAAACTTGTGTTTTAGTTTTATTTGAATGTTCAGAACAGAATACTCATGTCATTCCAAACATGTATAAGTCTCTTTCCTATGTTGAACAAAAAAGAAGATATTTTGAAGAATGCTGTTAATTAAACAGTTGTTTAATAGGTGAAATAGTTAATAGTTGTTTAATTAGTAGGTGAAAATACCTTCTTTTGTGTTTGACATATAAAATAAACTTATACAGGTTTGGAACGACATGAGGGTGAGTAAATGATGACGTGATTTTCATTTCAAAAGCTGTATAGTAATGTAAGGTACTAAAACAAATGTAATTTTGTGTGTAACTATTCATCTCTATTTCCTTTTTTAGGCACATTACCCATGCTGACCTGAAAAGCTCTACGTTTTGGCTCCGAGCGAGTGTTGGAGCCACAGTTTGTGCTATGCTTGGCTTTGCCATGTACAGAGCCCTCCTCAGATCTCGATGAGCAGACCCCAAAACTTACTTCCTTCATTTCCTGTCTACCCTAGTTATTTCCCATGTACAGGGAAAGCCAATAGAAATATTTAGTTTTGAAAAAGTAAGCATAAAGTAACCTAGCTGTTATATTTATGTTTCTATTTAATTATTACTGTAGTATGTACATTCCCAGGTCTTGGGACTCTATATGAGAGAGAAAACCAGAATGTTTTTCTTTAAATATGATGCAAGCAAACTGTAAATATGTAAATGAGAGAAAATATGTATTTGTTACAAAGTGAATAAAAACATATAGCATTCATATTTAAAGGCAACAAATGCTACACTTTACTCTCACTTTGGTCTCAAAATGTCTGATGGACTGTTTGCAGTCCAAAATCAACCAAGTGTGAGACAAGACAGGAAGTCACCTCTACTGCTTGTGTAAATGCAAAGCTGTGCAAACACTCAATCTTGTATGTTATTTGCATGCTTTAATATTTGACAAATGTCTGAACAGAAAAATCATGTGAAAGTCTGTCAACTGGATTTTTTCCTTTTCAGTTTCCGCCTTTGCCAACATTTCAATAAACGAGTCCTTCAACAATGTATTTTTGTGAATTCACAACACTTTTTTTTAATGCAGAGAACGTGCAGACAATGGGAAAAACACTGTTGCCTGTATCACAAAATACTTTCTTTTATCAGAACTTTTTTGTGTTACAGACAAAAAAGCAGATCATGTCTCTATCAAAAATGCTGTTAGCTGACATTTTGTTTTTGTAGCATTATAAGTCTTGAAGTACCATTAACATGAAGGTATAGATGAAAGATGAAAAGACAAATTTTATGCTAACAAACAACTTTTAAAGCTGATGATTCCGAAAGGTTTTGTGGGTGAGCTGGAGCATCATCATCATGAACATCAGCACTTCGGTAGAGTCACTTCCCAGTCAATACATTTTGTTAAATCAATTGACATAAAGGTTTTTGTTGCTGAACAAATGGGCCACAGAGCTGTTTGCTTCCTCCAGTTTTGCAATATCAGTGTGAAAGCTTGTGGCTTTTCCTTTGGTGGGCCGCACCCCAGCCATCTCCTCATAAACAGGAACTACAGGCGGTGGCTTTCTACCGTTAAGCCATTTACACTGTATGTGAGAGGAAATCGGTAGAAGAATATGTAGTGAGGCGTAAACCATATATAGTCGGAAAGACAGCTTCTTTAAATCACATATTAGACAGCAAATCTGTCACATAAGATTTAAATGCAAATATGGGCCAAATGATTGAGAAAAGTATTCCAATTCCTTTGTTTAAAAAAAGAACAATCATTTTTATTTTGGTATTGGAATATTGGATATGTAAAATAATATACATTAAGTTCAAATTAACCTAAAACTGAAATGAGGTAAAATGGTTTTCTCATATCTTCTTTTTTAATGTAATATTTTACACGCTCTAAAAAATGCTGGGTTAAATACAACCCAGCGCTGGGTGAAATATGGACAAATATGGTAGTATTTAACCCAGCAGTTTTTAGAGAGCATATTCCCCAATAATGAAGACCACTTTTTGGAGAAAACTACTGGCCCCATTGTTATGCATTTTCTTCTAATTTTAGTTAAAAGCAGTCTTCATTGACTATAATTTAGAAGTATGTTGTATTTCTATCTTATTTCTTCTTGCCTAAAGAACAAAACTCACTCTCCCCTAAAATCAAATATGAAACTAGAATGAAACTACTTACACAGTAAGCTGTAGCGAGAGCGAAAACCAGAACACCCAGCAGACATGCAGCTCCAGAGATCACATACAGCAATGGCAGGTAACTTGAACATTTACAAGGCTCATGAGCTGCAGCAGTCACAACAAAAACACAAACAGAAAAAATGCTCAGTGATATAATCCGTTGTATTTCCACACGTTATATGGTTATTTACATTTTATGTAAGATACACTATTTATGATGACTGCTATTACTGTAGTCATTTGGATTATATTTATAAAAAAAAAACATAGAAGGAAACAGAGGAAAGTAGAATCTAAAATAATTATGCACAAAACTGATCTTCTCTCTTTCTCTATAGCTAATTGTACTAGTTAGGTTTCTTTATCTTATTTAAATTTTCTCAGGTTCTGTAATCATCAGCTGAAAATAAAAAGGCTAAAAAAGACACATTACACAGCAGGTACTTTTGGTCCTCTGATTGGTGAAGCGCTGTGCAAGAGTGGTACATTTTTATTGTATAACATATTTTGCAGATTTTACAATCCATACTATAAGAATAGTGAGTTAGTTTCTAGGCTTTGTGTCTACACTAATATTCACTAAAGCATTTTTTCATCATTTCTAGAAAATATGAACCACTTGATATAATAATGATAATGACAATCATAATCCTTTTGTGGCTGCTGCTTTTGAGTAATTTAAGACTTTCATTGCTAGAGTGTATCAGATATTCTTTCAGTAGTACTTTGGGGTTTCGCAGGTACAGTGGCATGCAAAAGTTTGGGAACCCCTTGCAGAATCTGTGAAAATGTGAATAATTTTAACAAAATAAGAGAGATCATAAAAATGCATGTTATTTTTTATTAAGTACTGTCCTGAGTAAGATATTTTCAATAAAAGATGTTTACATTTAGTCCACAAGACCAAAAAATTGCTGAAATTATTAAAATAACCCCATTCAAAAGTTTGGGAACCCTTGGTTCTTAATACTGTGTGTGGTTACCTGGATGATCTACGACTGTTTTTTTGTTTTGTGATGGTTGTTCATGAGTCCCTTGTTTGTTCTGAACAGTTAAACTGAGCACTGTTCTTCAGAAAAATCTCCCAGGTCCTGCAGAATCTTCAGTTTTCCAGCATCTTTTGCATATTTGAACCCTTTCCAGCAGTAACTGTATGATTTTGAGATCCATCTTTTCACACTGAGGACAATTGAGGGACTCAAACACAACAATTAAAAAAGGTTCAAACATTCACTGATGCTCCAGAAGGAAACACGATGCATTAAGAGCCGGGGGGGAAAACTTTTTGAATTTGAAGATCAAGGTAAATTGCACTTAATTTGTCTTCCAGGAAACATGCAAGTATCTTCTGTCGTGTCAGAAGGGCAGTACTAAATGGAAAAAAATTATATTTCTACAAAATAAGAAAAATTTGGACATCTTCATTCTGTTCAAAAGTTTTCACCCCCGGCTCTTAATGCATCGTGTTTCCTTCTGGAGCATCAGTGAATGTTTGAACCTTTTTTAATTGTTGTGTTTGAGTCTTACATCTTTTATTGAAAATATCTTAGGACAGTACTAAATAAAAAAAATAACATGCATTTTGTATGATCTGTCTTATTTTGTTAAAATTATTCACATTTTCACAGATTCTGCAAGGGGTTCCCCAACTTTTGCATGCCACTGTATCTACTGTCATGATTTAATGGATTACAACATTTCCATACAGTTGACAGAATGCCAATGTAGTGAAAAATAACAGTAATCAGTCTGTTCTTGTTGAGGCAAGGTATAATAAATGGCTAGCCAATCAACATCAAACAATTTTCAGTTGAAAATAAAATGCATCTTTATGATTTTTCTTTTTTTAAGATAATGGTATAGACCTATTTTGGGCTATTCACTGCATTTGGAGGGGATATTACCATAGACCTCATATTTGAAGTGATATCAGTAAAGGTCACCTACAGAAGTCTTCAACGTAGATGAAGAACTCCGTCTTGCCAGGAACATTCTTATCAAATGGAAGATCACCATAGTGGAATTCACAGTGGTATATGTCTGTGTCCCGTCCTTGCACGTTTGAGATTGTCAGATGAACTGTGTGGTTGTCCAGCTCATCACGTACAGCGATGCGATCCTTGTCCTCAGATTTATTGATAAACGGAGGGAATCCTTTAGAAAGATACATCACTCGTCTGGACTGCAGCAATCTGCGTTTCAGCGAAAAGGCAAATGGTTTTTCTTCTTTTTTTGCCGATTCACAGGAAATGTCAATGGTTGAATTTCTTACTCTGTTGATATAAACAATACCCCCATGTGCTGAGGTGAAATGACTTAAAGTTAGTCACATTTGATAGATGAATCACATACATTGCAAAACACATGCAAGTTACACAGTTTCCTAACACAACTGCTCTAATAAAATCCAGCATAAAGTCTTAGGAGAATACAAGTGTCGAGTACAAACATTTCTGCATGTAAACTTTAGTTTCACTGCTGGCCATTTTATGAAATTACCACAATGTAGTCAGTCTTTTATAATCTTCAAAAATTACAACAAAAAGGCTCAAACTGAATGAAGTATTAACTTACCCGTTACGGAAGGGGTGATAAGAAACAAGAGAACAACATGAGCATACTTAAAACCTAACATCATTAAAAAGTAAAAAAAAAGAAAAAAAAGAAAATAGTGACTGGTTAGAAAGCCAGATAGTCTCTGAGCGTAACGAAATCATGCCACGTGAAAATTTTAACCAGTGTTTTGACTCCACCTTGAAGAGGAAAAGGAAACCAGTGTTAAGTAGTTTGTCAATTTCAGTTTCATCATTGTGAAAACATACAGATTTTTGAGTACGGAGTCATCTTTATATTGTTTAGTAAGTCAAAAGTGTAGTATGTATTTAATAATGTCACAATTTAGTTTGGGGACCAATTCTTATAACTACATATGGGGTAGGATTAAGGGATGTAGAATATCATCACGCAGAATAAGGCAATATGTGCTTTATAAGGACTAATAATCAGCCAATATGTTAGAACACATTAGTTGTTTACTAGTACTTAAAAATGACATCTGTTTACATCAGATTCTATTACATGCTATTACACATCTGAGAGGGTAAAGGAAAGCAAGTAGTCCAAAAAAGGACTGTTATCTTATGTAGGACATGCTACTATGTAATTAGAGCCATGGAATTATTGTATCCTTTTCAAGATCAGCAAAATATTGTCATTTAGCAAAGCAAATAGGGATTATTTTTGTAAGATCACAAAAGACCACAAAACAAAAGAGTATGGGAAAAATAATACATTAAATTTACTAAGTTATTAAAATTGAAAAATTATTTGGGCAAGAAAGGCAAACTCTAGCATATCATGGAATAATAATAATATTAATAACAAAAAGCTCAGAAAATAAAGCATACATTGACTACAGGGTAATCAGTTATTACATTGTATTAATAGCAGCCATTCTCGCAGGCACTGACTCACTTTTGGCTGAGTTGCTGCAAATTGGAAAGAACAAAGCTCCAACCAGTTTGCTGTTGATCTTTTTAAATTCATGAGCGTGGGAGAAGATAAACACCATATTGATTCCCTGTTGAGATGATTTTACACCTTTAAAGACCCCTTTCAAGCTCAAAAAAAAAAAAAAAAAAAAAAAAAAAAAATGTTAAAAATATTCAAGTATTAGTGTTTAACGCAGACTATAAAAAAAGCATTTTAATAAAATGGTCAACTTCACCTTTATAAGAGGTGGTGTTTTGAGACTTTTGAAAGTGCAAGAGGTAAAGGAAACCACAGCGAGTGTGGTTTCTTGTTTTTGTAGAGCAAGTGTATTCTCATGAATGTTTTGAACAGGTCAATCAGATTTTTTTTTTTTTTTTTAATATTTTAAGATTTAACTTCCCTTTAGGGCTGCAGAAGCACTGGATTTCTGTAGACAAATTTCTCATGGTCTGGCAATCATCTGTGATTTAGATTTAGACGACAGATAAACACAGATCATTTTATATTTCACACTCTTTTTTTAATCCAAAACTAGAAATGGCATTACCAAATTAAAAAGATATTGTTAATGAAGCCTTTGGATTAGAAGCGTAATTGTGGTCTTATAACACAAAGCTTGGCAGATAGCTTGCTCTTTTTTAATTGTTCTTTTTTTTCCTGTAATGTGTAGAAAACTTGAACTTAAACTGGGACTGTATATTGCATATACAAATCCAAGCAATGAAACAGTCAAATTAGAATACAGATGTTTATTTCACATTTGTAACATCTCAGTACAAACAAAAACTTTTCTGCTATAAATCCTTACAGTACTTTTCGGCACTGAATTTTCATGTTTTGACTTCGCAATAAATATAGAACTTTTTCCTTCCAAATAACACCGAATTGGGAAGGAAAGATAAAAACTTACGGTGTGAAATGAAGTAGCACATCTGTAATTTTGACAATTGTAAATACCATGGTTACATGGTTATGGTGTGTTGGAATAGGGTTAAAACTAAACTCTGTAGACAGTAGCTCTTCGAGTGCAGGGTTGGCAAACCTCTGCTTTAAGGGCATTAAAAGTCTGATAGATGTAAACAGACGTTACTCTAAATGGCGTGACTGTCTGGCAAACACTTTTCCCCAAAAGCTAAAACAGTTTCTGGTCAATTCATTACATGTGAAAGAGTAAAACCATGGGTGAAATACAAAAACATGCAATAAAATCAGATCCTTTACAATGTAATTCACACAGTGGCTCTTACCTGCAGACCAGGAAATGCTTCCAAGCCATTGTACCAATTTAATACTGGTAACTGAGAAATATCAATCAAGCATGTCACAGAAAAATGTGTGGTGCATTTTAAATCCAACTTCTGGAAAGATCATTCATGCAACTAGGTTATCAAGCATAAATGTGTTATTTAAATATATTAAGGAGTGATTACGGCTTTTTCACTATAGATGACTTATAATGGTGTTAACACTTAATATCTTTATGAACATTCCAGAACAAACTTGTTATTGACAGAGCGAGTGTATATGTAATGACATTATGGCTTTATCAAGAAAACCAACCTGCCTGAAGGACTCCACTGTTCAGGAAACACACTCACAAAAACAAAATCAAGAAGAAAAAAAAAACAAAATCTAATTAAGTATGTTTTATTACAAATACATATAGCAAAAAAAAAAAAATACAGAGAGACACATTTACTCTTGTGCTATTTAAACCCTGAATAAATGGATGCAAGCAGTAGTAAAAAAAAAAAAAACTAACACCATGACAACAGTGATCTGAAGCCCTCACCAAGCTGATGTTGGGGACATAAAGTCCAACAGCACAGTATGGTGCTGTGAGGGCTTCATTACTAAGATAAAAGCAGAAATCTTACTGGGAACTTGCCTTGAGTATGGAGATACTGTTAGGCCAGCGGCTTCAATATATTATGAACCTTTGTCTAATATACTGTACTTGTACAACCTGAATGAAACACAATAGGAAGAAAAGCAATACATGTATCAACTGTAACATTGATACTGCTGTTATCTTCTTTGTCTTTATCTAAGGGCTGAATCCAAAACTCTTGTGTGATATTACATATCTCAAATGTCCAGTATGCAGTTTTTCTTCAGCAGTGGGTTTAGAGCTCATTGGTTTGGCTACCTTAAAAGCACAAGATGAGAAAAGGTTTAACCTCCAAACCTAGTGGGACGACAGCGCCGTTTCAGTATCGGCTGCCTGGAGACATTACAGGTGGCCTTATGCCCAAGGGAGGCCCATGTGGGCCAGCTTGGTATGGGGGCACCATTGGAGCACTCTGTCCATAAGGAGGCATGCCACCACCCATATAACCAGGCATGCCCTGTGGAGGACCACCATACTGACCTGAAAGCAAAAATACATAGTGAATAAAAGCCTAAGCTTGAAGCAGTTAGGTCTACCATATTTTATGATTTAAAATTCCCTTTCAGTTCCGTACATTTTCGATACGGGGGTCGGGGGTGCTGCTTACGTCACAATGTTGGAAATATTTCTGTCTTAAACTTTGAAGGCAAGCCAATGGAATGGATATTACATAAGCAATCTGCAAACTTTGCGAAGAGTTATGCTGGTGAACGTCTTAAGCCTCAGATGAAACGATTGAAGTGTTTAATGAATATAGCAGTCGTCAGTTACTCCCGACATACCCGATCTACATATGCATCTATGTTCGTGCAAATCAGAAGATCTTCTACAGAAAAAGTGAGTATAAAGGTTATGAATCTTTGCAAATCGCCTTTCCTAACAATGTGCTAGTTAGCCAGTTCCGTGGCTGAAGTTTAGTTTGCTCCATAGATAGACAGTGCCCTCCAAAAGTATTGGAACAGTAAAGACAAAATTGCTCTGTTGGCTGTGGAGTCAACACATTTGCAAATATGATTAAAAGATGAATATGAGACAAAACTATAGAATGTCACATTTAATTATTGGGTGATTCAACACATAGATGTTTTACCAGCTAAGATGATCAGCACTTTGAGTTTCATTCCTGTATCTGATGTGAGCATAAGTATTGGAGCATAGCACCTCACAGGTCTTTCAAATCCTTCTTGCCTACCAATATTCAAGAAAATGCCACCAGATTCATTGGGAAGTGCTTCATATTGCATCAGGACAATGACCCAAAATACCCTGCCAGTTCAGTCGAGGAATTTATAAGGGCAAAGAAATGGAAAGTCTTAGATTGCCAAAGTCAATCTCCAGATTTAAATCCGATTGAACATGAATTGAAGAGCTGGAGAGGAGAGTAAAGGCAGAAACTCCCCAAAACGAGCAACAATTGGAATTGGCTGCATTAAAGGCTGGGAAAAGTATTTCAAAGGATGAGAGCAAGAGTCTGGTGATGTCTATAATCACTGCTGTGATTGTGCGCAAGGGATCTGCAACTAAATAATAGCTTTTAATCTTTTATATCCTGCCTTATGTTCAACTGTCCCAATACCTATGCTCACATCAATGAGGGGGATGAACTGTAAAAGTGCTGTTCTTTTTATTTGGTAAAACTTAATGTGTTGAAAAGGCTAATAATAAAATGTGACATTCTGTAGTGTTGTCTCATTCATCTTTTAATCATATTTGCAAATGTCTTGACTCCACAGCCAACAGAGCAATTTTGTCTTTACTGTTCCAATACTTATGGAGGGATTAATTGATGACTGTATATACCTAAATGCCTCATTATCGACTGTTTCTATGGGCCGCGATATGTAAGCCATCTGCCATTTTTGGAACGGTCTGCGAATCTTTCAGCGCATTGTGCGCGTCTACAACAAACAGCAAGTTATACTCTTGTATATCTTTGGATATTCAGTGATTATTATGGAGAATGCAAGATAAGACGATCTCGTCAATCAACTATCGTGGGAGCGGCCTGTACAGAACTACGTCATTCTGACAGGAATCTCAGAACAGCCCAATTTGAGAAAGGGGATTTTAAAATAGGGATTAAAAAAAAAAAAAACACTGGGTGGATTATCATTATAGGATGGATATGTACACACACTTCCAACACATTTATGTACAAACAACTTGTATGTGAATTTTGCATCCGATGACCCCTTTAACATCAGCTCACACACCCAATCGACATCCCTTTAGGGTGCGCCGTAGCTCTCTTATTTAACCCTTATTAATACTCTACAAATATATGTGGATTAGCAGAAATCATACCACGTGTCATACTCGCAGGGACAGTATGCTTGGAAATAATATTTCATGTCTTCGATTGCATTTGTTATTTGTAGTGTGCCAGCTCCCCTTGTGCTTTTGGTACTTTTAATATAAACAAAGCCTCAGCTTTCAAAATAAGTTTTATAGCGAAATACAAACAATGTGTCTTACAATAATGTGTTTTTCAAAATCTTTAATGTGGCGTGTCAGATTTCTGTATTCATGTGAATCAATTCATTAAATTTTACTGCTTTCTTTGTGAAAATTCCACCACCTACTCCGTAAAAAACATCTGTGGCATCCAACCTTTCATTCCTCACATGTATTTAATTAAAAACGACTGCAACTCGTTGACATAAGTTGTGTTGTCTTTTCTGAGGTAGGCTATAACATTAAAGAGGTCCTATTATGCTTTTTCACTTTTAGTCAGTGTGTAGTGTGCATGTTTGGGCATAAAAAGATCTACAAAGTTACAAATCTCAAAGTCCAACGAATGACTCGTTTGGACTACAAAGTTGTTTTCTTGTATTTGTGATATCACAAAAATAAATCCCACCTACAGAAATTCAAATGGTTGGCGGGTGGGGAGTACGCTTGGTTGAGCACTGCATGTTTCAAAATCAAAACGGGTGTTTTTATATCACAGTATTTCTGAAGGAAACCGACTGTCTTCAGAAAATTTTGGATGTAATTTTCATTTCATCTTGCATGTAATGTCTGATAAAGCAGCGTTTGTGAGCGGAGCTCTGCTTTGTGTACAGCGTTACCGGAGAAACCTCGCTCTCTACCACTCCAACAGCGCCTCCCTCTGGCAGAGAATTAATTTGCATATGCAGCCACAAATAGTGTAGGTCTGTGGGACTATAGTATAAATTCAACTATAACAGTTTCACTGCAATTCATGTTATAATGTTAGAATTAAAGAACAATAAACAATACATATTACCGTTGCACTTATCTGTACATTGTAAATGCAGTAAATGCAGCGAAACAAGAGTCGAAGAGTCTTGTTCCATACATGCACGTAACGATAATTTAGGGGATTCACTCCCGCATTTAAATACGGTTGTCACTCCTGAAACTGACTTCTCTCAAAATATTTTGACTTCATTCTTGTAGCATTTCGACTTTATTCTCGTAATTTCGACTTCATTATCAAAATATTACGACTTTAATCTTGTAATCTTAGATTTTTTTAATTTTTTTAATGTGGCACTAAAACGCCGTAGTAAATAATAAATAGGAGTAACAAATAAAAATAATAAAATAAATTGAATTTTAATTTAATCTTAAACAGAAATAATATGATCTACAGACACAATCTTACCATGTATGGGATGCCTCATTCCAGGCTGCTGAGGAGATATAACCTGCTGGGCAGGTATCATTCCTCCCACTGCTCCACTAGGGGGAGCCGAGGCAGCAGCTGCTACAGTCTGCCCAGGCCGAGAAAATAGCCTCTGGTACCTAGGCAGCTGAGCCCGTCTCTCTTCCTGAATTGGCCAAGACAATAACAATGAAATCAGACACTTGTCGTAACAAGAACACACTTTGGACTGCATGTATTCTCACAACATCACAACTTCATTTGTGCTTCAGCAATTTTTCCTAATACCAGTTAATGCATTCACAATTACTTACTGTCAAAAAAAGTAGTTAGAGCAAAACTCAAGCACTCACCAGCGAGATATCCTCATCAGGGTGCATCAACTTACTGGTAGCACTCAAGGTGGTGAGGGTGGCTGGCTTACTTGTGACTGTGGCAGGGGGCTTGGCCACAGTGCTGGAGGAGGTAGTAACAGAGGGAGTGGAAGAAGGCTGGGTGTAGGCAGGGAATGTCACCTTAGGAGAATCAGAGGTGGTTGATGACGGTCCTGATACCGTCTGCTGCGCCTGAAATGAAAGCAACAATTTCAAAACATGTTCGCAATTAAGGCAAAGGTCCTCCCCAATCAAAGTGCACACTGCCAAATCATCATCATCAATAATAATTTTAAAAAAGTCAAGTAAAGCCATTTTGGATAATTACAGAAGTAATAACATTTTGGCAAATAAATAAAAATCCTACAAAAGCAAACTACATAACCTATGAAGTCCAAACAGGGTATTATAGGTAGCAACTCTTTACCACAATTTTTTTTCAAATAAGACAAGTAATATTTAACATGCCCAATGCAAAAAGCATATGCATGCATGAAGAAACGAATCAAAACACCAACCAACTAAATATCTGCCTAAGTAGCAACACAGCTTTATATGCATCTTTATATGCATGTGCATATCTACTAATGACAGAGACAAGCGTGTCTGATCTGCATGTTGTACTGATGTAAAGAGAAGCACACAAACTAGTGCGTACTTGGGCATAGCTAGGGAACAGAGGCTTAGAGGAGGCAGACTGTGTCTCTGCACTCGCAGGGGCTGCGCTGGGGCTCGCAACACCAGTCCCCATCTGAAGCACAGAGAGAAAGGATAACAGTAACAGTTTCCTTTGACTTCCAGAGAAAACTGAACCTTGAATTTATTCAGTTATTCTCTTTAGTGGCAAGATCTGTTTTTACAGAAAGAGAAGATTTAGTGGGAGATAAGGTACAACGTTATCTCTAAAAGGGTACTCCTTCAATTGCAAGTTGTTGTAACATTAAACATATAAATTCTTATTTTACAGTGACACTAGCTATTGTCCTTTACTGGCACTGTATTTATCAAAAAGAAAAACTAACTTTTGATAGTTTCTTTAGGCTAAATCCAATACCTTTTTTGATGATCCCTTAAGTTTATTTATTCACAAACAGTGGCTACACATTCTCAACCGGCAAACAAGTCTGGTTCTATATTCAGTACCTGCACAGCGCTGGGGAAGAGAGGTTTAGATGCAGCAGACTGTGTGGCTGGTACAGCTGGTCTGCTGGCCATTACAGGAGCAGTGACAGGGGCTGCATGTGCCATAGGAGGCATGCCAGGCCTGGCAACATGAGGCGGCATTCCTAACAACAAGAAAATTATCAACAACCACAAACGTTTGACTGGGACTTTTTTTGTACTCAAACTGATGCAAAAAATGGCTATTATCAATAACCAAAAACGTGATGTTCAACTAGCGCTGATCAAATGAAGCGATGCTACGCGACATGATTTAACGACACAGAACGAGCGGTGTATCAAAAACAAAATGAGCATTTACATTTAGCAGACGCTTTTATCCAAAGCGACTTACAAAGTAGAAGCAATCAGAACAACGATAGAGCAACAATATACAAGTGCTGTGACAAGTCTCAGTTAGTCTAACACAGTGCACATAGCAAGTTTTTTTTTTTTTTTTAAATAAATTGAACCAAAAAGAATAGAATAGAATAAGGTCCGCTTGTTTGGTGTGCGCACCAGGGTTCGGATGGCAGCATTCACACTTACTCAAATGAACTGCACTAACAGAGCAATCACACCAGAATTCGTTTTAACACTAAAAATAATGACTGTTTATTAATAATATGAACTGGGCTTAAAGTAATTTATCACCAATAATTGTTAACTACACAGACCTGGTGGCATGCCGTGCATCATCGGAGGCATTCCTGGACCTGGGGGCATCATCCCTCCCATTGGCATCATGCTATGCAAAACAGGACCAAAGATAAATCACTGGAACATAATATATCATCTTATAACCTCTATAACTGAAAATTAAGACCTACCCAGGTGGCATGCCTGGCATTAATGGTGGCATCCCAGGAATCATTGGTGGGACACCAGTCAACATCGGTGGCATGCCTTTAGGAAGAGATATGAAGTATGGGGCACACTTTAGCTTGAGAGGTATTTAAACTACTTAGGCTATTTAAACTATTGGCATACACACCTGCATAACCAGCGGGTGGCATGCCTTGAGCCCGAGGACCAGGATGCATGCCCGCCTGGGTCATTGGGGGCATGTAGGCAGCCTGAGGCTGAGCAGCAGGCTGCTGGAATGATGATGGTCCAGCTTCATCATCATCATCGTCCTCATCAGAATCATCCTGGTTCTGCTTCTTCTTCTGACTCTCTGCTCGGAGAGCAGAACAAGTTTATATTTGTCACAAATCATTCTATATATACTTTATGCACAAATTAGTTTGGCTAAGCACTATAACACCATACCTTGTGACTTTTGTTCAAGTACTCTTCTCCGATCTTGCATGTCTTTTTCTGGAATACCCTCCATGCCGTAGATTTCCAGTTCTATGTCTGTTCTTCCCGGTATAGCATTAGGAACTGCGTCTATTGTTTCTTTGTGCACCTTTAAAATACAGATTTAATAACTAAACAACCTTTAACAAACATCAAAGCAAATGTATCAGTTAACACATCACCACTATCCATACCTGCATGCAGTGTATGGCTAATCCAGGTCCTGTGTACAACTTCTTGTGACATATATGACATTTGAAATGTTTGGCTTTTTGGTGCTGAATAAGAATTTTTTCATCGTCGAAATCTCTGTTGCAGTACCTGAAAGCCTGATTAAGGATCACAATGAAGGAGAGGAGAGAACGTTATGAATGGAAATACGTAATGAGATTGAGATCAAACTGCAGTGTGTAAAGAACAAGTAAGTTAAATGCGCTGATAATGGTCAAATAAGCATCTGACTGCGGTTATAGATTAACATACATACATTCCCAACCCAAAAAGCGCCTATGATGCCCAATACGGTCTAGTGCGACAGCGAGACACAGCTATTGTGTCAATAATACGCTCTTAATCCTAATAAACAAGATACACCACACATGGCATTAAATGAAGAAACATGCAGGCTTCTGTCTTTCTGACTGCAGTGTGAAACTGACAGCATGCGCTCAAATTCATGATCACGCTGCTGAACAGGCCGCATTGGGCCATGAAAAGGATACCAGCACCACGGCTTCAATTGCTTCTTCTTCTTTCGTCCCATTTTAACAATAAGTCGTTATTGTCTCCTAAACCAAGAGGGGGGAAAGGATTGAAACAGTCACCAAACGCAGCTTTTGATTTCAGTTCGGAACACACAAAAAAAATGGAGCGACTCTGCTGATGTCTCTCACCCACAATGCAGCGGGATATGACGCAAGACGCAAGACGCAAGACGCAACACGCAATGTCGTCCGTGCGCCGGCGTGACACAACCCCTCCCCTAGAGAACATGCACAACCCATCACTCCATAAAATAGGGGATTCTGTCCGTCTCATTGCATCACAAATGCACAATTATGTTAAAAATGATAATTTTAGACTACCTTTCGGATGTATTTTATCATAAAAACATTTATAATCTATGAAAACATTTATTAAGAATTTATGTCATATTTTCTCTAAACCTTCTTGTACATTAAGACAGGCACCTGCAATTCTGCCCAAATTAAAGATGCGTTGTGTTTGAATTTGTGCATCTTATAATATAATTATTATTAATGACCTCTTGTGTTTAATAAAAAACAAACAAAAAAACATTGATTAGTGAAATGAACTAATGATTTCATAAAATATTAGAATGATTGTCTCTCATTGGCCTGATTAGCTAAGCCCTCAAAACACGTCTTATTTAGCGGTACAGTATTGCATGATTTGTAGATTATATTTAATAGTTTACACTTTGCAAAAACCTTTTCAATTAGTTTTAAAAGGTAACATTACATTCTTAAGGACTCAACACTTACGTTTCTTTTCAGGAGCACTAGTGCTTATACTTTAAAAAATAAATAAAGAAATTAGGAACACCTTCTGATCAATGACAGAAATTAAACTTACTATTATAAGATGATGTTTGACTCCTTAAAGTATTTTTTTAACCTTTGTAATGCCATTTTTATCTTTATTAAATGTATGTCATATGTTGTGCCAAAATTAGATTTATTAACTTTTTGTAAAAAATAAATAAATAAATTATTAAACAATAAATTAATTTAAAATAATAAGATACAATCAGGAAGACCTGAAATCAGCATCAACAATTAATCTTTGCACGGAACAGAAGAGCACAAATGTGGAATATTTACAGACTTTTTAACAAGACTCAGAGGTGGCATTAATACATTTAATAAAAACAATGTTATGAGATTGAATACAGAAACATTAAACAATTAAAATTTATACTTTAAAAATGAAACTCCCAGTAGGTGGCAGCAAGTCACTGTCTGTCACTGAATCATTCATCTAATCGATTCGTTCAAACTGCTGATTCATTAAGGAATGAAGCAAGTGACTCTCTTTATGAATGGATCATAGAATCATCGACTCACTAGATTTGTTCAAAAACAAAGATTCATTCATAATTGAAACAGCGCTGTTTGCTTGGAAATGCGCAGTGGCTCAGCTGTGATTTTATTTCATCAACAAAATAGTTCTCAACAGATCAGACAAGTGTTCCTAAAATGTAAGTCGCTTTATATTAACTTTTGAATAAAATCAATAATGTATAAATCTGTTGTATTAATTAAATTTCACATTTGCAAACTCTTTATAATCATTAAGTTCATCGCGATCTCACAAACTTCTATTTTAGTGAATGAAGCTCTCTACACTGCAAACTGAATCTATTATGTCTACACTTTGTTACAATGAATGACAAACTGCAGTCTGCTTTCACGATCTGTTCTGTGAGGAGCAGCATGCGCAGCAATAGAGAAGCATTTCCATTGGCTGCAGTCTGCTCTTGATGGCCAATCAAAGACGGCATTGCCAGCAAACCATAGACACAAATATCCCGCTACATTTTGTTTAGTCTGCACTGCACTACGGTTTATGCAGAACTGGGATCGCTTTTGTAGTCTTTTGAATGGATATAATATAGAAATCATTTTAATTTTCAAATAAATCTAACCAGTTGGAAATGAAACGCCGTCCCCCTCGAAATTCACTCCCCGGACTCCGCCAAGTATAGGTCTCTGCAGCAAAGTAATGGGAGTTACCAGATCGGGGCGTTTTTAGACCATGTGTCCTGATTGGCTGACGTCATAGTGATGGTAGGTTTAGGGGTGGGGTTAGGTAAGGGGGATCATTTTGTTTGTATGATTGAGAAACTCCCAGCAGTTTGAAAACACCCACAAATTCAGAAACGCCCTCTTTTACTCTGCAGAGACCTCAATCTCGACTCCGTCCCCCCGCGTCCCCCCCCATTTCCAGCTTAAGGTGTACACCCCAACCCCAAACCTACCCTTACAGTATAAAAAATACAGTGTTGGTAGCATAATCTGATAGGTAGCATTACTTGGTAGAACACCTGGCACAAATTTGTTCTTATATAGGTTTGTAAAGCTCTATGAGTTCAACAAGTGTTTTTAGTTCACTACAATTAGTGCCATGATCAAGCTATAGGGTGGAGTGTTTGTCATGAGACGTTTAAAGCCTCAGCAAAATATAATTATTTAGAAAGAACATGCATACAGACAAGATATCTATAACTGAGTATTTGCATGAAATCCTTGAAAGCAAAACAGCACCTTCGTTTACTACATTTGTTACTCAGTAGTTCTGCATAACAGAGGTATTTCACTCTTTGACACTTGGTTGTTTTGCCAACTTCTATCTTGTAATGTAGAAGTTGACAAGAGCATCTTAGGGTTAATGGAAGTTTCAGAGTGATTTTATCATTTCTCAGTTTATAATTGTGTTTCTTGAAAGGTTTCAGTCTATTTTCACAAATTTGGCATAAATCTAATCTTATGCCTTCACATCTGATGCAATTCACATCTCCACCGCATGAGGGCAAGAAACATGGCAGCACTATGTAAATTGTGAAGGCTGAGATTTGAGTGCAGATGTGGATGTTTAACTGTGAGGATGACCAGCTGTTAAGTGTGATAAAGTGTTAGGTAAGACTCATCCAGTTGATGCTTTTGAAATTTCTTTCAGTGGTATGTTAGTATCATCTCCAGAAATATTATTTTTCTTCTAAATAATTCTATAATTTCTTGCAAAGTTGATCTTTTTGTGGTTTAGAGGCTTATGGCTAGCAGTAGGATCAGAGTCAGGAGAGGCTACTGCTGCAACATGGCCTTGGTTCATCCTAATGAATGAGGCTATTGACAATCATTGCTCTATTACACCACCTGTTTTAATATCCTCAACTGCTCAGCAAGAACTAATCAGATTCATTTGTTTGTAGATACCACTCCGCACTTCACCCTGGCTGGATGCAAAAGGAAAAGATCCAGTTACCTTTTGGACTTCCTGAAGTTGGAAGAGGAAAAAGATGCAAGGGAGAGAGCAGAAGAGGAGAGGAGCATTTCCTGTCACAGTTTGTTTGATTGACTGATTCTTAAACTGTTACAATAGGTGTACAAAACATAGCCTAATAATGTCTCATTAAACAAAATATTTATTAATGAACTTAAAGTCTTGTAGTTGTTATTTCTTAATATTTTAAATAAAATAATGTGAATACAAATATTTTAAAATATTAACTAACAACATTTAAATTCAATAGTTTTTTACTCAAATACTCGTTGGCCAACGTTGGACGTTGAGTGTCTTTCAGCTCAGTTTGTGTGGTGGGTTTTGCACTGTCTGTGCTAGGTGGAACCCATCAGGGGCTTTTTGGCCCCTTTTTGAATGACAAATATAGGCTACTGTCACCTTCCAAAATAGATAGTTATTTCTTCTCAGGCAGTCACAAAACTACAAGCTAGATGTTGGTTATAGTTGGCTTTGCTG
Source organism: Barbus barbus (assembly GCF_936440315.1). Classification (NCBI taxonomy): domain Eukaryota; kingdom Metazoa; phylum Chordata; class Actinopteri; order Cypriniformes; family Cyprinidae; genus Barbus; species Barbus barbus. Next base: position 12,448,300 of record NC_136741.1, read on the forward strand.
CTAATGTTTTGATGGGGTTTTGGTGTGTCATGGCATTTACTGTAATGTGGCAGCCATTAATATTTCATCAATATCGCAGCAGCTGCTCAAATTCTCCCTTTTTATGGAAGATGTTTTATTAGTACTTTGCAGATAGCCTTGCATGCCCTATGTATCATTGCAATTGGGACAATGAAAGTTCTAGTTACAACTCTGTATGTTTCACAGACAAGCTAGAAAAAAGAAGGAAAGAAAATGAGTGGTCCTTCCCCATCCATGCACTCTTTCTATCTGCATGAGTTAAAGGAAATAAATTAAATCTTCCCCCGTTAAATGGAAATTAGGGCTGGTCTCTTCTCATTCTATATGTTGTCAGAATGGGCACAATCTTTTTTTATTCTTTTATTCCAGGGTATTTTCTTATTTTTATTCCAGGGTATTTGGATCATTTCCCTGCATTTAATAAGGTTGGGCTCAAACCCATCCATATCTGCTTTGTTACTGGGATAAAGACCTGCGTTTATTATGATGACAGACTGAAAAAATAAATGGGGGACCAATTAGTTGCTGAGTAAACAGTCATTTATTCCAGTTGGATATAAGGAAGATTAGAGCCTAGAATTATTTGCAACAGGTGCTGGAGGCCCAATGGAGTCAGGAAGCTGGTGGTGTCTCTCTGATCTCTACTTGGATGCTGAGATGATAGGCAGCACAGACTGAGATGAAAAAAGTAAAGTACTTTGCCTTGTTAACCTTAACCTGCTTGTCTGATCCTACACCCAAAAGTTAAGCCAGACAGATGGACATGGTAAAAATGGATTCAGTGATCTTCCATCTCCACCCAAAGATGCTGTTTCGTTTAATAATTCTCTGCCAGATGATGTTTAAATGAGCAACACAAGCGTTAAATGAGTTCTGTGGTTTTGTCAATTTACCAGGTTTTCTAGGAAATTAGGAGACAGGCACCAGGTTGCCAAAACCAGTCCTCTGTGATGAAATCTCTGTGATGACCTAATTTTGCACTCCTCTCATGGCACAGTGCAAGGCTAAGGTCATATGATGGGACTATCCTTGTTGAAAAAACAGCAGGTATGTTTTGAAGCATGGTGGGTGGTTTGAGTTGATTTAAGCTGATTGAGTTGATTTTTGGTCCTTAGTTGGCCATGAGCTGGTTTACGCTGGTCCTAAACTGGTTATAAGCTGGTTATGAGCTGGTCATGAGCAGGGGCTATTTGCTTAGGACCAGCTCAGGACCAGCACATGACCATCTTAAACCAGCTTATAACCAGCTAAGGACCAGCTCAAAACAGCCACCATGCTTCAAAACATACCTAATATTGTTTTTTTTTTGTTCAATAGGGATATCAGGGGAGAGAGTTCTCTTTCCAAACTGTTGCAGCTTGTAAAATATAAAGTGAAGCAGTGTAAATGAACAGTGTAAAGTTCAATGTAAATGCTTATCAATTTGCCCCATTTTGGTTTTACAGTATTTGTGTTAATCAAGCTTCTAGAAATATTTGTTCAGGTTATTGACACCAGTGCTCCGTCGATCAGTTTGTCAGAATAATTGATTTGGTTTACTTTCACATAAATATTTACTTCTTTCACAGATAATTCCTTAGGTTTGCATACTTGGATAGGCCTAAAGTATTAAAGAATCCTGTTCAATCTGTCATTAGTCCCACATGTTAGATTGAGTCTCCAGGCCTGATAGCCCCAGATAACATATCCATTTTGTCTGGTATCCAAACAACTAGTCAGCAGGATTGTCGCTACCCAAAACCAATTAATATCAAGTCTTGTCTGGAACCCAAAACCACTGTTTTGTCTGGTACCCAAAACTTTATTAACAGTCTTCCATCAGCCAAGGGTTGACTGATTAAAGCCAGAGAAGAGCCGAAGCAGGAGACAAAGTAATGATTATAAAAAAGAACAGAGTTTATTGAATAATCTTAGTTGTGTATATTTCAATGCTCAGACTTCGTCTGTCAGCACAAATCCAACAAGTAGTGTTATACAAACTGCTTCATTACAACATCCCATAAACCTAGAAATTCTCATAAACATTTCCTCTTATCTCTTTTTCATACAGACAAAACATTTCATGAATCTCCACAATCATAAGATTAAACAATGAAAATGCATAAGCAAGGAAAATGATAAGAAATGTAAAATATAAAAAGCATCAATGATTAAATAATAAAAATGATATAAATGATTAAAATGATAAATGATAAAAATAACCAAGTAATAAATTACATAAATGGCCAATGATTATTAATGATTATGTGAATATATGAATAAATAATTATATTTATTTATATCATATTATATTTATTGATATCTTTTCACATCACTGCTATGTTGATGACATTCAACTCTACCTCTCATTCCATCTTGATGATCCGACGATACCTGTAGCTGCTCACATCTCAGCTTGTCTAACAGTCATTGCTGGAGCAAGAACCATTACCTTCAACTCAACCTTGACAAGACAGAACTGCTTGTGGTTCCATCAAACCCATCGTTTCATCAGAATTTCACCATCCAGTTAAGAACATCAACCATAACTCTTTAAAAACAGCCAGAAACCTTGGAGTTATGATTGATGATCAGCTGACTTTCACAGACCACATTACTAAAACTGCCCGGTCCTGCAGATTTGCTTTATTCAACATCAAGAAGATCAGACCCTTTCTTTCGGAACATGCAACACAACTCCTTGTTCAGGCTCTTGTTCTGTCCAGGCTGGACTATTGCAATGCTCTCTTGGCAGGTCTTCCAGTCAGTTCTATCAAACCTTTACAATTAATCCAGTACGTGGCAGAAATATTAATTTTTAATGAGCCAAAAGGAATGCACGTCACACCTTTATTTATCAATTTGCACGGGCTACCAATAGCTGCTCGCATAAAATTCAAGGCATTAATGTTTGCCTAAAAAACTACCATTGGCTCTGCACCCCTTTACCTAAATTTATTACTTCAGACTTATGTGCCGTCTAGAGGCTTGCGTTCTGCAAGTGAACGGCACATTATTGTGCCATCCCAAAGAGGCCCAAAATCACTTTCACAGACTTTTACATTAAATGTTCCCTCCTGGTGGAATGACCTGCCCAACTCAATCCGAGCAGCTGAGTCCTTAGCCATCTTCAAGAATCAGCTAAATCTCTTTCATCTTTATTTGACCCTCTAACTCTAGCACTCTCTATTCTAATTCTATTCTTAAAAACAAACAAACAGACAAAAAACAAAAAAACTTGCCCCTTTTAGACTTGCACTCTATTCATTTTCTAACTGCTTGTTTTCTTTAAAAAAACCCTAACACTAGCTTCTCTATTCTTTTTGTGTTCTATTTGTTTTCTTTTATTTATTATACAATTAACAAAAAGCAAAAAAGGCCTCTAACACTAGCTTGCCCTATTCTTTTTCTGTTCTATCTGTTTTCTTTTTATTTATTATATTAAAAAAGAAAACTTTGCTACGTGTACTGCCTTAGGCTAAATGAGACTTGTCATAGAGTGAAGTGAAGTGTGAAGTGACATTCAGCCAAGTATGGTGACCCATACTCGGAATTCGTGCTCTGCATTTAACCCATCCAACGTGCACACACAGCAGTGAACACACACACACCATGAACATACACCTGGAGCAGTGGGCAGCCATTTATGCTGCAGCGCCCGGGGAGCAGTTGGGGGTTCGGTGCCTTGCTCAAGGGCACCTCAGTCGTGGTATTGAGGGTGGAGAGAGCGCTGGACATTCACTCCTCCCACCTACAATCCCTGCCGGCCGGAGACTCGAACCCGCAACCTTTGGATTACAAGGCCGACTCTCTAACCATTAGGCCACGACTTCCCCTTACACTTGCATATTGCTCTTTTGTTGATTTTGATTGCTTCCATTGTCCTCATTTGTAAGTCGCTTTGGATAAAAGCGTCTGCCAAATGACTAAATGTAAATGTACAAACAAGGAAATAAAAACAACACAAATGTATGATTGCTCTTTTGATGCAACACACAGTTTGCATTTGAGGATCCTTAGATCCTTCACACAGGTTTTTAGCAAATGTTTAAAAGTGGCTTTTCCCTGTTGTGAAACAGGCATAAGGACATTGCCCTACAATACATAATAATATTTTCCTCTTCGAGAGAACAAGATAACATTTTCTCAGGAATTTAGAATATACAGTTGTTATGAAAAAGAGCTCCCATAGCACACAGAATATTTAGGTTTCAACAGACTCCTTCGCTTATTGTATCACAGAATTGCATCTTTTACAGTGTCTTAATTGGTTTTAGTTATGGAAAGTTCTATCATACAAACTTTGACTCCATCTAGGACTCAAAGTTACAAGAATTTATGTGTTGTACAAACATCTGAGTACTTTATTCCTCTGTATGAATCATGCCTTTGGCTTTTGTCCAGTTTACAAAGCTACCAGTCGTTCATAATATGCCTCTTTGAAAAGAGTTGATTAAATGAAACAGACTCGCACTCCACAATTTCTCATATAGTCAGAGATAGATTGGAAATGCAGTTACACGAAAGTGTCACAAGAGCAATGGAGTCATTTGATTATATAGTCAGTGTGACAGTGCGTCATGGTTTACTGCAGTTCTTAACCCCTCTACGAAATGGGCTTTAAAGTACATCTTGTGAAAGCTAGTGAGGAGAAAATAAAATTGTTTTGCTCACATAATGATTTATCTTTTTATGCTTTTGAAATATGGAGCGAGATTGACCTTGCTCCATATTTTTTGAACAACCTCTAACTTGGAAATTTGACAACAGTGTAAGATGGTACTGACATCTTATGGGACACTTTGAATATTCAAATGGTCACACCATATATAAGAAAGATAAGAAATAAATAGAGTATATTTAAACTTTTAACCTTGATATAACCTTTGCAAATGCCCTATACACTCATCACTGCCATATGATTATTATTATACTTACAAGAACTTATTATTTTATCTGGGACTTGAAACTCTGCAACACTGTAAAAAAAAAAAAAAGAAAAAAAGTTGAGCCAACTTAAAATTTTAAGGCAACCAGCTTCAGCAGATTTTTGAATTCTCTCAACTTATTTTTGTAGAATATTCTCAACTTTTTGTTGTATAAACTTAAAACAACAAGTTGAGAAAACTAAAAAATCTGCTGAAGCTGGTTGCCATAAAATGGCTCAACTTGGCTCAACTTTTGATTTTTTTTACAGTGAAGTTCAGCATCTTGAACACCAAATTTCTCCATCTTGTAAAAGCACCACTGATGTTTACCCTTGTTTGACTTCATTTCCTGTCTCTGCATATTTTGGCTTGCACTTCTGTAACCGAATATGAATTTCTTTAGACATTTAACACAGTGACCAGGTCCCACACCAGCTAAGCACCCTCTGACTCTGCCTGCTACAGTAGCCCAAAACTCTCACGGTTGAGCTGAAAGGAGCTCTAAATGTTTTTAATGTAGCTGGGAGGCTCAGTGTTTACACATTTAAGGGTGAGATACACTCATTAAGGCATATGAGTCAATGAGCAATAAAATGGGTTAAGATAATACATTTGAAATCTTACAAACTTCACCTTTAAGGAGCAACATGACAAAGAAGTGACTCACAGTGTTGGCCTTAATGAGTACTGACAGAGACTCAGACAAACAGAATGAATGCTGCAGAACTTGACACAGGAATCTGAGCATACAGAGATAGGCTTGGTTTCAATATTTAATCAGTAATTTTAGACTAACATTACGAACATTATTGTGGTGACAGCACAATTCACTCAGACTAAGAACATTACAGCTGGTCTCTGAGCCAGGATGACTTTCTGTGTGGAGCTTGCATATTCTCCCTTGTGTCTTAATGTGGGTTTCTTCCATATGCTTTGGTTTCCCCCAAAATCTAAAGACATACATGATAGGTGTAAATAAAACACAAAATTTACCATAGATGTGAGTTGGCCCTGAGATTGAATTAATTATTAATTGTTATGGTGAATAAATGTAAATGGATTAACATTGTATAATATGTAATTGTACTGAAAAATACTGTGGCCTTGGAGGTAAAACCAAGATTGCCACATAATGTATGGTAAAAAAGAAAAGGGGGGAGTCCCGTTTTATTTGTAAAACTAGAAAAATGTTGAAATATTTCCATGACAACATAATTTTGTTCTGAATATTAGTTCACTTTTAATGCATAAATGTAATATTTAGTGCACGATTGCATTTATGTTCAAGATTCACTATTGATTTGAGGGCAAGCTAATCAAGTCGGTGAATTCACTAAATAAAATGGAACCAAATTAGATCCTGATGCTGTCACATCCTGTTATACATCCACTAGTTTAGAATCACAACTTTAATTAATTACAAAAGCATAGATTCATATGTGATGTGCGGGATTCAAACAGAGAGTATTAATATCAGGCAAACAATCTGACATAGTCATTGGATTTTTATAATGGTGTATGTAAAGAATTTTTTTTTCTTTGAAATAATTAATATTGGTTGAACAATATTGTGTTAGATTTTATGACATTTGTTGATGCATAACTACACTGAAGCAAAATTGAATCAGATTAAATCTAGATTAAAGGCCCATCTCTTTAACCTGGCGTACACATAACACACTGATACGCTTTTAATATTCAAATCTGTTAAAGGATTGTTAGACTACATTAACTAGGTCAACCGGAACTGGGAACACTTCCCATAACACACGATGTACTTGTTACATCGTAAGAAGATTGACATCTATGCTAATAGTCTGTTTCTCTCTTATTCCGAGGTCACCGTAGCCACCCGATCTGGTCCGTATCCAGCCCAGATGGTCACTGCAGTCACCAGATCAAGTTCATATCCAGTTCATCAGATGGTGGATCAGCACCCAGAGATGACCTCTAACAGCCCTAAATGTCAGCGGAGATCAGGACACCTCGATGAGCCCCAGAGACAGATCCCCAGTGAGGACCCCGCCACTTAGACAGCCATCGGGAAAGACCACTGGAACCAGTTGAGCCCTTACAATCTGACTTTTCTGCAGCTGGAATTGAACTGCTGGTTCGTTTGGCCAGAGGAGAACTGCCCCCCCGACTGAGCCTGGTTTCTCCCAAGGTTTTTTCTCCATTCTGTCACCGATGGAGTTTTGGTTCCTTGCCGCTCTGGCTTGCTTAGTTGGGGACACTTCATTTCCAGTGATCTCGTCGACCTGATTGCAAAGACACTATTTAAACTGAACTGAGCTGGATGATGACATCACTGAATTCAATAATGAAATGCCTTTAACTGAAAATTTAGTGTTTAATCTTGTAATTTTACATTATTGACACACTATTTTCCTATTTTGCAGCTGTTTTGACAGCTGCAAAAAAAGCGCTATATATTATAAAGCGCTATATAAATAAAGGTGACTTGACTTGACTTGATTTGTTTGATTTTATAAAATTTTTTTTTATAAACCACTTGGTTAATTTCCTAAATGTCAAAATATGGCCTCACTTAGTGTCCTCAGTGCTCAGTGTTATCAGTGTAAATGGTTCTGTATCAAGAGTCATTAACTTTTGAGCAATGGTTTTAAGATTATCTGACCCAAACTTGGCTAAAATAATAAAAACATTTAAGCAAGTTTATCACAAGCTTCAGGGTTTATACACACTATAACAGAACCACTGTCTTGATTCACAATGAAAGTACAGAAAATGTCACAGATTTTTATCACTCTATATTTACATATCAAATCTACAAAATGTATGTTAAAATATGCTTGGCAAGTTAAAATAACTCATTATTTCCAGTGCCATAGCCCTTTACACACAATCTCAGGTTACCTACATCCCAGCATTATATTTTGATACAGTGAAGTCAGCACAATGTAAAACAAGTATACTGGCACTTCAAAATTAGCGTAAAGCAGATCCAGTTGTTCTCAGAGTACTAGTATAAACTGGGACTGAAGTACTGAATTCAAACATTGTCAGAAGTTGTCTTTATTTAGACTTTCCTCTTTTCCTCATAGTTTGAGAATCAGAGGCAACACACATACACACACACACACATACACTACAGGCAGAAGATACTCAAGAGTACATACAAAGCTGTACCAGGATCAGTTTTGCTGTAAAGAATGACTGTGCACAGAACCGAGAGGAGCTAACCAGTTACCAGAGGCACAGACATTCAGCAACCTGTCCAAAACTACAGCACCAATAGAAATAAACTTCATAACATAGACCACTTACAGTATTTGAGGTACAGTAGATGTCACACAATCACAATTCATTCAAAAACTACTGCAATACATATTTTATAATAAACAGCAGAACAGATCAGTTTAGTTATTTGTAGCATGTATAGTAGTAAATTACTTGTTTTTTGTTATTATTCAGTTGATCAATGATTTGAAATTGAGTTCTGATGACTCTTCGGTCATGCTGTCCATTCCACTAACACATGATTCAAATATATACAAATAAATATGATTCAATTAATCTAATCAAGTGTGTAATATGTTGTACTTCAAATCACATTTCTTGATAGCAACAACAACAACAACAAAAATAAACAGTGTTGGTCTGTCAGAGGAGCTTCAATGACTAAAGGAATACCAGTGTCTCAGTGTGGTGCTCTACTGATTAGTAAATTGATAGAACGAATATTCAAATGATGCAATGTAGCTGAGAAAAAAATTATTAGTTTTACTTCCTTTGGCATAAATGAGGTAACAATTAAAATTAATTAGCTTTCAGTATTATTTTAGTACATCATGAAGGCTGTGCTTAAAGCCACAGGTTACAGACTTTCAAACACATAACCTAAAAATGAAAGTCCAAACTCCAATCAAAAAGATTATAAGTTATCATTAATTATCAAGTCAGCCCAATTACTAATATTTTTATATATGTAAACTTGGACCACAAAACCAGTCATAAGGGTCAATCTTTTTGAAATTGAGATTTATACATAATCTGAAAGCTGAATAAATAAGCTTTCTATTGATAAGGTTTGTTAGGATAGGACAATATTTGTCTGAGATACAACTATTTGAAAATCTGGAATCTGAGGGTGCAAAAAAAAAAAAAATCAAAATATTGAGAAAATCACCTTTAAAGTTGTCCAAATGAAGTCTTTAGCAATGCATATTACCAATCAAAATTATGTTTTGGTATATTTACGGAAGGAAATTTACCAAATTTCTTTATGGAACATGATCTTTACTTAATATCCTAATGATTTTTGGCAAAAAAAGAAAAAATTATAATTTTGACCCATACAATGTATTGTTGGCTATTGCTACAAATATACCCCAGCGTCTTAAGACTGGTTTTGTGGTCCAGGGTCACATATAAGGGACAAATCTCCTGTTGTATGGGAACATTATTATATAATCCTTTATTTATTAGATTAATATTAACTGATATTTTAAAAAGCGGGGAATTGTGTTGCAGACCGCCACTGAGAATGGTAAGGGACCTTTTAACATTCAAACATTTATCAGAAAATAACACATTGTTTGAAAGATAGAAAGAAGTTAATCTAGCTGTTTCCTTGCTACTTCGGTTACTCTTAAATATCTTTTAAAGGTCCTTCACACACAATGAGCTGTAACAGTGCTCTCTACCTCATGTACTTATATTTAGATGTTTATAAAAATATAGAACACTTACTAAAATGTCCTCATAAAATACTGATATTTCTCTTTGCTCATGCAACTTCAGATGCTGTGCTTTAAAGGACTATATTCATTCCTTCAACTACTGAAAACGATTTTACCTGGCACCTTGAAAAGCTGACAAACCAGCAGCAGCTATTAAACCCAAGTTTTATTTTGAAATGAATACTTGTGCCATCGCTGATAGCCCTCGATGGCTGGCACAAAGTATGTAGCTGTAAAAAGCATCAACCTTTGGGCTTCTCCTGCAAATTTACATTCAATATTGCTCAAAAATCGGAATCTACTGTTTTAGCTGCTTTGATGACTTGGCATGGTTTAGGCACTAACACAAACTGCAAAATTGCAGGAGGACTGCAGTAAGGTACTTAGCATTTGTTTCTCATTTATGACCTCTACAACTGTTAAATTATGTTGCCTGTCATTTCGTACACACACAAACACACACTCTGGGCTTTATGGTGGTGGGGGTAACTTGACATCCAATAGACTGTAAGCAAATATGTTCCAGAAGATTCCACAGAGGATAAAGAGTGTGTAGACACTGAAGAAGATCCAGAACAAGGACTGTTCCTGCAAACGCTGTTCATAGTTCTGAAGAACCACAACGCCAAGGGTGAGGCCCACTGCCACACCCCCCAGATGGGCCACAAAGCTGGGATTAGGGCATGGTGGGAAGGCTTGGGGATAGAATCGAAGCCAGACGGCACGACCAAACTCCACACTCACTGTAGATACAGAAAGCAATGTGAGGGTTTAGATATATTACACATTTCATTTAAAAAGACAGCAAATCTTAAATGCAGAAAACTTAAGTGCACTAAGTCAATTTTTAAGTTTTGCTTTTGTTTATATTTTTGTTTCTTGGACTTATACTGACAATGGATGCAAAAGTTATCCGTGCCATTGTTGGTCTATTCACAGGTATTTAGTAACTATAATTATTTAAACTGTATGCCAAAAAAAGTGAGTAGCATTCAACATGTCCTCTTATCTTGTGAACCACCTTATGATATGCACAATAAAATTGTGGGGAAAAAATTACTTAATGCAGTTTCATTGATTAGAACAATTCTGTACATATCCTCCTAGTTCTGGAAGAACTGGACTATTATCATGAGTATGTTCTGTTTTGGTTTTGTTCTAGTGTTCATGTGGTTCCCATATTCCAATGGCTTCTGTTTGAACTTCACACCTATTCCCTGTTCCACTGTTTGTTCCCTCTCTGTATTTAAGCCTTCAGTTCTTTCTGTTCATTGATCAGTGTTGTCTGTGATTTTGTGTAGCTTGTAGTGTTGATTCTCCTGGCTAAGTGAAGTGTCTATAATTTATTCCGTGTTGTGCATGTGAACTACAACACCTGACAACTATATTAAAATTCAGTGTTTCTTGTTGAATTTAAAAGGGGTCATCTGACGTTGCTAAAAAGGACATTATTTTGTGTATTTGGTGTAATGCAATGTGTTTATGCGGTTTAAGGTAAAAAAAATTAAACATTATTTTCCACACACTGTACATTATTGTTGGTCCTCTATGCCCCGCCTTTCTGAAACACGTCGGTTTTTACAAAGCTCATCATTCTGAGAAGCGAGGTGTTCTCTGATTGGCCAGCTATCCAGTGCATTGTGATTGGCCAAATACCTCAAGCGTGTGACATGATGCCGTGTCCCGGCGTGATGAGACTAAAACAATAAAACCCACTATAAATGAGTCTTTTTATGCATCGCGCCGTGTAAACATTACCATGTCTGCATTTGTCATCGGAGAAACGACAAACAACAAACGCTACTCTACACAGCTCAAAACTCGTGTTTGAATCGTCAGTGGCAAATTCTTTAAATAAGAAAACACACTTACAGGCTGTGAGTCAGAAGCACCAGAATGCCCTTGCAAAAAAGTTGGAATTGCCCCACTTTATAGAAACAGCCTTTGTACATAGCTGGCAGGCTACTCCCAGGTTCAGGAAATAGTCCTCCGTAAAATGCGCTGCACACACTCTAATATTTGGGTTGAACTGTTCTGGAACAGTGTTGTAAATACAACTTAACCACTGATTTCTAGTTGTGTCCTTTTTTGGAAGCCCAAACAAAGTAGTTTCGCTTTCACAACGAAACACACAACGTCTCCATGACATGGTGCCGGTGGCAACAACAATACTACAGCAAGAATAATAGTTCCGCCTTCTTTCTTTGCGTATACATTTGGGCGGTGTTTTGCAAATCTTCCCACACAGTGACGTAGACATGTGGGGGTGGGTTTGAATTATGCATTTTAGGAGGGCTTGGTCAAGTCTTAACTTTTATAAAGAATATCTCTTTGGTGTTGAGACTTTAGTCTTTGCAACTTCAGGGATCTTATCTATGCACAAACAGCTTGTAACACTCCAAATTTGAAATCGTATCATATGACCCCTTTAAAGTTAAAGGTGCCATAGAATGCACTGATACAATATTTTAAATTTAAAACAGCAGGAAGGAAACACAGGGAAATATATATTTCAGTACATTCTCACGCAGTTATATCGGTGGGTAGTTATACTGTAAATAAAATGCGGGCATCAGGGAACCGCTATTAATATACGGTGCATTGAAACTGCTTTGGAATGCACGATCGCTTTTTAGTTTGACTTTCACTTTCGAGAGTCGTACGTACTCTGTTTACACTATGGAGCGGCAGTACTTCTTGCACACATTTTACAAGATCAGATGCTTGTCAGTGGTGCTCAGATTCTGTAAATCATTCGCCATTAACCTCAGTCATCTCTCCTTACTCTGTTTATGTGGTAAGTGAAATCTTATGTTCTGTAATGTAACAGGCTACTGCTAGCAAAAAGCTAACAATGTCCCTTTAGTGGCTTGCGTTATTTTATTAGAACGCGTTATTTGCTTTCCGTGCCTTTCTGAATACAGACACCAACCCATCCCTGCACAGCCTGGAACATAACATTTATTTCCATGATCTGTCATTTTCACTGTTGTCCTCACTTGTTTCTTCACAATACCTGCAGAACTTCTGATGATTCGGCTGTGCAGGTTCGGCTGGCAGCTGGCATAGAACATGGGCAGGTATATGCAAATGTTGGGGACGTAAATATTAGTGATTAGTGTTATGTTCTGATTCGTCTATTTTTCAGTGGTCTTTTGCATTCACAAGATTTACATAAGAAGGAGGAAACAATAGTGTTTAAGGCTCACGGTATGCCATTTCCATGAACTGAACTGTTATTATTCAACTATGCCAAGGTAAACGCAGTTTTCCATTCTATGGCGCCTTTAAGCACTGCAAAATAAAATAGATTCTAAAAAATATAATTAATTATATAAAAAATAATTATAACTGCAATATAAAATTTTTTATATTTTTGACATTTACAAGATCATATCTATTATTTTTTAAAGGGTAAGAAAATGCACAAATAAATATCCAATAAATAAAAAAAAAAATCTGATAACCAATATGGTATAGATATATTGTCAATCCCCTAGAATATCATGGTCATTCAATATTTCGAGCACAGACTTACAGTCTTATAAACTAAAGACTATTTTAACATGAATAACATAAAAAAAACAGTTTACATACTGCACACCAGAGCCATTGCCATGCGAAAGAGCTTGAACTGACACTTCATCCCTGACCAGTTCTGTAAAGCGAGGGAGAGAAACATCAAATTAGAAGAAATGACAAGAAAATTGGTAGTTAAGAGAGAAAACACTTCAGTATTCGTTCTTATAATCTTCTGGTGTTGTTCCAGGGAATTGGTTTTGGTACATAATTTTATTAAGGTTGCTTCAGACTAAGATGCATATTTGTTCAATTGGTTTTCAGTGATGCTGTGACTCTCACAGCTGGCAAAGGGAGCAGCATTAGCACCTGTGATTCATCAGCTAATTCAAGGTTAGTCTTGCATTTCTGCATGTATTATAAATAATAACTAAATCAGATTTGACCTAATGAGAGTTCAGTTTTTGTTGTAGACAGTCTATATGTAATCTGAGTCCATACCATACCAGAGCTGACACTAAAAGTTCTATCTGAAATGCTGAGCAAGTACAGGAGGTTTCATGACCTGACTCAACAGAATAGGGACAGTCCCGGTGTTAATATTTAATGACTCTGACCAGGTCATTATGCAGTACAAAACACCTCCATTCACTTAGAGAGAAGGTCAAAGCTTTGGGAAACAGCACATAGGTCTTTGATTGGTCAATGACAGAGAAGGAGGAGCTACAAAGTAGACAGTTATTGTATTGTATTATTATATATCATCAGTTCTGACCGTGTTATTTAGATACTACTGAAGAAAACAGAAACAAGAAGATTATGCTTATTATGCTTAATAAGCTGAAAACGCACATGGTCATGTGAACGTAACCCATTTTCTTTTATCGGAGTAAGGTCATAAACAGCGTAAGCATAAACCGGTAGTTTTTGCCTCTTACCCCGATTTCGCGTGGTATGTAAACACAATAAAACGTTTTTTGTCGGCTCATTAAAGGGATAGTTCACCCAAAAATGAAAATTTGATCTGTTTTCCCCGAGGGTATCGAAGATGAAGGTGACTTTATTTCTTAAGTAGAACACAAATTAAGATTTTTAACTCAAACCGTTGCAGTCTGTCAGTCATATAATATCAGTCAATGGTACTCACGGCTCTGAGAGAAAAAAGACATACACAGGCAAAACCAAATTAAACCCTGAGGCTCGTGGCGATACATTGAGGTCTAAAGACACAAAACGATCGGTCTGTGCAAGAAACTGAACAGTATTTATATAGTTTTTTACCTCTGATCCGCTGCACTGTCCAACTATCATGAGCGCGTTCACACAACAGCCGGCGCATTATGCGTCGTCTTCTTCTTCTTGATTTACGGCGGATCGCAGACTTATAAGTGCATTACCGACACCTACCTCTCAAATGGACCATTGACACTATCTACAATCTCAATTAGGAGTGTCAATGGTCCATTTGAGAGATAGGTGGCGGTAATGCACTTATAAGTCTGCGATCTGCCATAAAGCAAGAGGAAGAAGAAGATGTGTCACGTGCCGTCTGTTGTGTACGCGCTCAGGAGCGTTGGACCGTGTGGTGGATCAGAGGCAAAAAACCATATAAATACTGTTCAGTTTCTTGCACAGACTGATCGTTTTGTGTCTTTAGACCTCAATGTATCGTCACGAGCTGCAGGGTTTAATTTGGTTTTGTCTGTGTATGTTTTTTTTCTTTCAAAGCCGTGAGTACCATTGACTGACATTATATGACTGACAGACTGCAACGGTTTGAGTTAAAAATCTTTGTTTGTGTTCTACTGAAGAAACAAAGTAACCTACATCTTGGATGCCCTTGGGGTAAGCAGATGAACATCAAATTAGAATTTTTGGGTGAACTATCCCTTTAAAGTGTGCATGTGTGATACGTGACAGGAATGCAACGTTTAAGTGCATCTAGACAAAGCAAATATTTTGCAGTAAAGAAAGAAGGAAATATAGGCCTATAACAAAAGCAGATTCTATCATGACTCAGAAAAAGCTAAAAATGTGTTTCAGTCAAAATAATATGTGACCATGGACCACAAAACCAGTCATAAGGGTCAATTTGATGAAATAGAGATTTATACATAATCTGAAAGCTGAATAAATAAGCTTTGATGTATGGTTTGTTAGGATAGGACAATATTTGGCCGAGATACAACTACTTGAAAATCTGGAATCTGAGGGTGCAAAAATATAAGAATATTGAGAAAATCACCTTAAAAGTTGTCCAAATAAAGTTCTTAGCAATGCATATTACTAATAAAAAATTAAATTTTGATATACAGTAGGACATTTACAAAATATCTTCATGGAACATGATCTTTACTTAATATCCTAATGATTTTTGGCATAAAAGAAAAATCGATAATTTTGACCCATACAATGTATTGTTGGTTATAGCTACAAATATACCTGTGCGACTTAAGACTGTTTTTGTAGTCCAGGGTCACATATATGAGCTGTAAGTTTCCCTAAGACATGTTGAAAGCTTTATTTAACATCACAACTGACAATGTATGGAATACCCGGAGTCAGACACACAAATAATTGTATTTTGAAGTCACTACAGGGAAGTAACCTGATTTGTTAATTAAGTTATGTAAACGCAGCTACTTGCAATGTCAGGTTACTGATGTGCATGTAAATGGGGAAAACTATTATTTTAAATAGTGGATATTTGTGAGTTATCAGTTTACTGGTGTGCAAGTAAAACATACTCAATATCATATGCATGACTAAAAGGCGAACCTTACAATCTTTCAGCTATTTGACTGTATCTATAAATATATAACTGTATCTGAAAATAAAGGTGGAAAAAGAGGCAGATGAATCATGCGCTTACACGACAGAGAGGGTTAACTGTTCGAGTTTTAGTAATTCTTTGTGACAAGAGACATCAGGCTGAACTTCACACTCATCATTTATCCTGACAAAGTTAGGATAAATGATTTAGTCTGAGTCAAGGGCATCCTGATATTTTTCAAAAGAGATTTTAAACAGGAGCTGAATTACGATTTAATTAAGTAAGTCTATATACTACACATACAGTTCCACTTATAGATTTGATGTTTCTAAGCATTATCACAAAATTGATGCTGAACAATATTCATTTTCTAGAACAAAACATTTTCACAACTGCTCAAACTGCCATAACAAGAATATATACTTATTTCTTTATTACCATGACAACATTGGCGAGGTGGGCGGAGACCAGAGCGTAGACTCCGCCTGATGAACCGACCACAGGTGCTGTCATGTCCGTCACTGACACTGCCAATGAACCTGCAAATGGAAAGAGTATCAGTGAACAATGACTTAAAAGCTATCGTAAGTTCATGAGACATTCTGCCTAAGATCTCCTTTTGTGTTTCCCAGAAGAAAGAAAATAATGGGGTTGGAATGGGTACAAAAATGACAAAATTTATATAAAATTGTAACTATTCCTTAATGTGAGTGTTTTAATGAAATCAGAACAAACTGAAACTTGATTTACTGTATAAAGGCATCCTTGTAAATATTTTATTCATAGCACATGACTCTTGAGACTATGATAGCTTCGTGCTGATTCTCATGACATATCTGCAAGATTATGAAAATCCAGTTGAAGAATTCATTTAAAAATATGTACAGTATTTTCAAATATAACCAACTTAAAATTTACATAGAATATATATTTAAAAATATGTATTTATTATAATTTTTTATTTATTATGTACAATTATTAATTTAAAAATGCAGGTTGCACAATATTTATTCTGTGGGATAATGCAAGGTAAAACGCACACATACGCGCAAAAACAAGTAAGTTCTGTATCTGGAGAAAATTAGGCACCCATTCTGATCATGATATTTGGATACTACTAAAGAAAACAGCAATATCAAGTGAACAAGTGTAAAAAGTGTAACGTCTGCATGTGGAGATGAAAACAAACACGCATCCTCTAATTACTATATCAAGTTTCTCTAGGCAGACAATGGCAGTGCCTTGTAAAGATGTAATTATGTACATCCACATTCACACAGTGAATACACACATTGTGATCAGACCTACACACCACTGTTGATGAATGTGAAATACTAGTAGAGGGATGTGACTTAGTGACACCTCATGGGGTTATTTCATCTTTAACTGGACTGTTCATGTTTCTGTAGCTGCAATGCATAAGTCTCTACAACTTTTACACGTTCTAATAGGATATCCATGTGCTAAGAAAGGAATTTAAATGTGCAGAAGAACCATCAGATATTAAAAGTTTATTTCACTAAAAACGAAAATGGTCATCATTTACACACCCTCATGCAAGTAACTCAATTATGTAACCAAATATTTATGATTGGGGAGAAACAAATGTAATGAATGTAGTGTAATAATGTAGGAATTTAAATGATGGCCATAAATCTGAATATTCATGGGACATGCTCCCCAAATGGTTTATAAAGGTTTTTACTTAATACAAACACTTTTGTTGTGGAATTATATTTTATTTTAGGCTTCAAATCTGTTTATATTTTGTATTTTTTTTTTTTTTATGAAATGTGAGAATAAAGACATCAATATGAGATATTGCGTTCTTTACACTCAGTTAGCTTGGTTCAGTCTTTTCTGTTTGTATAAGCGGGAGGTTTTAATATTCATCTTTTCATTTATCAAGCTTTTTCTCTCAAATTCCACTCAGTTTAGAACAAAAGATTAGACCAGGTAAGTCCTCTGGCTATGTCATTCACAAAGGTTTTTGACAAAGTATTGCAGTATATAAAATTTATGAACTTGCATAACCAAACCAGTTTATATATGCTGTAAGTCTTTAGCATTTCACATTCTAACTTGCTCCTTTTCCAAAATATTCCAAAAATGTATGACTAATTTCCCAGTTCTGGGCTGCAGTAAAGTGAGGGCTGGGGTTAAACTCCCCCCTCATGACATCTGCTACTGATTCTCCATGAGTACGTACACACACACACACACACACACACACACACACACACACACACACACACACACACACACACACACACACACACACACACACACACACACACACAGACAGAGATATTAGCTGCTAATGTCATCAGGGAGAATGAAATGACATTTCCACCTCACATAAAACCCCACAGCTGATGGAAAATGCAGGCGAACTTCCCCCCTCCTTTCTTCTCTCCTTTGCTCTGCATCATTCTCACTTTCACTCCTCATGCCTCTTCATATCTGTTTTTCTTGTATCCTCCAGTTTGTTTGTTTTTTTTGCTGTTTTTACCTCTCTGTTCCTCTCAGCAGGAGTCACAGACTGTTGTGTGAGGTTTTCTAATGTTGGAAAAGCTCAGTGTTTGTAGCGTTTAATCAGCTTTCCATTTGTTAATCTTCACAAGTCAGAAAGCACATGGCTGGACATGGAAACAATTATATAATCATCGTGTTATACCAACATATTTGCTTCCATCCAGTTGACTCATTTGAATAATTTCCAGGATTTTGACTTCATTTGTTTCACAAGTAAATGACATACAATTATAGTGGTTGGAGTACCACATCAAATCAAAATTGACATTTTACCAATGACAATGTATAAAATTCATATAATTGATGACTATTGGATACATTTTGAACATTTTATACATTTTGTAATGATTTGTATGGTTAAATGTGTGGGAAAAGTTTGCACGTGTCACTTAATCTAATGCCCAATGATTAGATGAATTAACGGCAATTTGTAGAAATAAGGGAAAATTAATAGAACAACAATAAAGATAAATGTAACCTCAAACTAGTCCGGTTAAATCATAAGTGTCATCATGATCAAAAGAGCTGTCTGAACCCTTGAATGAAAGCCGTTGAGTATTGAGTCTGGAAAGGGATGATGGGTATTTCTCAAAGGGAAGGCTGCATCCTAGTAAGGATGTGTCCTTACATTTATGCATTTAGCAGACGCTTTTATCCAAAGCGACTTACATTGCATTCAAGTTACAGTTTTACATTTTATCAGCTCTTGCTTTCCCTGGGAATCGAACCCATGATCTTGGCGTTGCTAGCGCCATGCTCTACTATTTGAGCTACAGGAAAGCGTTCTGTAGTCCTTCTGATGCTTCGAGACTAGAGTCCTTCTAAGCATCAAACGCTAGAATGAGATGGTCTAGTAAGTGTGCATGGTCATATATGTTTCCGCCTGCCTGGTTACAGAATGAAAATACTATTCAAATTATAATTAGAAGAACACTTTACTTATATTAACTTGCTGTATTAAAGGGTTACTCCACTCCAAAATGAAAAACAATTTAAGATATTTTGGACACAAGCAGCGTACGCTGTTCTGGATATGCTGTTTTTGTTCTAATCAAAACCTAAACAAACGTATCCGTGCAGTGCGGCTGACACAGAACAGCGAACAAAGCTTTTACAGGTTTGGAATGACACGGGGGTGAGTGATTAATGACAAAATTTTCATTTTGGGTTGGACAATTTTCATGCACAGTTTAGCATTATGTGATTCATTTACAACACGAAAGAAGACATATTGCATTCATCTCAAAACACATTCTTACATAACATAATGAAAGTCTTGATTTATTTTTAGCAAATCAATTTTTCATGAATTGGATGGAATCTATGCAAAGGATTGTCGATGATTGAAGGACGTGAAGGATGCACCAGATGCATCCTTCAAAACAAGCTGAATAAAGGACATGCAGACTGTCTTCTAAGGATCCTTCAAATTGAGATGCCCTTTGACAAAGCTTGATGACATAGCAGCCTAGATATGCAGCCCAAAATGGATGTGCTCTTCCATTTGAGAAGCACCCTTATAGTCATTTCTAACTTCTTTAAATCCTCTATTCCAATCTATCTGAAATAACCTACAAAAGGAGAAGGTTTCAGACCACTGGTAATCTGTCCAGGCTGGACCACTTCACCAAACTCACCTCAAAAGCAGAGCACAAGATGCTTCAGAAAGTCAAAAAGAACCCTAGGATGATATCAAGGGATCAACAGGCAGCAGTATCCATTAGGCAGTCGGAGCCTACCTGAAGCCAAAACCTACGTTTGTTTAGGTTTTGTTACCTGAAGGTTGTGGGTTCGAGTCTAAGGTCCATCAGGGATTGTAGGTGGGGGAGTGAATAATCAACACTCTCTCCACCCTCAATACCACGACTGAGGTGAGACCCTTGAGCAAGGCACCGAACCCCCAACTGCTCCCTGGGCACCGCAGCATTGGCTGCCCACTGCTCCGGGTGTATGTTCACTACTGTATGTACACTTGGATGGGTTAAATGCAGAGCACAAATTGCAGAGCACCACACACCACTTCCCTTTCCTTTTTTTTTCCCAGTATATAATGTGAATGTTGCCAGTACTGCCAACCATAATGACCCTGCCAACCAATAAAACTGTTTATTTTGCCAACGTGTTTCGGCACACAGGCCTTCATCATGGCTGAAAGTATAGGGTAACACTTTAGTATAGGGACCAATTCTCACTATTAACTAGTTGTTTATTAGCATTTCTATAATTAACATATTACAATTACATATTAATGACTTTCAAATAATTATCCCCAAACACAAAGATGAACTGTGGTAATCACAGCTTTCAGTCTTTGGTTAAAATTAAAAATGTATATTCACCGAACATGTTTTGGAGGTGTAAATGCATTCAAGGTCCAAAAACACTTTAAATTTCTATTAATATACAATGCAGCATTAGCTCTTTCTCTGAAATGGTTTGTAAGGATCCCATCTCTCTAAACCAGTCATTTCCAAGCACCTATTCTGCTCTGACTCGACCAATCTGTTGTGACTGGTCTACTGCTAACAGTGGATGTCAGAAACTAAACTTCCATTACCATATCTGAATGCCAGCTCAGTAGGCTTCCTCAGCAGTTGTATACACATTGATATAAACAGTATCAAAACCTTGCTCTACACTGTATCACTACTCAAAGTAGTAAGAATAACAGACAGACAGTAATAGTGGGCCCACAGTATTTCAAGACAATAATATTTAATAATAGTTAGCAGAAGGCGACAGCAGTGCACTGGGTGTACACATATAAAGCAAACAACATGTTTTGAAAACCCGGTAGAAAATATGTACATAAATGATTAATCATATGGTTGTGACCCAGAAGTGCAAGATAGTACAAAAAAAGTGGGTATTGCTTTATCTTTAGTGAATAAGCATTTTGTAAATCCCATGTTGAACTCAGCAAGATTTGAGAAGCTGTCGTCAGTAAAATGACAGGGACACAACAAAAGGTTGGAGTTATACTGCTGTGGTGTCACTGTAAAAATGTATTGTAACCACTGACTATTCACATCCTTATCCTTTGGGAGCACATGCTAAGTGTTTTTTACTTTCGCAGTGCTATGAAATATGACGACAACACGAACCAAACTCTTCCAGGCCACAGCTACAGTTTTTGAGGACAGGTCAAAGTACACATTGTTCATAGGCAGCCAAAGAAGACTATAGGTAGGAATTATGCAAATTTGTAACCTATGTAACCTATCCTGTTTATGCAGAATGTAAAGTGTGGAATTACTGATGACATGTTTCAGACAGTTCAGTATTGGTGATTTATTCTGGGAGGCAATAACTCCAATTGTTATGTACTTTGCTCTTTGAAATTTTGCAGACCTTTTACATTCACAAACAGCTATATTACACACAACATGAAAGGTAATATCCGAAAAAAGCGGGCAATTGAAGGATATTGCACTAAAAAATACTTTCTCATCTCAAAATCATTCTCAAAGCTAAAATATATGCTGAGTTTGACTCACCTGCCAGTACGCCACACACATACACCAGGCCGATTCTCAAAGCGCCGTGGACCATCTCTAATGGCACACCCACCAAAAGTTGCATGGCCATATTTAGACCCAGGTGTTCAATTCTGAAACATATAATTCAGCATTAGCACAATTACAGATGTGCCTGAGAAAGGGATTGATATTTTTTCCCCAGATTAGATTAGATCAGAGTGTCTGTATATTTAGTTATTTTCAGAAGTAGCTAGAATTTACAATTTGGTGCACTCCCATAAAAACCTCCTTCTGTTTACCATATTTGATGTGTTGTATGTATCTATGTATGTGCACTCGTTAATGTTTATACATGAATAAAAGCCTCAATTAAATCTGTTTATCATATAAATAATCATATCTTTTCAGAAGAGTTGGATTAAATCACTCTATTCATTTGGATTACTTTTACAATATCTTCAAGTTCTTTTTGAAGGTTGCGTGGACTTCATTTTTCATTGAAGATTCTCTAATTGAGCACAGATCAAAAGTGCAAAAAATAATATGATTACCACCACCTGCCCTTATCAACCTCCAGATGTCAGTGGTGAACTCAAGAATATATGGTCAGTCAATAGCAGAGAACAGTTTTAAATTTTGTTTCTTTACAAGCTCTTCTTTCAATAAACTCATCTGTCAGAGATGAGGCCTGTAGTGGTTGTGCTCTGACACATGAGTGACCTGATTCTGGCATGAATCATTTCCCAATTCCACCCCATTCCAACTTTGTTTAGTCCAGCTTTTTTTCTAAAGCCCTGTTCACTTCACCAACTGCTCTAATTATTTGACTTTCAGTACTGCACATGCAAACTGTTACACTTGAAGTCCTTCACATCTAAGCATAGTGACATATCTGGGTGACAGAGAAACACTTAACTAATGTTGCTCATGTCACATACTTGGCTCTCCCCAACATTGCCAAACAGATCCGATAGAAGCCCAGTGGGGCAAAATTTGGGCCCAGATAAATAAAATAATAAGAAGCAGGACAAGGTCAGAATAATTATCCTTGTAGAACAAGGAACTGAAATCCAAAGCTTCAGATAACTGGGGCATATAACTTAAATCATGGTGTAGGATGATCATACAGAGCTAAAAGAAAGAATCACTGACAAACAGCTTATTCAGGTTGCTGATAAAGACATCAGCCTGACAGACAAAAGAAACAAAGAAATGAAACCGAAGAGCCTTTAATAAAATATCTGAACTGAATGTGAACATCTCTGAATATATTAGCCAATCTTCAGTACGAGCACTGTCCATCTTTCAAAACAAAAGACAGTTCATGTCCCCAGAAACAACATTTAAAAGTAACTGAATTACTTATCAGGACAATCTGCATGAATGAGCTTGAATTATGAATGGCTAGGGGTCTGATCTGAAACTGATCTCTGCTTCAACAAAACCCAGTTTCCAGAATAAAAGATAATTCAATCACTGCCATGAAAAGATTGAAATAAGAGGGACATTTTAATCTGATAAAGCAAGAACACATTTCACACATTTTTCATGAAAAAAGGGTGTCTACAGTACATACAATCACATACAAAAGATACTGTACGTACACACTGTACTGTACTTTAATAAAGACGTGTGACAAATAATTCTGCTGAGGCTTCGTTTAAATATTTTTGTTTGGTATTGACTTCTTGTTTATTGAACTGATCGTAATCAGGCTGTTGGTTTAATTATCACCACATGAGATCAGAGCAACAACACACTTGCTTTGCTCCTCCAGTAAACATTCGCCTCTCATAAAAAAGTTATAGATGTAAAAAAGGAAAAAAACATTTTAAAAAGTGTCAAGATGTGATCCAATGTATAGTTTAAATATTAAAACATATTTAAAAAAAAAAAGGAATAGCATTAGCATGTTAAAAATTGTCCCAGCAGTCTTTTGTGTGGTGAGATATATTAAAAGAATCTCAAAACTTTCAAGGACAGGATAATACCAAAAACAACACACGTACAGTAAGTAGCAGTTTTCATCTGGCATTGACCTTTAAAATGGCCTTTACCCATCAGATTACAAGCAGAATCATCTGAAGGGGATTTAGAAGGGCAAAATAAAAGGTTAGTGGACAATGCAAATTTCTGTTTGTCAATGCAAAACATTTCTGTTTCTGTTCCAAACAAAATGATGTTTGATACAACTTTGATACAACATCATCTGAGATCATGTGGTGTTTAATGCTGCAATGCTGTGACACCATCTCAGAATGAGTCATGTCCTACCCACTGCTGCTGATGAAACCAAGTTAGACAGTGACTTTTGAAAAGCCTGTGTCTGTGTGAAAGAGTCTGTGTGTTCTCCTATTGGGATTCTGTTGGTACAGCAGACAGAGCGGATCACTAGCTTGGGTTAATGGGGAGATTACTCTGTAGATGAGTGTAATATAAAACATTAAACCCCACAGATCACAGCATATCAGACATATTACAGGGGCTCAAGCCCTCTATCAACCTCTGACACAGGCCTTTCATCCTTCATGCCAGAAAAAAAGCTTTTAGAAATGTGGTTTAATAGCATTTTGTGTGCCTGAAAATGTTGCATTGAGGATGTAAGCATTTTAAAATGCCAGAAAAGAAACAGCTAATCAAAGCAGTATCTAAAAATGGCATGAATTAGCAGCAGTGAACCACATTTTGAGGCTGCAATACTCTTGGATGATTTGAGACACAAATACATCTTTAAATTACAACAGAGAAAAGGGTAATACATTTGTTAAGCACCATGAAAGCCTGATATGCACCTGAGAAAGTTTTTATTCCTGCTTATTTACAGCTCTCTGTATTTAGATTTGTCAATTGTAGCATTGCACTGTCAACTATTTCTGTGTAATGACAACTAAACTATAACACACCAGCAGTTTATCTCATTTAGAGATCTCTTTCTCTTTTCATACCAATTTTACAGTATCTCAAAAGCATTAACTAGAAAATGTAGTAAGTAGTTTGAGTTTAGTTTGAGCAAATTCTGCTTTTTTCTACATGCAACAACTACCATGCTCAGGACAGGTTTAACTGTGGGTAAGAGATCATAAGAGATCTCATGATTAATGTATGTTTGTCACGAGCAGCACACACAAGGGAAGCGAGGAGACGAGAGGTAAACTTCAAAATAACAGTCTTTAATCCAAAAAGAGTAACACAAGGCAGGCAGAGACACAAGAAACAGGACATCGGTGTTCATACCGGACACTTGAGACAGGAAAACACAGGGCTTAAATACTATCAACTAATCGAGGTAAATTAATAAAACACAGGTGGGAACTAACTAAATGGGAACTAAACGGAAACAGGAAAAACATACACGAGGTAAAACTAGGTCAAGGGGAGCACGAGACAGAAAACAACAAGACAGGACACAGGTCTGACTATGTTAGCTAGCTAGTACAAAAATAACTTTCGGTAACAATTTCTATGAAACCTATATTTATAATACATTATTCTTAAGGCATTATAATGAATGCATAATGCATTTTACAAAACCTTATAATATGTTATATCATCTTATAAATAATCATGACAACAATTATAATACATAATAATGCTTACGTATTTGTGGTTATAACTTTTAAGATTATGATTATTCATAACACAATGAACACCATATTAAATCTGCTTGTACATTTATAATGGACTATATATCTTGACATTATTTAAGATCTGTATAGTATCTTACTACAGTACATCTTGTAAGTGGTTAGGTGTGGAGTGTTACTTGAGTATTCCCTGTGAGGCTAATATTAATTTTGATGTGAGCTAGTTATAATGCAATGTTTTGGTCCAATGCAATGGTCCCCTTAGTCTATTGACTATAAGCAACTTTACAATTACATGTCAACTAACTCTCATTAGAGTATTAGTAGGCTTAGGTTAAGGTTAGGGTAGGTATAATATTGATGTACTTGCAAAGTTACTTATAGTCAGTTTGCCTGTTGGGGAACCATCAAAATAAAATGTTAGCATACTACTAATACTCCAATGACTGCTAGTTGACATGTAGTTGACAGAGTTACTTATCAACAGCTGTCTAAAGGGGACCATCAAATTAATCAAACTTATATTAAAATAAAAATAGTTCAAAGCAAATATGTCATATTACACATTCATCTGATATCTGATCTAATGGCTTTTTGAGAGAAAAACAATTATTATTATTATTATTATACTTATAAGTGGTCATTGTTGATTTCAGTAAAGTAGCATAAGAAAGGTGACAAGATATGAGACTACACATTATAACTATGAGAAAAATCCATTGTAACTTAAGTGGGTGCAACGTGTTCACTGTGTGTTATAAATCATCATACTCTTAAAAGCTATAAACACAAATAAGTAAATATTATAATTAAAACTTTTCTTATGAACATTCATAAGATGATATAACATAAGGTTTTTTAAAATGCATTATACACTCATTATAATGCCTTAAAAATTCCTTTATAATATATTAGAAAGTGTTACCTAACTTTCAATTAAATTCTCGTATAGAAATTAATATTTTTATATTGCTGCCAGGATGATTGTCATGGACTATTTTTCTCCAAAGGAAGTTTAAGCTAATCTTCATTTAATATTAGAATAATTTGAAATCAAAGAACTATTTTATGTTCATATATTCATATTAATAATGAGTTATCTCGTAATAATATAACTAGTGTGTAACTCACCCTGCGTGCATGAAGATGTAGCTAAGGTAGCGCCAGGCCTGAGCTCTGAGCTGCGGGTGGTATGGCAATGGGCCCTTCAGGAAGTATGGTGATGAGACTTGCAGAACCCAGCGGTTAAGTTGGAATCCGTAATACATAAAGACAACAACCTGTGAACAATGTGGAAAGTAAGAGCCTGTTACTAATGTGACACTTGTGCTGTCCTTCAAAACATAGTGGGCCGCCTACAGAGGAAGCATTTTAAGGGCACTCTTCACACAATGGCTGCTCTAAAAGTGTTTTCAATATTGTATGCTCACCAAGACTACATGTATTTGATCATAAATACAGCAACAACTGTAACACTGAGAAATATTACAATTTAAAAACAGTTTAAAACCTTTTTCTATTTTAATATAGATTAGATTAGATTAGATTAGATTCAACTTTATTGTCATTGCACATGTAAGGTACAGGGCAACGAAATGCAGTTAGCATCTAACCAGAAGTGCAATAAGCAGAGGTACAGGATATACAGTGCCTACAATATGTTACATATGTACAGAATATACAGATAAGGCAGTACTATGGACATAATTTACAAGTTTTTAAATACTATCAGTATGATATACAGATGGGTGATATGAACATACTATACAGATGGATTGTGCAGTAAATGTATGTACACTATGAGCAAAAACTATGAAAATAATTACAAATGGATATGAATAAGATATATAAACACTAGTGCAATGAACACTGAAAGTGCATAGAAATAAAAATTTACAGTACATAGTACTCAGTGTGTAGATTGGTTGTTTTTTTTGTTTTGTTTTTTTAATCGATTTAATGATGGGGAGGGGTGAAGAGTTTGTAGTGGTGTGTGAGGGGGGTATCATTGGGCAGAGTTTAGTAGGGAAACAGCTGTAGGGAAAAAGCTGTTCCTGAGTCTGCTTGTCCTTGTTCAGAGGCTCCTGAAGCGCCTCCCAGAGGGCAGTAAGTTAAACAGTCTATGGTCAGGGTGAGAGGAGTCCTTAAGAATGCCGCGAGCTCGACGTAAACAGCGTTTTCTCTGGACGTCCTCAATGGCAGGGAGTGGTGTCCCTGTGATGCGTTGGGCTGTTTTCACCACCCTCTGTAGTGCCTTGCGGTCAGCAGCTGAGCAGTTCCCATACCAGACTGTGATGCAGTTGGTCAGGATGCTTTCAATTGCACACCGGTAGAAGTTCCGCTGGATGATTGGAGACAGGTGGTTCTTCTTCAGTGTCCTAAGGAAGAAGAGGCGTTGGTGAGCCTTCTTGACTAGGCTGGATATGTTGGTGGTCCAGGTCAGGTCCTCCGAGATGTGGGTTCCCAGGAACTTGAAGCTGGAGACAAGTTCAACAACCATCCCGTTAATGTGGATGGGGTCATGCGTTCCACTTTTCTTCTTCCTGAAGTCCACAATAAGTTCCTTTGTCTTGCTGGTGTTGAGGAGCAGGCTATTGTCAGCACACCATGCAGCCAGGTGCTGTACCTCCTCCCTGTAGGCAGTCTCATCGTTGTCTCTGATGAGGCCAATCACTGTGGTGTCGTCAGCAAACTTGATGATGGAGTTGGATCCATGCACAGGCCTGCAGTCATGGGTGTAGAGGGAGTAGAGAAATGGGCTCAGCACACAGCCCTGTGGTACGCCGGTGTTGAGTGTGATGGTGGTGGAGCAGGTGAGGCCTGACCTAACATGCTGAGGTCTGTTGGTCCATAGGTCCAGAAAGTCCATAATCCAGCTGCAAAGGGAGGTGTTAACACCCAAGTCTCCAAGTTTAGTGGTCAGCTTGGAGGGAATGACGGTGTTGAATGCTGAGCTGAAATCAACAAACAATATCCGTGCATATGTGTTGTTGTTTTCCAGGTGTGTGAGTACCAAGTGCAGTACTGTGCCTACTGCATCCTCAGTGCTTCTATTGCTTCTATAGGCAAATTGGTGTGGGTCCAGTGTGGGTGGGAGGCAGTTCTTGAGGTGTGCCAGGACCAGTCGCTCAAAGCACTTCATAACAATGGGTGTGAGTGCTACGGGGCGGTAGTCATTCAGGCACGTTGGGGAGGAGTGTTTAGGCACTGGCACAATGGATGTGGACTTAAAGCATGTTGGCACCATTGCTTGCGTGAGTGACAGATTGAAAATGTCTGTGAAGACCCCTGCGAGCTGCTCTGCACATGTCCTGAGCACATGTCCAGGAATGCCGTCGGGGCCAGCAGCCTTGTATGCGTTGATCCGGCTCAATGCTGTGCAGACATCTGTGGAGGTGAGTTTGAGGGTCTGATGGTCTCCTGAGAGTGTGATCTTGGTGGCTGTCTCCTTGTTGTTGTTGTCAAAGCGAGCATAAAAGTCATTTAGCTCGTTAAGGAAGGAGACGTCTGTGACCGTTGGAGTGGAGTTGCATGGCTTGTAGTCACTGATGACCTGGATGCCCTGCCACATGCGCCGGGGGTCAGAGTTGGAAAAATGCTCCTCTACCTTTAGCTTGTAGCAGTGCTTGGCCTTCTTGATGCCCCTCTTCAGGTTAGCCCTGGATATGCTGTAGGCCTGAGCGTCATCTTATCTGAAAGCAGTGTTGCGGGCTTTCAGCAAGAGCCGCACTTCCTTGTTCATCCATGGCTTCTGATTAGGGTACGTTGTGATCTGTTTCTCTGTTGTGACACTGTCAATGGAGGTATTGATGTAGTCCAGTACAATATATACTATTAAATTGTAATTCTGTCACATGATTCCAATGTGCTGTTTTGTATATTATGTATTAAAGCAATTAGCACAGTGTGGATGGTAAGAAAAATGTTAATGTTCAATATTAATAAACATTTAATTCACTACTAATTTAATACAAATTAATTATTTTAATTAAATATTTATTATTTTATCCAAAGTATTTTATACTTATTAGAGCATTAGATTTGTAGCTTATCAAAATGTTCATGTCAAACCTTAGGAAAATTAATTGCTAGTCAAGCCACTCATGCAGGGGGTACAGTGACTTGGACTCAGTGGGTTCCACTGTCACCTCACACCAAGAAGATCCCCGGTTCAGGTCTTTTGAGATGAAAGGCCTTTTAATTTAGAGTTTGCATGTGTCTTTCTCTCTGGGTACTCCCACAATTTCCCCCAAAATCTGCAGCTTCAGCAGTTGTACATGTAGGCATTGAAGCAGCTTACTAGAATCTGTTAAGCTTTGATTCATATTATCTCCTACTGAAAAGTGGGGCCTGGTATAAAGACTTGCATCATTTGCATTTCTGCTGGAACTGGAGGAAGACTTTCAATTCAATGACTCTAAAATTCATTATTTGTTCATTAATTTTAAAGAAGAGTTCAAGCACAGGGATGACTAGTGTGCTCTCTAGTGACTTTAATCTATTTAGAACAGCAGTAATGGGCCCACTTAATACAGTAATACATGTTTTAAACTACCATGTACTAACATTTAAATCAATAATTTGAAACAGTCTTTAAGTTGTGCTTTTACATTGTTTTACATACTTACAGTAATTACAGTACCTACCCATACCCCTTAAACCACCTTTAAACCAAACCTGTCTCTAACCTTACCCTTATCCCACCTCAATAGCAAATGCTTTAATATCCAACAAGAACACAATAAGTACACTGCACCATTTTTTAACATAAGTAGCCTACATAGCTAAAGTCATGTAATATAAAGTGGAAACATATCTGCTGTTATGTTTTGAGGTAAAAAAAAATATCTTTTTTTGTTTTATAGAAGCAGTGGACAATATATATTTTTCTTTTAATAATCTTCAGTAGTAAAGTTTATTCTTACCTCTGCTATAGTGATTGCCAGCATAAGCCATGGTGGTGGACAGTAGGTGTAACTGTCAAAGTACCACTTGCGGTCCACCTCTTTTGGCAAAGTCTCATAGGCAACGTGACGCACAAGTCTCCGAGACAGACCCAAGCCCACTTCCTCTCTCAGTGCAGAATTCCTGAGCTGCCGACTCCCCTGCAGGATCGCTCGACGGAAACTGTTTGAGCGCTTGTTGCTCATCTGAAAAAACAAAACAAAAAAAAACATGACACAAATTTGTGTCATGTTTATCAGCACTTTTCTTGTAAATATGCAAATGATCATGTAACAGTAACAAAGTCAATCAAGTTTTTATATACAGACAGGCACAAACTTTTATATTTATCTGTGATCTCATTTACTGTAATCCTAAATAATATTTATGGATGTTTTTTCTCATTCAGAATCTCTGACACTAATTCTTACCGGCACTCACACACATTATCAACACATCTCTCCTCACAGGCGTCTTCCCCACAGCATTCAAGCAGGCTCGGGTAACCCCACTGATCAAAAAACCTACATTAAATGCTTCTCTTTTAGATAACTACAGACCTGTCTCTCTCCTTCCATTCATAGGGAAAACACTCGAACGAGCTGTCTTCAACCAGCTCTCGCGGTTTCTTTCACAGTACAACAAGCTGGATGCTAAACAGTCAGGTTTCAGGAGTGGCCATTCAACAGAGACTGCGCTACTCTCAGTCACTGAAGCCCTGCGAACTGCAAAGGCTGATTCCAAATCGTCAGTCCTCATTCTGCTGGATCTCTCTGCTGCTTTTGACACTGTCAATCATCAGATTCTCCTGTCTACACTCTCTTCACTGGGCATCACTGGAATTCCACTTCGCTGGTTTGAATCCTATCTCACCGGTAGATCCTTCAGGGTGACCTGGGGAGGGGAGGTATCCAAACCACATCATCTGATCACTGGAGTTCCTCAGGGATCGGTTCTTGGACCCCTCCTCTTCTCCACATACACTACATCGCTGGGTCCCATCATACATGCACATGGCTTCTCCTATCACTGCTATGCCGATGACACGCAGCTCTATCTCTCTTTTCAACCAGATGACCCAACGGTAGCTGCACGGATCTCAGGCTGCCTGGCGGACATCTCGGCATGGATGAAAGAACATCACCTACAGCTCAACCTGGCAAAGACGGAACTTCTGGTCTTCCCTGCCACTCCGACTCTACGGCATGACTTCACGATTCAGTTCGGCTCATCAATGATTACCCCATCAACTTCGGTCAGAAATCTTGGTGTAATCTTTGATGACCAGCTGACCTTCAAAGAGCACATTGCAAAGACTGCTCGTTCCTGCAGGTTTGCACTACACAACATCAGAAAGATCAGGCCCTTTCTGACAGAGCATGCTGCGCAACTTCTTGTCCAGGCCCTGGTTGTTTCTAGACTGGACTACTGCAATGCTCTTCTGGCTGGTCTGCCATCAAACGCAATCAAACCTCTACAAATGATTCAGAATGCAGCGGCACGACTGATCTTCAACGAGCCCAAAAGAGCGCATGTTACACCTCTCTTCATCTCTTTGCACTGGCTACCAGTGGCAGCTCGCATCCAGTTCAAGTCACTGATGCTTGCGTACAGATCTACCACAGGCTCTGCACCCTCCTACTTCCACTCACTATTACGAACCTACATCCCCTCCAGAAGTTTGAGATCTGCTAGTGAGCGACGCCTTGTGGTACCATCACAGAGAGGCTCAAAATCACTCTCCAGAACATTCTCGTTCACCATTCCTGGCTGGTGGAATAATCTTCCCACTCCTATTCGGAACGCCGGATCTCTGGCAACCTTCAAGCAACAACTGAAAACTCATCTCTTTCGGCAGTACTTGACTTCATCCTAAACTCAAAAAAAAAAAAAAAAAAAAAAATCTATCTTTCTCTCCACCTACTAGTTTGTACTTATTTGAACAATGACTGAGACTTGGTGTTACGAGCACTTCCTCTGTCTGACTGCCTCTTCAAGATGAATCGCTTTTTGTATTCCCCAATTGTAAGTCGCTTTGGATAAAAGCGTCTGCCAAATGACTAAATGTAAATGTAATTCACCACCTGGGTTTTTTGGGAAATATGCTTGATGTCATTGGTCTATGAGCTGTCTTTCTGTCTTTGACAGTGCACCCTATCACACATCCCATGCCCCCCACCCCACTCTTCTCTGCCACAGACAGAATGCCACTGTTGTCACTTAGCAACCGCTTAAAGATTCCACACTCATCTCAAGTCTCAGAGCAGCTGTGTAACAAACAGTGTGTAAGTTACTGCATGAGTGTGTGTTTGTGCGTATGAGACAATGCTATTCAAACAAGCTTTTCACTGCTGAGGCAAAAAGCCCTCCTCAGAAACCTGGAATGTTCTTTTATCCAATGCCAGGCTCCTGATCAGGAATACAGGTCATGCATTATGTAAGTTGTAGAAGAGGCCCTGAGAAGGATGAAGAAATTTAGTTGGAAAGCCCCCAAAGATGTTGCCTTTCCCATCACATTGGGATCAAATGAAATAGTTTAAAACACGACTAAGCTGACCTACAAAGCTTACAGTTTCACGATTCACACAGTAAAGCTATAAAAAACTGTTAAATACAGGAAAGAAGCCAACTTTGTGAAAAACTAAAGCCAGAAAATAATGACCACAGTCCCCTGTCTGGATAACAGCTCACCTCAAATGAGATTCTGTAGAGGAATATGTGCACACAACCATCTGCAAGCTGTTTCTAATGTTACATCAGGGCCTGTTTGTTTGATATAGATATACACATTGACACACAAAACAAAATACGTACACACACTGGCCAGTGTTGATATAGATTATAATTGAAAAATGAAGGATCTATTTTTTTTTATTTTAATTTTTTTTTATTAAATAATACTTTAATTCAGCTAGGATTCATTAAACTGATCAAAAGGTGACAGTCAAGACTTTCAGCTTAAATTCTGTTCTTTTGAAACTTTTAGATAATCAAAGAATCATCAAAAAAAAAAAAAAAAAATGGTTCATGGTTTCCTAAAAAAAATGTAAGCAGCACAATTGTTTTCAGGTGTGAATAAGAAATGTTAATCAGCATATTAGAATGAAAAAGCGTGTGTTGATAATGCAAAAGTAAAACAGTCCTTTTTTTAAATTTAAAGTCAGTTAATCATTGATTCAGCGATGTTGTCATCTAGCTCAGTTCAGTTTCATATATACTATATACTAATGAGAATTAGCAGGTATTTACAAGATACTCCAAGATACTTTATAATAATACCACGGTTTGTCTAAAAAAGCACAAAGGTACATTTAGTAATGCTTTACATTAATGAACATTAATAAACATTTATCAATTTATTCATATGCTGTTGTTCATTAATAATTAATGTTGTAATACATTAACTATTGTTAATGTATAAATCTGGAAATGTTAAAAATACATAGTGCAAACATTAACCAATAGCAATTAATAAACTCTGAATGCTGTCAAATTATTGTTATTTTCTTAAATTCATGATGCCTAATCTATATTCTTAACAATAACCAAATGAAAAGTGTCACCAGACATTTTTTTGTTAGTGAATGCTTGATTAACTCACTGAAGATGGAAACATAACCATATCATGATGTGAAAGTGAAAGCATTTATCAAGACTTGTGCTGCTTACTTCAACCTCACAAACAACCACTATTAATTTCCTCCTATTGTTACACATCAGCTTTAATAAAAGATCTCACATTAACAGTTACAGTCTGTGTGCCATAATTCTTTATACACATACCTGATACTCACTTTACACATTCCCCACAAAAACAAACAGACATTAAGTGCTCCCTGGGATGCATTTTTCTGTGGCATAATGACTTGTAGAAGATTTTTGTTTCCATGGAAACCACACAACGAAACGTCAAACAATATGTGACCACAAAACCAGTCATAAGTGTCAATTTTTAAAAATTTGTTATGATAGGACAATATTTGGCCGAGATACAACTATTTGAAAATCTGGAATCTGAGGTTGAGAAAATCGTCTTTAAAGTTGTCCAAATTAAGTTCTTAGCAATGCATATTACTAATCAAAAATTAGGTTTTGATATATTTACAGTAGGAAATTTACAAAATATCTTCATGGAACATGATCTTTACTTAATGTCCT
The DNA here is from genome assembly GCF_936440315.1 of Barbus barbus. NCBI lineage: Eukaryota > Metazoa > Chordata > Actinopteri > Cypriniformes > Cyprinidae > Barbus > Barbus barbus. Next base: position 12,482,923 of record NC_136741.1, read on the forward strand.
AATGCTTTTTGGCATAAACAAAAAAAAATCTATAATTTTGACCCAAACTATGTATTTTTGGCTATTGCTACAAAAATACCCCAGCAACTTAAGACTTTGTGGTCCAGGGTCACAAATGGTATTTAAAGAGTACACACACAAATCATGTTCTCTACTGTTGGGGTACCATGGTGAAAGACTGAAAGACTGCAAGGCTGAAGAAAAGAGAGAATTCTCAGAAAATGACATAATGAAGTGGTGCTGCCACACTTTAACACATAGAACGGTGGATTGCTGATCGATTGCTTCTGTCTGTCCCTGTCTGTCGTGCTGCTGAGAGGTTTGCAATTGTAGCTCCGTGTAGCTTCGCTTTTCTCTTGAATATCTATCTTACTTTCACTCTCTGTTGTTTAAAGTGATAATATATAACTTCATTCCCACCATATTTCTGGTATTATCTATCAAACTAATTTGATCGTTCGCTTTTTAAAACCATGCGTGCAGCGCGTTATCATTTGTTAGCCGGTTAGCTTGTCACTCGCGGTTCCATTAGCGTTTCTATTCGCGCCTATTATTGTTTTCTTTTTTTCACGAGTTTATCAAACAACAGTGGTAAGCAAATCATTCTTCAATCACGGTGAGTAATGGCTTCTTCTCCTGCTATTGTTGTTTGCACTGTTTGCCACATGTACAGTTTATCTCTCTCTCTCTGTCAGCGACGAGGGATTCACATGTGATAAATGCAGGGAAATAGTTAGGCTGACAGAGAACATTTCAGAATTAGAGACACGCATCCAAACTTTAGTTGAGGACAGTAAGAATGTGAGGGCTGTAGATACTGCTTTGGGTGCAACTAGCTCAGGGAGTCCTGTACATTGTTCGGTTCCGGTAGAGCCTGTGCAGCAGGGCAACTGGGTGACTGTGAGGCGGCCTAGTCGCGGGTCAAAACACCACTCTTCCGTTCCGATCAAAACATCAAACAGGTTCTCCCCACTGAGAAACCTGATGAAAGTGCTCTAGTTATTGGCGATTCTATTGTACGGAACGTGAAAATAGAGACACCAGCCACCATTGTCCAATGTTTACCGGGAGTCAGAGCGCCTGACATCTTGGCATATTTAAAAGGCTAATGCTAAACATAAATTCAGTAAGATTGTTATTCACGTCGGCGCTAATGATGTTCGGCTTCGCCAGTCGGAGATCACTAAATACAATGTAAAAGAGGTGTGTGAACTTGCAAGTACGATGTCAGACACTGTAATATGCTCTGGTCCGCTCCCTGCTTACCAGGGTGATGAGATACATAGCAGACTGTCGTCACTCAATGGCTGGATGTCTAAGTGGTGCCCGCAGGATAACACAAGTTTCATAGACAATTGGAAGAATTTTTGGGGCAGACCTGACCTGTTGAAAAGAGATGGTCTTCATCCCTCTTGGGGTGGTGCCACTCTTCTCTCTAGAAATATGGCACATAGTCTTAGAGTTCGTACTTGACTAACTGGGGCCCGGGTCAGGAAGCAGACAGACTGGCTAAACCGACCGTCTGCTAGCCGCCTCACGTCACAGAAGTCAGTTAATTCTCAGCACATAGAGACTCTTTCACCTAGATATCACACTATAGAGACTGTGTCTGTTCCCCGAACTAGAAAATATAGAAAACATCCAAACCAAAGTAAGAGTAACAATTTAATTGATGTTCAACAAATAAAAAACAGATATAATACAGATAAACAAATGATAAAGCTTGGCTTATTGAATATTAGATCCCTTTCTACAAAAGCACTTTTTAAAAAATGATATGATCACTGACCATAAACTAGATGTGCTTTGTTTGACAGAAACCTGGCTAAAACCAGATGACTACATTATTTTAAAACGAATCTACCCCCCAAGATTACAGTCACAAACATGAACCGCGTCCAAAAGGTAAAGGGGGAGGTGTTGCCACAATTTGTAGCAATATTTTCAGTGTTTCTCCGAGGTCGGGTTTCAAGTATAATTCGTTCAAAGTAAGTGCTTCATATAACGTTATCCAAAGAAACAAGTGTTAATGATAAATCCCCTGCGATGTTTGTACTGGCTACTGTATACAGACTACCAGGGCACCATACAGACTTTATTAAATAATTTGCTAATTTTCTATCTGAGGTAGTGCTGGCTGCAGAATCCTAATTGCTGGTGATTTTAATATCCATGTTGATAATGAAAGAGATTCATTGGGATCAGCATTTATAGACATTCTAAACTCCATTGGTGTTAAACAACACGTTTCAGGACCTACTCATTGTCGAAATCATACTCTAGATTTAATACTGTCATATGGAATTGATGTCAGTGGCATTGAAATAATGCAGCAGAGCGATGATATCGCAGATCATTATTTAGTTTTGTGTACATTCATTGCTAAAGCTGTAAAGCCAACTCCTAGTTATAAATAGGGTAGAACCCTCACTTCTACCACAAAAGACTACTTTATAAATAATTTTCCTGATTTATCTCAGTTCCTCATCATATCCAATAGCTCAGAACAACTTGATGATGTAACAGAAACTATTGACTCTCACTTTTCTAGCACTTTAGATATGGTTGCTCCTTTACGCTTAAGGAAGATTAAGGAAAAGAGTCCAACACCGTGGTATAATGAGCACACTCGGGCCCTAAAGAGAGCAGCCCGGAAAATGGAGCGCAGCTGGAGAAAAACAAAATTAGAGGTATTTCGTATTGCTTGGCGGGAAAGTACCCTATCCTACAGAAAAGCATTAAAACTGCTAGATCTGCTTACTTTACGTCTCTTTTAGAAGAAAACAAACACAACCCCAAGTATTTATTTAATACAGTAGCGAAATTAAAAAAAATATAACATCAGCAGGTGCAGACATTACGCAGCAGCACAGTAGTAATGACTTTATGAACTACTTTACTTCCAAGATAGAAACTATTAGAGATAAAATTGTAACCATGCAGCTGTCAGCCACAGTATCGCATCAGATAGTGCACTATAGATCCCCTGAGGAACAATTCCACTCATTCTCTTCTATTGGAAATGAAGAATTGTATAAACTTGTTAAATCATCTAAACCAACAACCTGTATTTTAGACCCTGTTCCATCTAAGCTCCTAAAAGTGGTGCTTCCAGAAGTAATAGATCCTCTTCTGAATATTACTAACTCATCATTGTCATTAGGATATGTCCCAAAAACCTTCAAACTGGCTGTGATTAAGCCTCTCATTAAAAAAAACACAACTTGACCCCAAAGAATTAATTAATTACAGACCGATCTCGAATCTCCCTTTTCTGTCAAAGATATTAGAAAAGGTAGTATCATCACAACTATGTTCCTTCTTAGAGAAAAATTATATATGTGAGGATTTCCAGTCAGGTTTTAGACCATATCATAGTACTGAGACTGCTCTCATTAGAGTTACAAACAACCTGCTTTTATCATCTGATCATGGTTGTATCTCTCTATTAGTGCTACTGGATCTTAGCGCCGCGTTTGACATTATCGACCACACCATTCTTTTAAATAGACTAGAAAATTATGTTGGCATTAGAGGAAGTGCACCGGCATGGTTCAAATCGTACTGAGGGGTTCAAATCTGGTTCAAATCTGACCGCCGTCAATTTGTGGCAGTAAATGAAGAGGTATCATACCAATCACAAGTGCAGTATGGAGTACCTCAAGGCTCAGTACTTGGCCCCTTACTTTTCACACTTTACATGTTACCCTTGGGAGATATCATTAGGAAACATGGTGTTAGCTTTCACTGTTATGCTGATGGTACCCAGCTCTATATTTCTTTGCGACCTGATGAAACTTACCAATTTGCAAAACTAACGGAATGTATAGCTGATATCAAAAACTGGATGACTAGAAATTTCTTACTGTTAAATTCTGAAAAAACAGAGGTGTTAATTATTGGACCAAAAACTTTTGCATGTAATAACCTAGATCACTGTCTAATACTTGATGGCTGCTCTGTAAATTCTTCGTCATCACTTAGGAACCTAGGCGTACTTTTTGATAGCAATCTTTCCTTCGAAAAACATGTTTCTAGCATTTGTAAAACTGCATTTTTCCATCTTAAAAATATATCTAAATTACGACATATGCTCTCAATGTCAAATGCAGAAACATTCATGATCTCGAGGCTAGATTATTGTAATGCTTTATTGGGTGGTTGCTCTGCAAGTTTAATAAACAAACTCCAACTGGTTCAAAATGCAGCAGCTAGAGTTCTAACTAGAACCAGGAAGTATGACCACATTAGCCCAGTTCTGTCAACACTGCACTGGCTCCCTATTAAACATTGTATACATTTTAAGATCTTGCTAATTACCTATAAAGCCCTGAATGGTTTGGCACCTCAGTATTTGAGTGAGCTCTTATCGCATTATAGTCTTTCACGTCCGCTGCGATCTCAAAACTCTGGCCATTTGATAATAACTAGAATATCAAAATTAACTGCGGGCGGGAGATCTTTTTCCTATTTAGTGCCCAAACTCTGTAACAATCTACCTAACACTGTTCGGGAAGCAGACATACTCTGTCAGTTTAAATCTAGATTGAAGACCCATCTCTTTAACCTGGTTTACACATAATACACTATCGCATTTCTATAATTCAAATCTGTTAAAGGATTGTTAGGCTGCATTAATTAGGTCATCCGGAACCGGGAACACTTCCCAAAACACCTGATGTAATTGTTATATTGTTAGAAGAATGGCATCTACGCTAATATTAGTCTGTTTCTTTCTTATTCCGAGGTCACCGTAGCCACCCAGATCCAGACTGTATCCAGATCAGATGGTGGATCAGCACCTAGAGATGACTTCTACAGCCAGGACACCTAGATGAGCCCCAGAGACTGATCCCCAGTGAAGACCCTGTCTCCTAGACGGCCATCGGGACAAGACCACAGGAACCAGATGAGTCCTTTGCACAATCCGATTCTGCTTTAGCATAGATTTAAACCGCTGATTTTGTCTGGCCAGAGGAGAATGACACTATTTTGACAAACTATTTCCCCGTCTAAATACTGTAAAGCTGATATAAAGCCACCCAGATTTATATCAAGCCGATGATAAGCTGCTTTGACAAAATTGGCATTGTTAAAAGCGCTATACAAATAATATTGACTTAACTTGACTTGTCTTTAATTGCTTTCCATTGTTCCAGTGAACATAATGGTGAAACATGGCAATTCATGCACGTATATAGAATTTTCCATCCCTCCCAGTCTCCCTCTTGCATCTCCTTTCTACTATTTTTTCTCATCCCTTAAAATAAAAATTTCATCCACCACTAGTTATTACAATCTGTCTTTCCCCTGTATCTCTGTTCTCACATTGTTATAGTGGACAATGAATGAGAGCTGTACAGGAACAAAAGAAGTGTAGAGACCCCAATTGCATGCTCCTCATTCCTCGCTGTCCCACTTTCACATGACTTGCTGCAGCCAATCAAAACACTGAATCTGATTCAAAGTCTCACTGCATTGCTTTATTGCACTATAGCTCTATTCTCCAGCCACTGTGGTGAACAATGAGACTCTTTGAAGAGTTGCTGCATGTGTGAAAGAAAGACTGAGAGAGAATGAGAAAGAAACAGGGAAAAGGGCAGAAGAGGGTGTGAGACTGAGGATGGGTGGTATTCAGATTTTCCCACAGATTTGAAGGCATTCCCATGCAAGTGGAATGAAACATTCCATGTTTTGGCTTTTAGTTCAGGGTCAGAAGTTCTACAAACCTCACCTCAAGTTCATCTGCAGAACTCACCAGGTTAACAAAATCCTGGTAGCAGATCTTTCCATCAGCATTTCCGTCAGCCAGGGCAAGAAGAACCTCCAGCTTGTGGGGGTCCAGTTCTGATCCATGAGTCGAAAGCAGGTCTCGGAAACACTCAGTACTGATGAAGCCTGAATTATCTGGGTCATACTGAACATATCACACAAGAGAAACAGGAAATTAGAATTCATTTTCAAATTCTGATTCTAAAACATTTCCACAACACTCACTGGTGAACATTATAAGAACAGTTCTTTGAACTCATAACATGATGATATTCATTACAGAGGAATTTATCCATCATTCCATCTGAGGACTATAAGAAGAGGGACATACTGAATTTCATCTATTAAATAAGTTTGAAAATAACTATTAGGGATTGCGAAAATTAATGTGTTAACACTGAATATTGTCATCTTCAAACTGCCAAGTCTGCACAGAAACTGTATCTTAAGTGTCAAAATTAAATATTAAATTAAATATTAAATATGAATTAAATATTTATATTGTTTAATATGAACTTAATAATACAGAAACATGGTGTTCAATGAAGAAGGTGGCCCTGATGCTTTCTTTTACACAGAACAAGCGAAGCATCTGAACTGCCTCTGATACTAGGGCATTATAACCGTTTCATGCAGTTCTCTGTGATCTCTAACAACTGAACAGAACTTTCAGAGCTGACAGAAACTGAGCACAAATGTCCCATACGAAGTTTCTGGCAAAGATCTGTTTATACAGATATGCTAGAAAAAGTTGGATGGGGCGTTAAGAAAAGTCATTTGCATTCTTTCTATGGCAAAATTTAATGATCAAATATTTATCATTGAAGCTCAACAAGTAAAATACCACCCACATCAGTTCATAAGGCCAGTGACAAAACATATTAATACATGTCAGATTATGTCCATAAAGTGTGTGAAACGTTGTTTTATTACATATGTATTTGAGTTTATTGAGGCAAAATCATCATAGTTAATAGTGACTTTTGGTCCCCAAACTAAAGTCTGACCATTGGGGCTTACAAACATAAAAATGTGTGTTTGGGTAATCAGAAAGATAAGGATGGTTTAATGGCATAATGTCAATAACATTATTTGTGTCTGACATTGTGTTTTGTGTCACTGAGTCAAAGTTCAAAGAGCTCATCCTGTTTTAGTAACTGACTTGACTTGACTAGTAATTGGTGTCAATGTGTCAGCCCTTCAGGCTTTCAAACATTCATTCATTGTTTGCTTGGGCAGCGAACACACACACACACACACACACATTTTTTTTTGGGTGAAAAGTGGGGACATCCCATAGGTGTAATGGTTTTTATACTGTACAAACTGTATGTGCTATTGCCCTACACCTACCCAACACCTAAACTTAGCCCTCACAGGAGACAATGTCCTGAAAAGTCACCTTCACCTTGTAATACATATGTCATACCTGTGTCATTATACAAATTTATGTCCTCATTTGTCTCACACAAACACACACACACACACACACACACACACACACACACATCATGAGTCTCTTCTAAACTAGAGAATTTGCATATAAATATGGCTCAAGATTAATACACAGTTTGCTAAACATTATTACAGCTAAAAATGATCAATCAACACATACATATACAGTATCAGATGGATCTGCATAAACCAAGAGAAAAATTTATCTCACTGAATGGGAACATTGAGGCTTTAAATGTAAGCTGGCCCATCATGTTAACGCAAAACATTCTGCAATTTCATTTAAGTATTGCTAAAAACTATTTATTTTACACAAGATTGGAAGGTAAAAGTACTTTAATGTACAACCCTAATCAACCACTCATACTTTACCAAGTATTACACTGATTTTTCCACAGGTGGGGCTTGTGGATCCCTTAACCTTTGTAGAATCACTGTAATGCACATAATCATTTTCTTTATTTTTTCTTTTTCTTTTCTTACTTTTATCTTATTTATTTATTAATTTAACAAAAGGTGCACCAAACAGCATGATAAAAGACTCATAAAGAATTATATTTATTATTATATGGATATATTTTGGAATACACAAAATTAAAAAAAAGATCAAATTAATAAATTAATTCCTAAATAATAATAATTTCAAATAAGAAAGTTAATTTCTAATTATTACATTAATCATTAATAATGAATAATTTTATAATCATTCAAGCAATTATTGCTAGTTATTACATTAAACATAATATAGTTCATTAGGATGTTTACAATTGGCAAGTAACACTGTAACCATGTGCATTTATTAGGGTGTCTATCCCTGCTCCTGGAGGACCAATGTCCTGCAGATTTAACCTCAAACCAGCTCCAACACAGTTTTGTGCAAGTTTCTAGTAATCCTGAAGACCTTGAGTAGCTGTTTAGTTAAGGCTTTAGGACATTCTCCAGGGCAGTGGCCCTCCAGGAACAGGTTTGGACACCCCTGATATAGAATGTGGGGTCACAGGTGTGCATTTATTGTCAATGGCTTCAAACATGGCTCATCCATTCGGAATTGATAGATTATCTGTTTGGTTGCACTTTATTTTATAGTATGTGCACTTACATGTAGTTACAGTGTACTTAACTAAGAACGTACTGGGTAATACAGTAACTACATGGTTAGAGTTAGGTTCAGGGTTAGTACCTAGTTATCCAGTTATTTTAATTAATGTACTTGATCAATCAATATGCTACCATCTAGAGATAACTAGGGATGATATGAGAGAGAGAAAAAAATATTTCCATTGTTATTCAGACATTCAAACACACAACAGCCTCTCAAAAGATTCACCCACCTTCTCTTGAATGATCTCTGCTAACTTCTGCGTGCTGTGAATTTTGTCCCCACAAGTTTTCATGGTATGATCTGTTCCTCTCCCACACTGTCCCCATAGAGGGAAAGAGTGAGAAGCTGGAGAGAGACTAATCTCTACCCATTGGGGATTTACAGTTCAGTGCAGAGTAGACCCCCACCCCCAGAACACACGCAAACAAACACCCACCACAAACTCCACCCTCAACCCCTTAGCCTACATTCTTGGTGCCATACCAACATGAACTATGTTTTAGTAAACTGGCTAACAGATAGATTTAAGAGAATCCAGCTCCAACAATGGGGTTTTGATGGCCTAGTTTATTCTGCCACCTTACCTAATTACATCACACACATACTCTCTCTGCTGAGCCTGCAAAAGCACAAATATAACCAATGCATATCACAAAATGACTTAGCTAAATGTAAGCAAGCTAAGTCCTTTCCTAAAATGTAATTTCATTCTATTATTTTGATGTGTTTGTGAAGTTGATAGTGCTTTTATGAAACCCTGTTGTACATAAAATGGATTATATTGTAGACACCAACCACTGCAGCACTGATAATTAAATACCACATTAATCCTGCTTAAAGACAGTCCTGGAGCTGATCTTTCATTACAGTGCTAAGAAAAGGGGTGGTGTGTGTTTGTGAGACCCCTGGTATTCCAGGCCTCATTTTCATACAGCCGCATATTAAACAGTCTTCTTTACACAAGAGAGAATAGAGTTCACCAACTGCCACAATCTGTGTGTTTGTGTGTGTGTGTGTGTTTGGAAGGGGAGGGATAAAAAGATTAATGCATCTGAAAATAGTAACAATTGTTGAATTCTTTGATTCATATGGAAACTACTTCCACCCCCCGAGTAAAATTATAATAAAAGAATAACTGTGAGATAAACTAAGAAATAAATAAGAAATATATATGAAGAGTTCATTTGAAAAAACAGATAAATGCCACATAAAAAAAAAATGAGAAGTCGCATCCATAAATCTATGATCACAACAACAACAACATTTGTCAGGCATCTACATTGTCATCTGAGGAGATTACAAACATCAAACATATTTCTAAAACATGAACATGAACATGTGGAGTTATCTGCTTTTGCTATAAAACAAACTTTTAATATGTAAATTTTTTTTTTAATTGCCTCTATTTATTTAGTTATTATTACTTAATCTAAACAACCTAACTGCAGTTTGATTGATATTACTTGGAATGCGCAATAAAAAAACGGAGTGCTTATTTACACTAAGTGCAAATAGCTGGCCTTATTGAGATCCAGAACACAAGATCCAGGGGGCGAGGATCCAACTCCTCCCACCATATATATACCTAAACCTACCTGTCTCCACCCCCTGATCCCTAAACCCACCCATCTCAAACCCTAAACCTACCAATCTTCGCCCCCTAGATGTGGATCCAGCCCCACTTCCTGGATCTTTGTTATGCAGTGGAGGGCTACTGGCCTTGTTGCAAAGGCTATTTACACTAACTCTGCGAACCAATGTGTGATTGGGATGGTCAAGACTGAAAAAAGACGCTTGTTCAGCATCAGTTTCAGTGGCATAGATGGTGAGGTGCGTGCTTTTTGATGCGATTGACCCGAACTTTTTTCTCCCTTTTCAAATCTCATATTGCATCGGAAAGGCATTTATTTTCAATAAAAATGAAGAAAATAATAACAAAGTTGAAAATAAAGTATTGGGTAGGGTTAGGGTAGGTGTAGGGAGGGCTTTATTGTCCCAATAAGGTCATCCATTTAATAATTTGAATTAAAACTATAACTTACACTCAATACGTTATTATTGCGTACTGTTTTATAATTACTACAATACTGAGGTGCAAATAATTGCCACTATAACACTTGATTTAAAAAAATATATTATTGGGAAATATAAACTAATTTCTTCTTTTTTTATTTCTTTTACTCTGAGGCAGATTCATGAGCAATACATATGACTCATCACTAGTAATATAGAGAAAACTGAAACATTTTCATTTTTTGTTGGCAATGCTGACTGGATGTGATAAATAAATAAATAAATAATAATAAATATATTTATATATAAACTCAAATGTAAAATTTCATTGTTCCTTCCTTACACATTAACAGATGTACTGTATACACATCCACACAAAATGCTGCAAAACTGCAAATGTTCTTCTAGTTCTACCACTAACATATGTAATTTCACACCCCACTAAGTCTAACCTAGAGCACCTCTGCATCACCAGACATCTCCATTTTAGCTTAGAACTGTGGGCAATTATTTTTTTCCTACACATATAGAACAAATCTTGTAAAATTTATTGGTAAAATGGATGTTCATAGACAAAACTCCAGCAAATCAGAGTTATTATAGATAATCACAAGGTATTATTATAAAGTAGATAATTGATTAGCTAATGGAAGTTTAGGGCTAAGTACGTAGAAGACATGATCCATAACAAACCTGCACAAACAAATAACAGGAGAAAAGGGGTGGTGTGTGTCTCACATACTCTTTAAATGCAGCTGAATAGAATAACATTCAGCATATACCTTATGTTACGCTGTAACCAAACTCATACATGTGCATGTGGAAAAAATGTAATTCAGAGAGGATTAGCATAATTATCTCCTCATGAATAGGAAACACGAACAACAGGATTAAAACACATTACAGACCCTACACACAATCATACAATAAGAAAGTAATCACCACCATCAATTATGTATTATTCTGCTGTATTGCAATATGTTATGAGGGGCCGTACAAGCCATAATTCATTCTGGTGCTCTCACACACATACATTGTCCTTTCACATATATTTCTTTTCTCACACACACACTTCTATTCTCTTTTCACATACATATATTTATATTCTCACACACTTACATTGTCCTTTCACATTCATATATTTAACTCTCATATTCATATATTTTACGCACACGTTTATACATTTTGCTCTTATGCAAATGTATTCAAAGTATACATTTAATATTATAAAAAATAAATGTGTGTAAGAAGAAAATGCATGTCTAAAAAAAATATGTATATGTAAGAGAAGAATATATGTATGTGTGAGAGAGTATGATGAAAACGGAAGAAAGGTAGGCGCAGCCTCAGCCGTGTTGCCAGAGACACTTAATATAAGCGTCTATGGATTTTTTCCACTATGTGACAATTTAGGAAGTGAATAAAGTGGTAGGTGGCAGAATCAGGTTAGGGTCAGCGATATTTTTATATTATTTCCATTACTCAAAATTTGGACTCATTGCGGTTTATTTCTTTTTAGATAGTTTTGTTTGTTTTTCGTAGCAATATATGGCAACACTGCATCTCCGGCATTTAAACTGACACGTGTCTACTACACCGGACGCAAGCGGCCTGGCGTGATACAATATAGTATATAATGATGCTGTCTACACGGGATGCGGCGCAACATGATAAATTCCCGACAGTAAAACTGATGCATCATTCTATTCATGGCGTACTGACACAAAGTTCAAATGATTTGCAATAGTCGCTTTGTTGCGTCCAGTGCAGACTACTAGACTGTTGCAGCGCGGCGCGTCCAGTGTAGACACCATATGGTCCATATACAGTGCGGGAAGGTTATTCTTGACAGGACACCATTCGGTAACACAAACGTAGTGATCATCATGATATTACAAAGATGCACCGAAGACGGACACGAAGAGGAGAGAATAGTCAGATAAAGCAGATAAAATACTGTACCAGAGAACAAATTCATTGTTTGAGATGCTCGAAATGGAAGAAAACCATAAATATTGAATTGGGATGGGGGTTATTATGAATATATTTCTGAGGAGAACTGTCTTCAGAAAAGTTTTGATGGCATTTTCGTTTCCTCTTACCTCTTACCTGTTTATAAGCGCGGAGCTGTGTACAGCAGTGCAAACGCTATGTTTCTATTGCTGTTCTATAAGCGCCACCTGCTGTCATAAAGTGAATTTGTCTTTTCATCAGAATCAGAAAGAGCTTTATTGTCAAGTGTGTTTACACACACACACACACACACACACACACAAGAAATTTGTCTTGGTGTCAGGAGCTTCAGTACAGAAAGTACAGACATAGTGCAGACATGCATATAATTAAGGTAATAAAACACTAATAATAAAGAGTAATAATAAAATATTTATTCAGCTCATCTGATGTTTTAGTTTTGTGCAGTTGCTTCATGTTGCAGATATTTTTGTTTGTTTGCTTAAGGTTAGTTTGACCAGTAACAGAGCAAAATAAACAATTAAAGGTGCAATAGGTGATTGTCTTCAGAAACATTTTTTGTTATGCTGGTTGAAAGTCTCTTCACATCCTGATAGCAATCATTAAGTGAAGTGGTCTAAATGTATTTATCTGTATTTATATATTATGTGGAAGGTGTTGGACCAGGAAATGTTCGTCCAATCAAAACGCTTGGTCCGAGCGTTTTAATTGGCTTTCCTACCTGCCTGTCAACATATGTATTTAATTTAGTTAACACACCCAATTTACATAACCAGCTCGTTAGAAGTGAGCTCTGTGCAGGAACTGTGTTCCGATTGACATGCTCCCTACACAGTGTTCATTGCTCCCTACTCCCTGAGCAGGGAAAATCCGTTGAAGTTTATTTAACTTCGGAACATTCATTCACGCTGCACAGCGTCTTCACACACAGATGAAACTTACTAGCGAAGTGTGAAATAATATACCTCTGTAAATAAATACAATTTAAATTCATGTCTCGGACACTTTAATGCCCTTTGTATGGTACGCTCGCTTTGAACTGGAATCATAGCGGAATATTTGGCGATGTCCACTTCGCAGGGCACTTATGACATACGGTCGAATAGAACAACCGTGATAAGATATTAAATGTGCGGGAGGGAGGGCGTGAGGACTGTAATTGGAAACCGTTGATGTAGCCTATTGTAGTAATTTAATGTTGTCTCTGATATTCTGCTCTTTGAGCGTTTGTGTGTTCAGGGGGTGTGGCTTTGGACGGCGATTGCTGGGAGGGTGGGACATTCGCTTTAAGTGCTATCAGGCTAAAGTTAGTATTTTCCGAGATCTCCTATTGCACCTTTAATAAATGAAAATAAATAAATAGGCAACGAGTTTGGGAATCGGCCCATTTTAATATAAAAAATCGGCAATTGGATTTGGTCACGAAAAATCCTGATCAGTGCATCCTTTGTGCATAGATCTGTAGAACAAGTTGGTTACATAACGATATTTTAAAATTAAGATTAAAAAAAAAAAATGTACTTGAAAAGAAAACAGGATGACTTTGAATAGCATTGTTGTGTTAGGATGAGCTGAGCAAGTCTGAACATGTAATTCCTGGGCTGAGAGTGACTTCCTACTTAAACAGGAAGTAATGGATACCAAAAAAAAGTTAGACATGTATGTATGTGAATGGAGAATGTATGTGTGTGAAAAAGAGTAGAAATGTATGTGTGTTTAAGGAAAATGTGTGTGTGTGAAAAAGAGTAGAAATGTATGTGTGTGTAAGGAAAATGTGTGTGTGTGAAAGCAGAAATGTATGTATGAGAATGGAGAATGTGTGTGTGTGTGAGAGTAGGAATGTATGTATGTGAATGGAGAGTGTGTGTGTGTGTGTGAGAGAGTAGGAATGTATGTATGTGAATGGAGAATGTATATGTGTGAAAGCAGAAATATATGTATGTATATGTAAGGAGAATGTATGTGTATGAGAGTAGAAATGTATGTGTGTGAGAGCACCAGAATGAATTATGGCTTGTACGGCCCCTCGTAATATGTATATATATATATACACACACACACATATAAAAATATTTACTGAATCTCAAAATTAGTGAGGAATGAACTTTAAGACAATACTTTACATTTCTTATATTTTAAATATTTGCTTAATGGCATATTTTTATTTTTATGCCATGTTAAAGAGATTAAAGATGTCAAATAGTCAAATCCTTAAGATATTTCCTAGTTTTATGCAGTGTACATATGAATCAGTTGGCCCTTCTGTCACTTATGGTAGTGGGGTTTATAAAGAAGATTGTTGGCATCCATATGACCCACCCAAGGCAGTCAGAGTGCAGAAGAAACACTCTCTATCATGAGAGTGAGAAAATTTGCTTTGAAGAAAAGGGAAAAACTCCATCGTCAAAATGCATGAATATGTTTGCAAATTTTAAACAAAATTATGGAGCTCATATATCCAGATAAAACTAATTTTTTATAAAAAATGGATACTGAATACAAATACTGCATTCATAAGTAAGTTTCATTTATTTGATTCAAAGGGAGAACAATTGTAAAATTCAGTGCCAAAACAAAATGCAAATTCGGAAGCTTAGATTCAGAAACACACTATACACACACAGGAACACTGGCTATCCCTCTTCAGCTCAATGTCATTACAGACCGCTGTTACAAGACCTTCTGTTCTCTCATTAATGGCTAGACCAGAGGGTGGTATCTCTACAAATAATGACATGAAACAATAGCAGCCAGGTCACAAATGCCATCAGGTGTGAGTAACAGCCTCCATACAGCATTTAGATAAAGAACCAACCTGACAAACATGACTTAAAATCTGCTAATTAAAAACAACTGCTCAGAGGGGTCTCAAAATTCAACATTCACAAACACTGTGCCCAGATTACTGTATGATGTCATTCACAGCAGCTATTAAAAGAAATGTGAAAACAGAACACTATCCACGGAGTGTGAACACAAGCTCATTTTCACTGCTTGGGAGCACAGTAATTTCATGGCTGGTGCCTTCAGTACTGAAGACGCTATTCAAAATTACAAAGCAATTGTGTGTGGAAACAAGTCAACAATGTACAGACAATCGTAATTAGCACTTCAAACAAAGGGTGTCATCAAACATTATGCACAGACAAAATTAACCAGTTTTCTCTGGGTGCTCAGTACCATTGAGTTTTTTCATGGCCTCCAGGGTTTTGCATATGTTAGCTACTGCTCAGCAGCTTTAGAAGACTGTAGTATAAATCGGCCCTACCCTCAGGCTGTGAACCAACAAAAGCTTCACTGGGTGTACAAAACCACCCAGGCGCATTTGAAAAATGTGCCTGTGGTGTCATTTCTGCAAAATGATATTGATGTTGCTTCTTGACACTTTCAAATTGAAATGTTCAGTGATTGGCTCTAGAAGTGTGCTCAGTTCGTCCTATAAACAGATGAGCACGAATGTGGCGATGTTTTATTATAATGGTTGTTGTACAAATGGCAGTTTGGAAATGAAATATCAGGTGAGTGGTGGTAAGGTTAATGCTCATTTTAATAATAAATCTTGTTTGAAAATAACGGACCACCTACACTAAACTAAACCTATCTGATATAACGTGACATAAAAACACTCTTTTACTGTTATTTTATTGTGACTGATGTTTCTCTCTCTCGCTCTCTCTCGCTCTCTCTCTCTCTCTCTATATATATATATGTGTGTGTGTAATCAAATAAAATGTATTTATAACAAAACATACCATTTTTATAGTCAAGCAAGATGCTGCACAACAGAAATGTATAAATGACTAAAAATTTCTTAGTCATAGGCGCCAATCTCGTGCAAAACAGATCTAAGACGATGAACTATGACGAGGAACAGCTTTTTAGTGATTATAAGGGGGTTATAAGGGAAGTGCTCTTTGTGTGCTTTCTAGGCTATAATCTATTCAGAATTTGTATAAAACTTTTGTTTTTCAGCCACATACATGCTGCAAATTTTCGGGAATGACAAGAGCAATGGACAGGACAAAAATATAGCTACATGAAAATGTATGTGCATTGAGGCTAGAACAAACAAATTTCTGAAGCACCCTCAGTATTTGGATAAAGTTGGATAAAACTGTGCTTGATCAGTTTTCATTATTAGTAACTCATATTTAGGCGATCGCATGGAGTTTTATGTCGTAGTAGGCTATGCTTCAAAGTCAGAAAAAATGAGCAGGATATTTGTTAATTTCCTCTGTGAGAATCTCTATACAGTTAGAGTAAACATTAACGCACACAGGCTTTAGTGTGAATTTAGTGTGAATCATAAACAATGTGATATGCGGCCAGCCAATGTTAACTTTATTTTCATCAAAACACAAAACATTATTTACCCCATTTGTATCTGCGAGGCGTCCGTTACACATGTTCCCTGTATGTAAATGTCAGTATTCATGAATGTCAAATGTCTGTATTTTGCACTCTGTGTTTCTGTTTGCGAACTGAATTGATCTGAATGATCATTAAAGAGGTCATGAACTGAGAAATCAAATTTTCTTGGTTGTTTTGAAATGTAAGAGGTCACTGTACTATAAAAATATTCAGTGAATTTCAGAGCTCAAAACTTCCTCATTAGTCCAAAAATGGCTTTTATTGAAACCAAGCTCAGAAAACGACTCCTTTCAGATTTCATCACATTATGACGTTGATCTGCAGAATCAGATCAATGTTACACAGAAACGTTACTACTGGTGGGCCTTCGAGGCACTGCGACTAAACCTCTGCAGATGATCCAGAATGCAGCAGCACATCTGGTCTTCAATCAGTGAAAAAGAACATACGCCCATACCCCTCTTGATCTCACTCCACTGGCTCCCAGTTGTGGCCAGAATCAAATTTCAAGTCTTGAGACTGGATTCTAGGACTGCCACTACAACGGAACCTCTCTACCTAAGTACACTACTACAAGTGTATGCCCCTTTCTGCCAGATAAGATCTCTGAATGAGTGATGCCAAAAATCACTTGCCAAAACCTTAACCCTCTCCGTTCCTCTCTGGTGGAATGAACTGCCAACCTACACCTAAATTGCTGAGACCACATCTTTCAAGAAACAGCTGAACAAACAATTTTCTGTAAGCACCTAACCATGTTTGCGAACATCCAGAAAATGGCTGGGTACAGTGATTTAGAGGAGAATTTCAATATGACGGAATGCGCAGATAATTTTGAACAGCTCTCAGTGCTGAAGGACTGTTTTAGGAAGCTGGTGTAGTTGCTTCAGTTAGTTACTTCCAACAGGGCCAATCTACATTCATCACCACAAACAATATGCGATGGACACACATGCCAGCAGGACCTGCTTTCTCCCAAGGATTTTTTTTCTTCATAAGGATCTTTTGGAGATTCTCCTTCCTAGACACAGTGGCTTTTGGTTTGCTTACAACAGCTTACAGACACATATTCATTTTTAGTGTCACTGTAAATTGAATATAAAACATTACTACTGCAGTCATTTTCTGTAAACAGTGTGCATTGTATAAAGTTCTATATAAATTACTTTATTTGATTTAACCAGCTGAAACCAATCAGAGCCAAATAGTTGCCTTGTATTGTGTGTTATAAAGAGATACAATCCGTTCCTGTATATTTTGACCAGACTGTTTTGGTGACCTTTGGCTTCTATCGAATGGACTAAAAAACTAAATATTTCTGAAAACGTCTTTTATGGTAAAAAAAAATGTAAGTGATCTAGTTTTACAAGAACATGGGGTTGATTAATGAGGACATTTTTATTTCTGGGCGAACTATTCCTTTAAGAATCAGGCAACTTTTTACATTGCTGCATCTTTCGTGCAGACAGAAAAACAACAACAACAACAGAAAATCTCACACAACCTTCAGAGGTTTTTAGTTTGAGGATATTCTGTTTTTGTGTCTTGTATTCCTGTGGTGTAATTGCCATAAACTACTTGAAATAGCCAAAAGTTCAAAGTTGAACATGCACAGTCTAGACGGAAATGAGTCTACTTCAGCTGGAATTTCCTCCCACCAAAACAAAACAGCAGACAGCTTATCAAGGCAGTTCCGACTCAGCTCACTGCCTAAAATTAAAGACAACCTGTACAGCCCGTCATGTAATATAAGTAATTGATAATGTATAGCCAGCCATTATCATAAAATAGCACCCGCATGCAAAAAAAGAAGTCTTGTATGTGTAATGTTGCTTTCAGTTGATATGAAATGCATTAAACTAGCAAAGCTGTGTATGAAATCCCTTGCCTGGGTCTACAGTCAAATATGTATAGTCAAAAATATGTACCACATTTCCAATGCTTTGTCTCTTTCTCCTAGGATTGTAAAACAAGACTTTATTCAGTCCATTCAGATGCTGCTCGGAGTAAACAAGATCCATCAATGAAGCCACACTGAACTGATGGATTAACGGTCAGGGCCACTGGGCATTTGTCTGCAGGCCATCCTTCACACCATTAATTGCCCAGAAACCATTTCTCACATTTGCACTAAAGGTTACGTCTAGCTCAGATTGGCCCTAATCATGCATTTAATCTCTCTGAGGCTAAATTTTGCAGAAATGTAAAACTAAAAATACTATTACAATTTTTTATTCTGTGTATATTTACCTGTACACAAACGTGCTCAATTTAGCCTTAATCTCTTTGAAAACATGTTTAAAGTTTGAAAACCGTCCTAATATATAAAATTTTTCATTCAAGCCACAAGGAGTTGCATGGTTAGTAAATGAAACCTAGTAACTTTGTTGTTAGACTAAATGCTATATCTGACCAAATTATAATGTCTTTACCATGTGTTTAACAACAACAATAACAACAATGTGCATTTCCAATATAGAATTACAAATTAACTGCGAAACTAACTGATTGAGTTGTGCTGTATACTGGCATTCGCAACATTCTTTGACATTCTCTGCATAGTCTGCAGAGACAGCTCTGACGTGAGCCCCATATTTGGCCCAATTTCACGGGATTGTGCCTGTTCCAAGCAGCTCTCTGTGCTTTACTTCACTGCTCTATCTGTATCTTGTCTAAACCATAGAAACAGGATAAGCAGTCACCCTATTACAAAAAAAAAAAAAAAAAAAAAAAACCTGCTAGAAGCCAAAATGGAGCAGGGATGGTAATAGCACCACACAGTGCAGGTCAGGGTAATGCAATCACAAAATAAAACATGCCTGTCATCATTTACTCACTCTCATGTCATCACAAAGCTGTAAGAATTTAATAATTTTTTTTTCTGTGGAAGACAAAGGTATTTTAAAGAATGCTGGTAACCAAACAATTTTGGAACATTAAAGGTTTAGTTCAAGCAAAAAAATGAAAATTCTGTCATTAATTGCTTATCCTCATGTCGTTCGATACCCATAAGACCTTCGTTCATCTTAAGAACACAAATTATGATATTTTTGATGAAATCCAAGAACTTTCTAAACCTGCATAGACAGCAGGGATTCAATGATTTCTTCAATTCCGGGACAATCTTCCGCCATTATCTACGCATGCGTGTGGTGCTGAGGTAGAACATGCATCCACTTCACCTTGTTCACAAGCAGAGGAAAGCAATGTGCATGCGTTGATAATGGCGGAGGATTGTCCAGGAAGAGAAGAAATTGTTGAATAAAGTTGTTATTTTTGTGCACAAAAAGTATTCTCGTAGCTTCATAAAATTACGGCTGAACCACTGATGTCACATTGACCATTTTAATGACATCCTTACTACTTTTTTGTACCTTGGTCGTGGTAGGACCCTTGGTGCCTATGAAGCATCAGAGAGCTCTCGGTTTTCATCAAAAATATCTTAATTTGTGTTCTGAAGATGAACGAAGGTCTTACGGTTTTGGATCGACTTGAGGGTGAGGAATTATTGACAATTTTCATTTCTGGGTGAACTATCCCTTTAACTTCAATTGTATAGGAAAACTATTACAACTGCAGATGTTTTAACTATTATAAAACAAGTTATGAAATTTTGATTAAAGACTACATAAGATCTATAAAAAACGCATGGATTAATTATTCACAATAAAACCACATGCATTAAGGTTATTTTTGATTTCTTCATCTTTATTGTAAGATTTATAATTCCTCTACATTTGTATTTTTAACATATCATTTTATTATATTTCCTCACAAGGTGGTAGGGTATACATATTTATTTAGAATACAAAGTACGTTTTTGGTTTATGCATGTGCATGGATAACAATTTAGGCAGTAAATTGTTCTTTCCCTCACACAATGCAGTTAGAATACAATCATTTACCAGAGTTACACGGATAAAGTGGCAGATATACGCCCCCCCTAAATTTTTTAAATGCATTAAATATTTAAAGGTGCAGTAGAAGATCTTGGAAAATGCTAACTAGCCTTTATAGTGATGAAAGCGAACGTCCCACCCTCCCTGAAAATCGCCGTCCAAAGCCACGCCTCATGAATGTATTTACGCACACAGACCAGACAACCAGAGACAACATTACTACAATCAGAGGTGGGTAGAGAACCCAAAAACTGTACTCAAGTAAAAGTAAAAGTACTTCTAGAAATATTTACTCAAGTAAAAGTAAAAGTAATAGTCTGAATAGTTACTTGAGTAAGAGTAAAAAAGTATCGGATAAAAAAACTACTCAAGTAGTTAGTTACTAGTTACTTTGGATCATATTGGTACTGAATATAGTCTATTTTTATTTAGATATATAGATTACATTTATGTAATGTGTATGTGTATCCACACACCCACACACACACTGCCGTTCAAAATATATATATATATATATATAATAATGTAATTTCAGTGATGCAAATCAGAATTTTCATCAGCCTTTACCCCAGTCTTCAGAGTCACATAATCCTTCAGAAATCATGTTGATTTATTATTATCAGTGCTGCTCTTTTTAGCTTTCTATTCATCAAAGAATACTGAACAAAATGTCACAGGTTCCAAAAAATATTAAGCAGCAAAACTGTTTCCAACACTGGTAATAAATCGATATATTATAATGATTTCTGAAGGATCATATGACTCCGAAAACTGGAGTAACAGCTGATGAAAATTCTGATTTGCATCACTGAATTAAATTATATTTTAAAGTAAATTAATTATGTATTATTCTATAACCTCTGAAACCTCTGAAAACACCTAACATGACTGCTCTGAACATAACGAAACAAATGCATATTGACGGATCTTCTGTTCTGCAAAATGTAAACAAATGTAGCCTATATTTTTGCAAGCGTAAATATAGTAAAAATATGAATATTAATTGTGTCTAGAACAGCTCGCGCGCCGCTGAGCAGAGCTAACGCGGGTTCCGCGAGTGTTCATTTCATACTCTGTGACAGCTTATTTAATGTATAAATTATACATTGTATTTAATGTAAGGTACATGTACAACAAACTGGTAATGTCATAGTGGTATCGTGGCCTATAGCACACACGGTGTTCATCTAATAAAAGATCTTCATATAGCTCTAGCAAACAAGCCTTTGCAGATTTGCTTTCAACTGACTGTAGATCCAAAGCCACGTCTTCAGCGCTCTTGATGTTCTTAAACTCTCTGTTATCTGAGTGAGAACTGCTTCAGAGACTCAGAGCGTGCGGCAGGGAACTGAACGAATCATTCAAACTAATTCTCGAACCGATTCACTGGTTTGCCAACTGGTTTGATCAAGCCTTTGAACAGAATCGACTCAAAAGAATGAATCATTCGCGAATGGGCATCGTTCATTGCCCAGAGAAAAGTAGACGGCGCGTTTGGAATAAACCGAAGCATTTTTAACTTGTATTGCATTAAGATACAGTAACGAGAGGAGAGTCGCCCACAGTAACGAAGTAAAAGTACCGTTTTTTCTCTAAAAATATACTTGAGTAAGAGTAAAAGTACCCATTTTAAAATATACTCTAAAAGTATTAGTTACCCAAAAAATGTACTCAAGGAAATGTAACGAAGTAAATGTAACTCGTTACTACCCACCTCTGACTACAATACATCAAATGGCATTAACCGGTGAGAAAACTTTATAGCACAGTTAGTAAAAGTACTACAATACCAGGAAGGAAGATCAGGTTGTTGATGTTTGCCTGCCATTCTCACTCTGTCTGCACAGAGAGTACTGATCAGGCTGATGACGTATCCTGTCTGTGCGAACAGGATGTGCAGACATATGCAAATACATATGTTGACAGGCAGGCAGAAAGTCAATGAAAATGCTCGGAACAAACATTTTGATTGGAAGAACATTTCTTTGTACATATTTTCCACAGGATATATAAATGCATATGTAACCCTAGACCACAAAACCAGTCATAAGTAGCACGGGTATATTTGTAGCAATAGCCAACAATACATTGTATGGGTCAAAATTAACCAATTTTAATTTATACCAAAAATCATTAGGATATTAAGTAAAGCTCATGTTCCATGAAGATATTTTGTAAATTTCCTACCATAAATATGTCAAAATTTTTGATTAGTAATATGCATTGCTAAGAACTTCTTATTGCGATTTTCTCAATAATTAGATTTTTTTTGCAATTTTACCATCTACAATAGACATATGATATGTTTAGAAGAAAAAGAACTTCTTGAGAAATTAAGACATATCAAATTGAGCCTTCAGGTGACATCAGCTGACACAAAGAATGTCCTTTTGTAGAAGACGTTTGACCCTGGTGTCACTGTGAAGCCTTTTAGAAAGAACTACTAGCTCATTAAGCAAAACCTGTTTATATGTTCTATCTTCTACCTAGATTGAAGACTGAAGGAATAGTTCAGCCAGCACATGTACATTTTGTTTACTCACCATCATATTGTTCCAGAAAGCTATGACTTATTTAAAATAATGACAATTCAATAGAATTGACTGTGTATTTTAGTTTACTATAAATACAAAGTTCTGTCATGAAATTCTAGAGGCAAAGGACCGCAGGTCGATAGGTTCTAACTGAATCTGATATAATTACATCAAAATTCACAGGCACAATTGATTTCTTTCAGCAGCCAATGAGCTTGTTGTTCAACATTCAAATACTTGGCTAGTGCTTGCAGTAGGAGTTGCAGTGTGCTTCAGAAACCCTCCACCTTCCCCTGCTCCACCAGTATAGATATGCTTTGGGGTAATTTCACGTTTTATAAAAATAGGGGTTATTTAATTTGTGTTATATGTGCAGCAGCAGTATTTCTTACATGCTCACAGAAGCATGTCTGTGGATTATTGGCAGAAGCAAGTCTCGGTACTTGCTCTGCCGTAGCAGTGTACCAGATCTATTCCAAGAGTTGACATGGAAGAAATGCTTGTTAGTACATTTGGCAGTTCATTTCAACCATATTTCATAGATAAATATATACAATTAACATGCAGTCATGTGTCTGAAATTATTAGATTTAGTTTGCACTTAAGTATATTCTTTTAAAGTTTATTTCAGTAATAAGTACTCTTTTTAAAAGTATGCTAAAGTGTAATAGGGAGACACTGCATATTGGAAAGTTTGTGGAATTGATTTGCAGATACCGCAGTTACTGTTACAACTGACCAAAATGTATCAGCAACATTACTAATGGATCAGGTTTTTCTTCTGAGTTTGGAAAAGGGCAGTTTGTGCAGCAGATGAAGAATGTTGTTATCCAAGCCCTTGTCGTCAGCAGCAGTTTTGAGGTGTTATCAGCAGGCTCGCAATGACGCAGACAGAAATAGAGAGAGAGAAAGTGCTGGCAGCTTGACAGGGTAATCAATGCTGCCTCAGAGACCAGCTATCCCACAATTCCCTGTGTGTTGTGGACAAATCACAATGCCTTCACACTACAAAACGATACTCCCTGAGAATGAAGCACACTTCTTCTGATGTCAGAGACAACAGAAATAGAATAAAATCACGATGATATAATAGTTTAAACCCACGTAAAACAGTTGATTTGACCATTCTGTTTGTCTTGGCAGGGATTAGTCACATAACTGCCTTCTACATTAGAGTGTGCAGTTATTTCAGAAGCAGGGGAAGTATTAGATTATAATGAAAGATTATTCATTACATTTTATATGCACAGTAAGATATTGTAAGCATGGTCTGTTCATTCGTTTTGATTTTTTCCATGTTAACTTTGAGATATGTCCATGTGTGTTCTCAACACGCATATTCTTCCCTTGATTTTCCTCCTAAGTAACTTAAGCATACTGAATTTTCAATAATGAGCCAAAGTGAGAGAGAACCCACAGCTACACTTTCAGTGAAGGCCAAAGCAAAACACAATAATTTCATTCAATACTAATGGAGACCAACCATAAACCTCTCACAGATGCTCCACTGGAAGTCTTCAGCTCATTATCATAATGTATAATGCTAAATCCAATGAACCATTGCCAAACACAGAATCAGAGAGAGAGAAAGAGAGAGAAAGATTAGCTGTTCTGTATGGCTTATGAATTTCAATAACTGCATGGTGCCTTCCATGAATCCAATGTTTTTGTAATGAGAAGTAGATATATTAAATAACATATAATCTAACATGTAATTCACATAGAATATAGCTAGTAAATGTATCTATGTATCTAGGCCTTTAACATGGTGACTGCTCTTTATTTTTTCTCTTTTTATTTTCATGGGAAATACACAATTGTACTATAATCATACTCATTATAAACCAATATTTGATCCCAAATGTATATTTATAAATGTTGTTTAAATAATTTAATTAAGTTTAATGCAAAAAAAAAGGGATTTTAAACTGTATTTAGAATAGATTTTGGAAATTTTGGTCACAGCGTTGAAATAAAATCTATGGAAAATGAAACAGATGACATTATATTGTATTTTACCTCCTTTGAGGACATTAAGAGTACCTTATTCATGAAAGGTGCTGCATACAATGATAAATGTGAATACAGCATCTGTCTGCATCACCACATGTCCAAGAGAGAAGAAACTACATCATCATGGGACTGTCATGAATCCAGTCCGTAGCCTTCTGTCTGCTCACCACCACCAGTCGCGGCCTATTGGATAGGGAGTTGGACTTGTAACCCGAAGGTTGTGGGTTCAAGTCTCAGGTCCGGCAGGGATTGTAGGTGGGGGGAGTGAATAACCAACACGACTGAGGTGAGACCCTTGAGTAAGGCACCAAACCCCCAACTGCTCCCCGGGTGCCTCAGCATTGGCTGCCCACTGCTCCAGGTGTATGTTCACTACTGTGTGTACGCTTGGATGGGTTAAATGCAGAGCACAAATTCCGAGTATGAGTCACCATACTTGGCCACACACCACTTCCCTTTTCCCAGATGTCCTTCGCTTTAAGCTGGGCTCACACTGTGCGATTTTTAATAGTCTTTTGCGATTGTTGCTTGTCACACTGTATGAACATGATCCCCATGTCAGACTGTAGGATCTCAGTTGTCTTAATGTCAGACTGTACGATAAAAACGGACGTACTCAAGAAGACTTGTCCAGAGTTTTACGTCATCAATACGTGACCCGCGTTCTCTCGCTATAATGGTAGCTAGCAAACAACAGCAATGTGTAGCGTTAGTTTTATTAATTACATGCCTTGATGTTAAAAAACCCCCCCGAAAAAGACGACGTGTGTGGAGCAAGTCATGGCTGGGCAAAAGAGGCCTTTATGGACTTCCAGTTCTACAGAGCGAACTTGAGGTAATTTTGTTATTCGAGTTTAAACATCCTGCCCCTTATTAAATAAACTAAGTAAACTTTACTTTGTACATATATTGTTTTTACAAATAACGAAGTTGAAGTTTGAAGTTGTCGCGCTAATTGCGTCATCAAGTTCAGTGCTCCTATTGGTTCTTGGTTTGACGGTCGTCGTAGGAGATGTTACACTGCAGGAAAGTGTCTGAAATCTTCTGACACTGCCAGAATTTAATCGGAGGAAAAAATTTATCGCAACGGCCATTAATCGGCTGTCGGTGAACATGTCAATTGCGTTCAAGTAGCGGCCACTTAGGGCCCCGGGGAATCAGGGGGCCCCATCTGATATTGCAGAAACATATTTGCAGCGTTGAGCAATATAGCCAATCACAGACATATCTGTTAATTTCTTGAACGCAATGACCAGTAGTGTTTAAGTTAGAATCCACTCACCGCACAAAATGGCGAGTTTGGGGAGTTCTGCAAGCTCAGGAATCCTCTCATTATAACAAAGTGTAGATGTGATGAAAATAAGAGATTGCTTGTGCAATGCAGAGAGCTTATTAACGGAACGTCGTGAGATTGCAATAAACTGAAGTGAGTGACAGCTTTTAGTGATTATATGAGGGGGCGCTCTTTGTGACCATTCTAGGCTGTATATTACTGTTTGACTGTCTCAGAACAGAGATATTCACCTCAGTAAAGGAAGTATTGTGTTTCCAGTCATAATTTTATTTGTCTTGATGTATTAAAATGACTCTCTTGTGTGCTTTTTCTTGGCACGGCAGTGCACACTGCCACATAA
The DNA here is from genome assembly GCF_936440315.1 of Barbus barbus. Lineage (NCBI taxonomy): Eukaryota > Metazoa > Chordata > Actinopteri > Cypriniformes > Cyprinidae > Barbus > Barbus barbus. Next base: position 12,509,690 of record NC_136741.1, read on the forward strand.
TCATATAAAATGCACGTATAAATGTACTTGTGTAAATGCACGAATGCGATGACTGGAGATTTTTGCTTAATAATAGATTACATTTTAGATTTGTTTCTCGGCAACTCCTACCGTATGCCTTCAGAACACTTGGACTATGGAATGAGTTGCATGGGATAATTTCATGTTTGTAAAAAGATTGAAAAAGTTTACAATTTATTAAATGGCCAAGTGCAAGCATTTTCTTCTTCAGTGATCTGAAAAAAAAATTATGTACCCTAATATGGGTTTAGAACAGCATCAGGTTGACTAATTACTGGTTGTGAAGGGATAAATAAACTATAAACCAACTATAAACTAACTGTAAGAGCGAGAGTGCAAAATAAGGGTTAGGCATAAAAGAGCACCAGGTTATTATGTTGGGGCCCCATACCTAGAATTTGCTTAGGGCCCCCACATCACTAAGTCCGCCCCTGTTTATATATATATATATATATATATATATATATATATATATATATATATATATATTTATTTATATGCTCTCAGCAGGGTCATCACAAAGACAGACATGCCGTTTTTAGGGTGACGTGCAAATGATTGAGAAATGCATGCTTTCGTGGAGTGGACTGGTAAATGATTTTTAGCTATTAACAACTTACATTCTACTTTCTACCTCACAAAATTCTGTCACAGAGATTTGCGATTGCACCACATCTTTTGGTGTCAATTCTGATAGTTTTGAAATTAAGAAAATATTGTGTTTGCACTTGTCTGTCTGTCATGTTTTTCTTTATTTTGTACATATTTTTAAGAAATGTTTTTTTGTAGGATTAGAAGTAGGAGTGGGATTAGCCAGTCAAAAATAGCAGATCAGGCCGCCCGCCCCTGTTTTTAAAGCTCTTCTACAAACTTAAGTGAAAATGTAATTGATTGCACCATTCATCCTCAATACTGCAATCACTCACCATAAACCCTGACAAAAGGCACTCATCACAGTAAGCAAAAGAAAAGAGCAACAGTTTTTCACTGTCTTGATCTTCATTCACTCTTTTTTTCTTCTTCAACCCACCCTGAGTTGACCTTCAGCCGAAAAAGAATCAGTGTCTTTCTCCATAGAGATTTATGGTCTCTAATAGGGGGGGACCAGGCCAGAAGTGACTCACAGGGGGCTCGGATTCTTCTCTATATTCAGCAGAGGGAGTTATGTTGTAGAGGGCCATGGGACCAGAAGGTCACTGTCTGAGACATTTTCAAGGTTGCCATCTGGGCCCAAAAGAACCCATCATTGGCCCTCCATGTTATTGTCATTCCTATAAGGCTCCAGAGTGTTAAAAAACTCTGCAATAAAGAGAAAAAAAGCTCTCTTTTGAAGAAATTGTTCAGTTCTGTTAAGGCCAAAGGGCTTTTGTTTGGTATTGGCTCACTTGTGTTTCTGCTTTCTGCTTCAGTCATCCAGCAGGCTGCCATGTGGAGGTCGTGGGAGCAGAGATCTCTCTCCATTCTCTATCTGTGCCATAATCCTATTGCTGTAATCCCCAGAGGTCAGACCTTCTCTTTTTCTCTTTTCTTCTGTCTTTCTTTTTCTTACTTTTAGTCTCTCTCTTACTTTCTCTCCCTCCCTTGATTATTTTGTTTTCATCGATATTTTGGTAACACTTTACAATAAGGTGTCATGTGTTAACATTAGTTAATGTATTAACTAACATGAACAAACAATGGACAATGCATTTATTACACTATTTATTAATCTTTGTTAATGTTAGTTAATGAAAATACAGTTGTTCATTGTTTATTCATGTTAGTTCACAGTGCATTAACTAATGTTAACAAACACAACTTGTGATTTTAATGATGCATATGTAAATGCTGAAATTAACATTAACTAAGATTAATAAATGCTGTAGAAGTATTGTTCATTCTTAGTTCATGTTTACTAATGTTGTTAACTAATGAACCTTATTGTGTTACCGATATTTTTTATATTCTCTCTTTTTTATTCGATCTCCCTGCCTAATATGAGTGTTTCTTCCTTTTATGTCCCTTTTTTGCTTGTTTTATTAAAACTAACACATAACATAAATGCCATCATTTTATACCCTTTGTAACCTTGTCTCAGACCTCCCTTTGCAAAACCATCAAAAATTATTATTAATTATTATATTAATTTAACTATGATATATAAATACAGAGCTGAAATAGACAGACCATATCATTAGTGTGTCATTTTCCAATCAAGCTGTAATTCTGCTGAAGGACACATCAGATGCAAAATTCACTTTTACATGGTGTTTGAATTTAAATGTGTGTTGGCAGTGTGTGTACATACACAACCATCCTAAAATAATAAAAAAATGTTTATTAATTTGCATGATTATTTTAGATCTGTGTGGCAGCAGCATACAGTAAATAAATCAATAAATCCACTGCTCTCTTGTCTCCTCTGAGGCTGGGACTAAATAGTGTTCTGTGCTCGTCTGTGCAGCCAAAGGCAGAACAGTTAGCATGTTTTGCTCAAACTTTCACCATGGCATTAGAACTGCACACCGTTGTCGCTTGTGAAATCAAAACGATGACACCGTGGGTGGAAACTTACAGATTAAGGGGCGGTAAAATTATAATGAGATCCCTTTGCCACGTCACCAAGGGAGCGAAATTAGACGCGCTTGTTTTTTCAGACGCTTGCAGAAAAAGGCTTACTAAAACAAAGTTACTGGGTTAATCTTTTTCATGTTTCCTTGGTTGGTAGATACACTGGGGACCTGATTATAGCACTTAAAACCTGGAAAAGTCAGATTTCCATGATATGTGATCTTTAATTTGTATGACGACAGAAAGGCTCCACATTACACACACTAAAGACTGAAGTCTTCTAATTAAGTCATGAATCAGGATCATTGGCCTGTAATTGAGCATAAACACAAACGGGACACCCATGCTTAAAGAGAGACACTCTTACAGATTTACAGAGGGAAGATACTAATAGAGGTTCAAAAATAAAATCATACTTATTCAAATTACATGTACATGTCAGGCACATGCACACACAACACGACACAGACACAAGGCAGCTGCTGCCTCATGAAGTCAAATGAAAAGTAATGTTTAAGCTAATGGATTTAGAGGCCTGAAACCAACATTTGACCGTAAACAGATGAAGGATGGGTAACCACAGTGTCACGAATCCGGTTCGTGGTCTTTTGTCCAACTGCCACAAGAGGTTGCCTCTCCATCATATTGGCTCTCACACCACACAGACTGTCATATATTACCCTGGACTGCATTTCCCAGCATTCATTGCACACAAGTTCACACAGCTGTCTCAGTCACACGCTCACACCTGAGAACCATCTCGCAATCACACACCCTTTATAAACCATGGACTTCTTTTCACAGATCGCCGTATATTGTTCTGCGTATATCACTCCCCAAGTGTTAGCTGCCTTACCGAGCCCTGCTGTGTTTATGTCTAGCTCTGAGTCTGGTTCTGCGTTTAGCACTCTCCAAGTGTTAGCTGCCTTACCGAGCCATTCTGTGTTCTCTAAGTCTAAGTGTAGTTTGCTTTGTTTATAGTCTTGTTTCCTGTTTCCTGCCCTTGTGTCATGGATTTACCCTTGTCTCACCGTTTCGGACTCGGTGTTTACCTCGTTCGGATTATTGCTCAGTCTATCGGACTACCCCTCTTCTCAAGCCCTCTGGATATTGTTCACCGATCAAGGACCCACGCATGCCCTAGGATTGTGGCTGTGGTTACCTATGCCACAGCCATATCACCCTGCAGCCCAAGACTGGTTGCCCACTGAAGCTAAGCAGGGTTGAGCCTGGTCAGTACCTAGATGGGAGACCTCCGGTGAAAACTAGGTTGCTGTTGGAAGAGGTGTCAGTGAGGCCAGCAGGGGTGCTCACCCTGTGGTCTGTGTGGGTCCTAACGCCCCAGTATAGTGACGGGGACGCTATACTGTCAAAAAGCACTGTCTTTCAGATGAGACGTAAAACTGAGGTCCTGACTCTCTGTGGTCATTAAAAATCCCATGGCACTTCTCGTAAAGAGTAGGGGTGTAACCCCAGTGTCCTGGCCAAATTCCCTCTACCGGCCTCTATCATGGCCTCCTAATAATCCCCATACACTTGATTGGCTCTATGGCTCTCTCTCCTCTCCACCTGTAGCTGGAGTGTGGTGAGCGCACTGGCGCCGTTGTAGTGTGGCTGCCGTCACATCATCCAAGTGGATGCTGCACACTGGTGGTGGTTGAGGAGAGACCCCCCCACATGATTGTAAAGTGCTTTGGGTGTACAGCTATACACAATAAAGTGCTATATAAATGCATCATTCATTCATTCATTCATTCATTACTCTTGTGTCTTGCCTGTGCCATACCTGTTTGCTGGTGTTTTGACCCTGTCTGTTATTTGACTATGTTTATTAATAAAAGCTTGCAAATGGATCTAACCCATTACACACAGAATTCATGCATAGCAAAGCTCTGAATCAATAAAAGATTGACAGTTCCTCCAGCTATAAAAAAAAGTCTAACACACTTCAGAAACACTGTAAGAATATTGACTTCAATGTCCAGCACCAACATAAAAATGGATATGTAGCAGATTTTTACTTTGGGTGACATGATCATCCATAGCCAATTAACTGAGCACTTTTCAGAGACAGGGAATATTTCCCTGAAGTATTCTGGGATTTGCTGCTCCCTTCATAGTGAGTAGGTGATGCAGATCATACCAGTTCACATTAGTTCTGCTAAAAAAACGGAAGTCAGGTTTCATTAAATCTCCTGATACCATAATTTCAAGTTTGTTGCTAGCAGCCTTAAAGTAAGCTGGTGCTGCCACTTCTATATTGAAGCCACCACTTTCATCTATCAATTTCAAGTAACGCTCAGTCACAGGGAATAAAAACATTATTAAAATCATTATAAATCATGAAATCTTTCTCTGCACCTGAAACTTGGCTCTGGCAAGTAAATCAAGTTACAAAATGTAATTATATATAGAGTACATGAAAATAATCTCTGTCTCAGGAATGAACCAGTCTGCCAATGAAGTTAGATTAAATGACAATAAGCAGGCCTGGTAGGATTGTCTCAAGTGATAATTTGAATATAATAATAATAATAAAGGGTTGGTAAGCTTTAATCAACATTCAGCCTGTTAGACAAGACATTTCTTGAAAAAGGCAATGTGTTCTGAAATTCTGGAATGTGTCTGCAGTGTATACAGGTTTCGCTTTCACATGCAGACACATGCTCACAGATAATAAATTCATACACATACTGCGAGACGCACAGAAAATCCAGCACCAGTGGGGGAAACCTTTCCGTGGCTGAAACTTTAGCTTGTGGAAAGGTTTTAATCTTAAAAATGTGAAAAGCTTCAGTGTCTGATCAGATCAACTACAGGTAAGCACTGAAATCTGAGTATCACCTGTCAGACACCTTGAAACTGCTATAGTGATACCTACAGCCATGACTAGAATGTCACACAACACAATGGACTGCTTCACAGGATTAGAATAGAAGTGTAAATTTAAAACTTATGTACAGTGGTGTACATTTAATTAACTTACCCCCCCCCCCCCCCCATTTTCCTTCTAATATTATGACATTACTTACCCATTTCAATGCTTTACAATAAGGATTATAGTAAGATATATATAAAAAAGGATAAAGTAAGTATATATTATTGGGTTCTTCATAGCACAGCAAGTAAGATCAGCCCAATGGTTACATTATAGTAATTATGCGTGACATGGACCTTGTAGTTCAGTGAGTCACACAGTATGTTGATTCAAAAGCCAGTGAATGATATGTCAGGATTCGTGAGATGGATTCAAACCAGTAACTGCTGAGATTGTGAGTCTTTCATTGTGAGAACTAACCCATAAGTCATTTGTTAATGAATCAGACTACCCAGTCGTGCTGTATGTTTTGTTTTTGAAACAATATGAACTATGACACACTTGTTGTTCATCACGTCAGAAATGTGTAAATTTAAGTTAAGCTTACAATTAACTTAGATTTGAATGAACTGAATTTGAGAATATGTGGTTTTCTGACATGACATGATGGCATAAATGACCCATTTACTTCCACTGTTCCACTGTATTCCAAAAGGATACTACACTAACTGCAGGGACAGCTTTCCTGGAGAAACCTGGAGTGTTTTACTGAAGAACTCACTTATGAGAAATTTCAGTGACTCGTGGCTTTCCCCTACCTGAGATTTAACCAGCAACCTCCGTCTCTGACCACTAGACTGTTACCACCCCCACTGATGAGCAGATGCTGATCACATACTGTGTATATGTGAGTGTGAGAGAGATAGCTGTGTGTTGGCCAGACAGCAGGTGGGCTGTGAGCTCAATCTGCAGCCAAAGTGATGAGAACAGTAGAGCATGAAAGCAAGCAAGGTTCTTTATTTTTGACACACAGCTGTCACACGTGTAGCCCATGATACCCTCACATGACCACCTTATTTACACAGGCTTGAGGAATAAAGTAGTAGCAGAGTTGCGAAAGGCCAAGACTAATTATTTTTCTAAACTAATAGAAGAAGCTAGTGGAAATAGTTCTAAATTGTGGCAACATATAAATAGACTATCCAATTCAAGTAGAAAAAAACACTCACAAATAAGTGGTCTTAAAGTTTGTCATGATTTGATTCATGGTGATGAGGCTATTGCAAATACTTTTAATACTTTTTTTATCAAATCTGTACAAGACTTAGCTAGTAATTTTAAGTGTATCGAGCCATCTCTTGAAAAAGCTGACAATGTCCACATAGGCTTATTCTGTATTAAAGAGGTATCTTGTGATAAAGTCAAAAAGGTGATTGTAAATATGAGTAACTCCAGGTCTAAAGACATTTACAACATGCATGCTGCATTAATTAAGAGATATGAAAGCTGTCTCTTAGAGCCAATTACTTATTTAGTAAATTTATCTATACAAACAAAAATTTTCCCAGAGAGCTGGAAAAGAGCAATAATTGTACCAGTCTATAAATCAGGCGATAAGGAAGTAGCAGGTAATTATAGGCCTATTGCTATCCTTCCGGTAGTTTCTAAAATTCTGGAGAAAATTGTGGCAGAGCAACTATCGGAACATTTAGAGTCTAACCAGCTGCTTTATCCATTGCAGTTTGGATTTAGAGATAAACATTCAACAGAAACAGCTAATTGTTATCTGCTTGACAAAATTAAAGAAACACTGGATAAAGGAAATGTTGTCGGGGCAGTGTTTCTGGACCTAAAAAAAGCATTTGACACTGTAAATCATAGTATCTTACTACATTTAAATCAATTTAAAATATCCTCTGAAGCCTTACAGTGGTTTAGGTCTTATTTGGGTGGGAGACAGCAATGCGTTAGGGTTAATGGGGTTAAGTCACATTTACATGCTAACAACATGGGAGTACCGCAAGGGTCTGTACTTGGCCCATTGCTGTTTACAATGTATATAAATGACCTACCAAAATGCTGTCCAGGGGTAAATTGTCAGATGTATGCGGACGACACAGTGGCTTATGCCTCTGCTAAAACACCAAGTCTGGCAGGTGAGCACCTGACAAAGGCATTACAGAATATCTCGACATGGCTGGACTTATCTCATTTATCCCTTAATGTTAAAAAAAACGTTTCCATGTGTTTCTCTATACGAAATAGGCCTATAAGTAATATATTTGAGGTACAGATAAAAAATGAGGTAATAGAAGTAGTAAATGAAGTCAAGTATCTTGGAATTATTCTGGACAAAAATAAAAATTTTGATAATCACGTTAAGTATATCTGTAAGAAGGTCAAACCAACTATAAATTGCTTCCATTTTATTAGAAGGGATTTGTCTTGTCACACTGCTAAACTATATATGCATTCAATGATATTCTCACATCTATCATACTGTATTACATCATGGTCACAAGCATCTCCATCTAAATTAAAACGTCTCAGGTTACGTATGTAACCATGGTTCCCTGAAGGGAACGAGACGCTGCGTCGAAACGCATATGGGAACGCCTTCAGCGTGACCAGGCTCTGAATATGATGTGTAATCAGTCAAACAAGGGCGAGGCGTCACGGGCGGGGTGACGTCACGACCAGGAAGCATATAAGCACGTGCGGCAGAGCCGGCTTCAGCTTCAAGTCATGAAGCAAGCGCTGGCAGGGATGCCGGAAGTGTGGCAACGCGACGCAGCGTCTCGTTCCCTTCAGGGAACCATGGTTACATACGTAACCTGAGACGTTCCCTTCCAGGAACTTCGAGCTGCGTCGAAACGCATATGGGAACGAGATACCAACGCCGCCAGACTGACAAGTCCCTGCCTGGTGTCAGGACGAAAGGACAGAGGAGCCGGGAGTGGCTCGGATGCCGAGGTCATAGAACCTAACGAAAGTCAGGGGCGTGGACCACCCAGCTGCGTTGCAGATGTCCTGCATGGAACACCTGCCCAGAAGGCCTTGGAGGCCGCCACACCTCGGGTTGAGTGCGCTCTGACTCCCACCGGCGGGGGGAGCTCAGAGGCCTCGTATGCCAAAGCCATGGCACCCACAATCCACCTACTAAGAGGAGGGCTTCGTAACAGGAAGACCCCTCTTAGGCGGACCATAGCACACGGGCAGCTGGTCCGACTTTCTCCACAGGGAGGACCTGTGGATGTATGCGTCTAGTGCTCGCACTGGACAAATACGGTTGTGCTTCTCCTGGTCTGGCTCCCCAAAGGGAGGAGGACAGAAGGCCTGCAGTACGACCTTCGGAACATACCCCACGCAGGGGTAGAGGAATACTTTCACCGAACCGGGCGCAAAGTGAATAGAGGCCGTAGTCAGGGCCTGAAGGTCACTCACCCTCCTCAGAGAGGTGATAGCCAATAAGAAAACGGTCTTGATAGTGAGGAGTCTCTCAGTTATCTCCTGAATGGGCTCGAAAGGTGCATTGCACAGAGCCTCCAGAACCACAGCCAGATCCCACGTAGGGACGAGATCGTACCGGAGGCCTCAGCCTCAGCGCACCGCGGAGGAAATGTGTAACCAGGGGGTGTCTACCCACTGACTGGCCACCGGTAAGGGCGTGGTATGACGAAATAGCTGCCACGTAGACCTTAACAGTGTAATGGGTTACCCCTGTGGAGAAACGGGCCTGCAGGAACTCCAGTACTGCACCAACGGGGCAGTTGACTGGGTCGAGCTGGTGGTCCCCGCACCAAGAAGTGAAGAGCCTCCACTTCAAGGCGTACAGTTTCCTCGTAGAGGGAGCTCTGGATTGGAGGATGGTCTCGACAACCTCGGTTGACAGACCGGAAGCTATGAGCTGTGCCCCCTCAGGGGTCACACCAACAGCTTCCATCACTCCGGGCGAGGGTGCACCTCGGTGCCCCCGGCCTGTGAGAGGAGGTCCCTCCTGACGGGCACTTCCCACGGAGTGCCGTCGAGGAGAGATATCAGGTCCGAGAACCATACTCGGCCCGGCCAGAACGGTGCTGCTAACAGTAGACTGACCTCGTCCCGGCGCACTCTCGCCAGAACTCCAGGGAGCAGAGCGATCAGGGGGAAGGCGTACAGACGGAGCCTCGGCCACGTCTGTACCATAGCGTCCAGTCCCGGAGGAGCTGGAGGAACCAGAGGGGACATTGCGCTGACTCTCGAGTGGCGAAGAGGTCCACCTGTGCCTGGCCAAAAAACCTTCCAAATCTGCTTCACCCCTCAGGGTGTAGCATCCATACCCCGGGCCTCGGCCCCTGTCTCGACAGGACGCCTGCTCCCACATAAAGATGCCCAGGAATGTGCACAGCTCTCAGTGATAGGAGCTTGCCCTGGGACCACACAAGGATCTGGTGTGCCAGCTTATACAAGGGGCGCGACCGCAGACCTGGTGGTTGATGTAAGAGACCACTGCCGTGCTGTCGGTGCGCACCAGCACGTGGTGATCTCTCAGGTCTGGGAGGAAGTGCTTGAGTGCACGGAACACCGCTAACATCTCTAGCCGATTGATATGCCACGTCAGGTGGCAACCTCTCCACAGACCGCGGGCAGGGTGGCCACTCATGACCGCACCCCAACCGGTGAGGGAAGCGTCCGTCGCTAGCGAGACGCGGCGACAAGGAGCTCCCAACACCGGGCCCCGGGACAAGAACCAAGGATTCCATGTCGAAGGCACGGACACAACGGCGTGACACTTTGACAGCACGGAGTGAGTTTCCCCTCAGGGAGACCCCCTTGGTCTTGAGCCACCACTGTAGGGGTCTCATGTACAGCAGGCCAGAAGGTATCACGCTGGACGCAGCTGCCATGAGCCCCAGCAGTCTCTGACACTGCTTGACAGTGAGTGACTGGCCTTCTCGCACTCTCCTGACTGTAGTAAGGATCGACTCGATCCGAGCAGGGGACAATCGTGCCTGCATCGTGGTCGAATCCCACACCACGCCTAGATAAGTGATTCTCAGAACCGGAGAAAGCACACTATTCTTGGCGTTCAGTCTCAACCCCAGTTCTTTCATGTGGGCGAGAACGACATCTCGATGCCGAACCGCCAACCGCTCTGATTGAGCGAGGATCAACCAATCGTCGATATAATTGAGTATGCGGATGCCCTGAAGCCGCAACGGGGGCCAGTGCCGCATCCACACACTTGGTGAAAGTGCGGGGTGAAAGTGCTAGGCCGAAGGGAAGAACCCGATATTGGTACGCTTTGCCCCCAAAGGCGAACCTCAGGAACTTCCTGTGAGAAGGAAGGATGGAAACATGGAAATATGCGTCTTTGAGATCTATCGTGACAAACCAGTCCTCGGACCTGATTTGAGTCACGACCTGCTTGATAGTAAGCATCCTGAACTTCAGCTTTATGACTGAGCGGTTCAGTAGACGCAGATCCAGTATGGGCCTCAGCCCTCCATCCTTCTTCGGAACAATGAAGTACCGGCTGTAGAAACCGGACTGGGTCTCGTGAGGAGGAACCAACTCGATGGCTTCCTTCCTCAGCAGAGTACCAACTTCCTGTTCCACAACCAGAGCCTGCCCGGGGCGGACCGCAGTCATAACAACCCCGCAGAACGGCGGGGGTGGCCCGCCGAACTGAATACGATAGCCTTTCGCTACGGTCTGCAGGACCCAAGGAGACACATTCGGCAGCCGCTGCCAGGCTGTCAAATGCTCTACTAAGGGAATCAGTCTCTCGAGACTGACCTCTGGTGTTAGAGAAGCGGCCAGACCGCTGCTTCGCTGCGGCGCACCGGCAGGAGACGCATAATCTGGCGGCTGAGGCGAGTTTCTCGGCTCCGCGCTGCCGGGCAGACAAACCTGAGAAATATACTCGATGGGACCGGCTGTGCCCTGGAACAGCGGCAGGGTCAGCAGACAAGTCCCTGGAGGGCACCGAGGTGAAGTGGTCACAGAGTGCCGCGGTGCAAGCCACTCCACCCCAGTAGGGGTCGCCCTCCGCGGTCCTGGGGCTCGCCTGTCAGGACCTTTTGCGCGAGGAGCTGGTATGCGGAGGAGGCTGCGCCCGCCCAGCAGCCACCTGAGTTTAGAGAGCGCGCATACCCTCTGCCCACCAAAGATGTTGTAAGCAGAGCAGGAGCCTTCAAAGGCGATGCCGTGGAGGGAGACAGATAGCTCGCAAGCGTCTGTTCAACCCGCGGCATCGCCGCATACCCGCGCTCATTCAGTTCCCGCGGGAACGAATGGCCGGGACGAAAAGATTTCACCCGCGATCTCGACACCTCGGTGAGGAGATCGGGGAAAACGGAAGGCTCCTGTGTAGAAGTAGCTCTCTGGGGCGAGAGAGGCGGCGAAACCTCGTCAACGCTCGTCACATCAACCTCCTCGGAGGACGCAGCGTCAAGCCCTCGTCTCGGGGGAAGAGACCGCTTCCGAACCGAGAGACGGGGCGCCAGATCAGGCGCGGGAGGAGATAGGGACATGCTCGTCTGACTCTCGCCAGCCAGATCAGCCTTTTTCTCTTTTTTTTCTCTCCGCAAGCCCCGCGAGCGCAGCCGCCGCTCTGCCTTTTTTTTTTTTCTCTGATTTAAAGGCAGAAGCGGGACCGGCTTTATTCATTTTATGCTTGTGCAAACACTGCAGCTTACAAAGCTTTCATTGTTATATCATATTGGGGTGACAGAGGCGGCGAAACCTCGTGAACGCTTGTCACATCAACCTCCTCAGAGGAAGAGAGACGAAGCATTGAGCCCTCGTCTCGGGGGAAGAGAGCTTCCACACCGAGAGACGGGGCACCAGATCTGGCTGATACGGGAGGAGATAGGGACATGCCCGTCTCACACTCGCCAGCCAGATCAGCCTGCGAGCCCCACGAGTGCAGCCGCCGCTCTGCCTCGGCAGCAGCGGGACCGGCACCGCGTGGGGAGCTCGCGAAGGCTCCCTTCTCGAAGAGAGCCCTCCGGGTGCGGAGACCGATTTTGCGTGCTCCGCACCCAGGCAGACCACGCGCAAATCGTGTGTGTCCTCGCTCATGATATAGCGAGGGCAAGGATGCACACACGACTCAAAACATGGTCTGAAAGCTTCACCCCTGAGCTTGCCCTTGGCTTTGGCATGATACTGAATGCTTTCCACTTAAAACTAGGACAAACAACAGTAAATAAGACTGACACACACAGAGCGCTTCGCTGAATGACAAAAAGCTGAAGCCGGCTCTGCCGCACGTGCTTATATGCTTCCTGGTCGTGACGTCACCCCGCCCGTGACGCCTCGCCCTTGTTTGACTGATTACACATCATATTCAGAGCCTGGTCACGCTGAAGGCGTTCCCATATGCGTTTCGACGCAGCTCGAAGTTCCTGGAAGGGAACCAATTTTCTCAATTTACAAACAGGTAATAAAAATTATGGACAAGAAACCCATGAGATGGCATCATTGTGATGTTCTGAGAAAGCATAAGCTTTTGGGCTTTGAAAGTTTTATTGATTTTAATTACATTACATTGGTTTATAAATGTTTAAATAATCATGTCTCACCATCATTTTCTAAACTAGTAAGTAGGCGTCAAAGCACTTATCGGGCGAACACACGAGCCACTGTTAGAGGTGACTGTCTAGTCCCGAAGTGTAAGACCTCGTTTGGTCAGTCTGCTTTCTCAGTAAAGGGGCCAAATCTCTGGAATGCTTTACCCACTGATTTAAAACTAGAGACCAAAGGAAATGTTTTTAAAAGAGGACTTAAACAATGGCTAAAAGTAAAGCAACAGTGCTCACATGAATTGCCTACTATTAATAGTCTTTGATTCTGATGTTTTTTTTTGTTTTTTTTCTCTTCTTCTTTCTTTCTCTTGTATTGTATATTTGATATTGTATTTTTTTGTTAAAAGCCTCCCGTGGACAGGTGTTGAAAATTAGCATGTGTGCTATAACACTCATACTAATACATATGGTTTGTCCTATGTCATTGTATGTCCATATCAAATAAAAGATCAATCAATGTACACCCAGTCTCTATGTGTCTTCATCATTCTCTTTCTTTTATTCTGGATTCAAGACAGAAGCACCGGAGATAGCACAGTTTCCTCTTTGCCCCTTAATTACCACATCAAAGACGCATTTTAAAATGTTTGCGGCTTTCTTGGTCCAGTGATCCCACTAACGATACTGATACATCAACACTCAAACTACACATCTATCAATCTAATTAAGAAAATAATTTCGGGCCATGCAGCTTATATTGTCTATAACTTGAACAAAGAGGAAGGATTCATATGTCTATGTATTTTCACATTTAAACTTGTTAAAATAAAATGAAGTTACACAGTGCCTTTATTTTATAGTAGACAGTATCGATCTATCCATCTATCAATTTATCTAGACAAAAATATAAGCTTTATTCAGTATTAAAAGGCAGATCAAATCAAGGACACAGCCATGCAATCTCCATAGACTAATCTAATGCTAATGCTTCCGCTTTGGCAGTACATGGGAAAGGAGACCAGAGGAGACCGTTTTTTTTAATGGATGTCAATGGAGGAGAGGCTTCACTACGCTGAATAAACAGCTTTTTAGAGGAAACAGCTTATCATTTAATAAATCACCATCGCCATCAGACGGGTGGTGGTGGCGCAGTGGATAAGACACATGCCTTTGGTGTGAGAGACCCGGGTTCGAATCCACTGTGAGACACCAATGTGTCCCTGAGCAAGACACTTAAGTTGTTGCTCCAGAGGCGTGCGACCTCTGACATATATAGCAATTGTAAGTCGCTTTGGATAAAAGCGTCAGCTAAATGAATAAATGTAAATCAACAGCCTATTGGCTAATCTTTCACTAAAGAATTAGCCAAATCACTAAACAATACTTTTAACGATTTTTAGAGTTTACACTGAAAAAATGCCATTTTATAAGAGAAATCAATCAATCCGATCAATCAATGCACTTCTCATTCATTCCTATGGTATCCATAAACGGCGATTGAGTGTAGCACAACGTTGACTGAAATTCAATGATGTCAAGGCAGTAATGTGATTTGTTATTAAGGCACAAGTTGACCGTTACGCTTTCCCCAATAGTAAGTAATACAGACCCTCTCAACTCCCAATAGTGAGACAATGTCTGCCTAGTAAGACCTTGATTAGCTGTTTCAGGTGTGTTTAATTAGGCTTGGAGCTAAACTCTGCAGGACACTGCCCTCCAGGACCGAGTCTAGTGACCCCTACCCTAAACATTTTTGCTTTTTGTACAGTCTCTGTTGCAGCTCGGATATTCTAGTGTAGAAAAAAAGAGGTCATATTACCCCATTTATGGGGTAAACTTGACTGGCCTGCACAAAACCCAGACCTGAACCTTTCTGAACACCTTTTAGATGAACTGGAATGCTGATATTGAGCCAGGACCCACTGCCAACATGCCTAACATTACTGACTTGTCTGAAAGAGAGCTCTGTGCATCCAGTAGAACACAATCCCTTGCTTTTTGACAATCCCTTTACATAGTTTAAAGAAGACCTCTGCACTGGATGTTACCTCACTCCACCCTTCCACGCTCTAGAGAGTACTATACTGAACTGATATTTTTAGCAACTGTCTATTTTATTTTGTTCAAATTCTCCAGGATTTTTTTTCACGCTTTGCAAGTTGGAGATTCCTCTTATTATCACAGTCTCTAGAAGTAAAGTGACAGAGAAAGAGTGGGCTGTGAAGAAAAACTATAGAGCGAGGGAGGGACGAGGAAAGTACACTGAAAATAGAACGAGAAAGAGATATTGGACAATGACTCGCTGCATGTGCTTGAAAACAGAAACAAGGCCACATATAGAGATATTTGACAAACTTTCATCACTGAATGTCAAGAAACACAAAGAGCTCAGGGACGCACACAATGTATGTCATTGTTATGTGTTAATTGGCCACTGGGACACACATGGTTGCGTATATGCACATGACCCCCTTCTCTGTCACTTTCTTTTTTTATTCCTTTCGTCCTTTCATAGTCAGAACCTCTCTCAGCTTGTAGAATGAGCGATAAGGAGCAGGTGGTAAGCAACGGCACACTAATGGGCCGCCTCTTCAAAAAAATACCAGAGAAAAAAAAACAGACTACACATTTGATGTTAGATTTTAGATGTCACTTGTGAAAGGGAAGAACACTTTAAATATATTTCTTATAATATAATTTAGAAGAATATACTTAAGTGCGGTGTCATGTTTTTGGAAACTTAATGGCATGTTAACTGCAATCAGTAGTAATTCTATACCATGGTAAACTATGCTGGATAATATAAATAAACCAAAAATGGTAAAGTACACATTTTTTTTGGTTTTGTGACAGTTGTTCTTGAGTCCCAAAATGACTTGGAAAAAAGATAAATTCAAAGATCAAGTCAGTAAAATGATCAGATCTATCATTACTGATTTAGTATAATAGTCAAGACTTCAATTGAAGTGTACTCCTTTAAATCATTACAAAATATTAAAACATAATGATTTGAACTTTTAATTTTACATTATTGCAGTGCAGTTTTTAAAAGTTTGTTAAGTGACTTAAATATGAAAGTATACTCTCTTTAAATACATTTAAATGGCCTTTAGTTGCAATAATACTGTATTATCTACATGTACAATTTGTAAACGTTTTTTTTAATTTGTTTTATTACTGCTTTTTCACAAGGGATTATAAGAAGTCTGAACCCCAAATTTAGCATAACCACTGGGAATTAAAGGTGTCATGAACTGCTTTTTTTATTTTGTACTCTTCTCTGAGGCCCACCTATAATGTTATCAAGATGACTGTCTGACATCAAAAAGCATCATAATTTAAGTAATTATGACCCCCCTCATCTGAATGCTCTGTTTGAATAGGTGTGGCAGATTAAAATAAATGCCCACTGGTATCTTTCCTTCACATATGGACACTGCTGTGTTTTGGTTTAAAAGCACATAAATACTACATATCAAACGATCTGTAATAACAGACAAAGCTATAGTGATCACTAATGAACACAGTTACTCACACACTTGTGAGGTGCGACATCAGATCCAATATAGTCAGCACAGCATCATCTTTTAGTTTCAATCTTTCTGAAAATCCTGTGTTGAATTGTGCCTTGTTTGTAAACAAATCCGTGGTAAAAACAAGTGAACAAAGGACCAAGATCTGACTCGGTCTGACACGTCATTAAAAATCAAATTTATCGTTTAGCTTCTGCATAGACTTGCATTTGCCACTCATGTTTTGTGTGCAAATCGGTGGGCAGGGCTAAACAGGCAGTGATGTAGAAGCAGGTGTTGATCTTCTTCTTCAGAGGCGGTTCTTAGCCACATTATTACATCATAAAGTGGCACATTCAAAACCTGTCGTTTTGGCAGATTGGCTTCAATATAAGCTGTTTTTAGACTAACAAGAACATTTTTAGTTCTGAAACTTACAGAATGTATAGCACAATGACCTGCTATATATGACCAGTGTCATAGTAGTGTCAATTTCTCGAAATCGATATTAATTATCGATTCATGTTCCAACTATTTGAATATCTGGAATCTGAGGGTGCAAAAAAATCTAAATATTGAGAAAATCACCTTTAAGTTGTCCAAATAAAGTCCTTAGCAAAGAATATTACGAATCAAGACTGAAGTTTTGATATATTTGCAGTAGGACATTTACAAAATATCTTCATGGAACATGATATTTACTTAATATCCAAATGATTTTTGGCATAAAATAAAAATCTATAATTTTGACCCATACAATGTATTTTTGGCTATTGCTACAAATATACCCGTGCAACTTAAGACTGGTTTTGTGGTCCAGGGTCACATATATCAAAAGATCAAAGGAATTTTTAATTTCTCAGTTCATTCCGTTTAAGTGAAGTTGCTTGTGTTTTATAGGGCGCCGAAATTTTCAGCAGCTGTTTTGGGTGACTTTGGACATTGTTAAGTTAAATATCTGTGGAATGTAGCTATGTGTTGGGTTTATGTTTGGGCTATTGCAGGAAAGTACACACTGAAACCATTAATGTTAATTCTATCCCCCGTATTAATTCTAAGACCCTCGTGAGCTGCAACAAATCCAAACAATGAAATAAATTCTAGCACAAAGGTCATTTCTAAAACCCAGTTTATGGTGAATAGCAGCAGAATTATTACAGAGCATCAGCATCTCCTGTAAGTTACACAACAAACAATAACTGCTAGTAATCACTTCTGGGTTCTGCTGTTATTTAGTATTGTTCGGTTAGTTACAGTTTACGATTTTAACAGATTTAGAGGTAATCCAAGAGCGCTGATATAAAAGTCCAACAGCACTAGGACTTTTTAATGTTTATATGATGCTATGTGTCTGTGTTTTCAGGGATCCGGACAGGCTGTCAGTCCTGTTATTGGTGGAGATTTTTCAGTGATTTTTTTCATCATGTAACATTGTTACACCTGTAGATTACAAATAATTGTATTAAAAAATAACTGATTTGTGCAAAAAAACTGCTTTATTCCGGAACAAAACACCATCTACTGTGTGTTGCTCAGAGACACACAACGGTTAATTCTGCTTTGGCAAGCATTTGGAACTATTTTCATGGTGGGAAATTTGTTTTGATAAAACTGGCAACAGCATTACCACCTCAGGTATGCATTATTTTTTAATAATTCAATATACTGTCGTCAATTTTTCCTCATATTTAAAAAATTAATTTTACAACGTGTGAAAAAGATAATAAACCAAGTCAGACCCTAATTGGAAAACAGCTAAAATAATTAGTATTGTGAGTGAGTTGAGAAACTAAATATGTCAGTTAACTGAATTACCGTATTTACTGCTTTGCAGTCATGAAACTTAACTGGGGAGAGAAGTTAACATGCTGTTATTGTAAGAGAATTGTTATCTATCTGCAATGACTGGTTTAACCGCTTTCCATATTTATGGATTCTTTTTTTTTTTAATGCTGTCACTTAATAAGTTGTCAAAAACAAACAAGCCATTTGCCTTCACTTGCACCACAGGGTAAGAATGCAATCATCTGATGCTAACAGCTTTTCATCAGCAGTCAGGTTTGAGCATATGAATATGCATGTGTGAATTATAGATTGTTTGTACTCTAACATTGTGTCATATAACAACCCAGCTCCACCTCCTCTTTTTCATTAGACTGTTACATCTGCAGTCAGTGAAGTGTGCTCCTGGCCTTTAGATCCCACAATGCACAATTTACAGCTTTGCAGGGCAATGACCCCAACACTGGACGAAACCCCAAACAGCAGGCCACTTGAGGGACTCAAAGTGTCAGCTGTATAAAGGGAGCGGAGTAAGAGGCCCACTTGTGTGGCAGCCCCCTCCCTCCCCTGTCAAATCTAGCAGGGACGGAGGGGGTGTGCCACGAGCATTCTGCACCCTTACAGCTCCCGTTCTCTGTTCATGTCTGGCTCCCTCTTAACTCTAAAACCTCTCTTTCCCTTCATATTGATATCTATCTCTCTCTTCTGCATTTGGGCCCCCTTCATCCTTCATGTCTTTATCCCTGGGGAGTACGTGTGGGGGGTCAGGGTTAGGCAGGTGCAGAGCCAGTGAGAAAGCCTGAGAGCAAGGGAAAGAAGGGGCGGAGGGGGGAACGCTCTCCGTCTGTCACCCGGCTCTCTTGTCTCATTGCAAACCACTTACTAAACCCTCCCAATGCTGGATTCTGAGTGGACTAAGAACTGTAACCATGATATATTGAGATTATTAGCATCAGCTAATAACCATGTCCACTTGGTCACTTAACAGAAGTGTCTATTTCCTCACTTTGTCAGCTCCAAAGTCTTCTGGCCATTTTGGCAATACAACTTCTGTTCAAATGTGTGATTTTTGAGTAAATGTTGTATAAAATATATTTTAATTTCAGCAAGTTTGTGTGCAAAGGTTGTGAACTTTTCGGATATTAACAGAATGCTTTTTAAATGTCAATTCTTGTTGATGATTCATAGTACATTATAGACCTTACTTACATGGCTGTGTCCCAAATAACACACTAAACACAATTTAATAAGTAGTATGTCTCATGTAAGAATTTTATAAGGCTATTTTGTAATCCAGCATTGGGGTCTGATAGCCAAGCACCCACCCCCCTCTGCCAAGTAAGGAAAGCTGAGACAGAGTTAAATTCATTAAGTGTCCAACATTACACAATTAAGTGTGTCATCTGGGTATTTAAAGTGCACTGTATTTCATTTCTTTAAACTGAGATCCAGCAAGTTCCACTTCCAGTCATTCCAAATCAAATTGAAATGCAAAACCTGTAGAATGTTGCTGATTCAATTCAAACTCACAAACTGAAAGAGATATGATTCTTAAATTATCAATTTTCCCAATCCACTTGTGCTTTTGTTCAGTTGTATTATGTACATAACATAGTGATGCTATTAGCCTATTTTCGTATTTTATAGAACTATTTTATCAGTTATTATTGTCATATTAGTAAACAAGCATGGCCTGCACATGTACAGAGTTGCACAACACCAAACCCAAACACACTGTCAGGAACAAGAGCAGTAATCCTACCTTGTCAAAAAGAGACTTCCATTGCTGAGAGAAGCATTTGTGTAAGACAGAGAAAGGGGTAGAAGAAAGGAATGAACACAGATATAATTGAGAAAAAGATTAAACAATCTAAAATGTATCTCTATTCTTTTCTGCTTTTCAACAGCATAAATCATTGTCACTTACGTCCTCTGGAGCTACAGGAAGGACATCAGTGCTCTCTAGCACCTCGATCTCTTCACCCTCTGCGTGAGCAGCGACCGCTGGGGATGAGTTCACCATAGCTCCTGTGCCCCTCTCAATCCACCCAAATAATGATTATTTCTTCTCATAAAGTTCTGCCATGATGTCTTGTTCAGGTAGGCTATTCCGCCACATATATCCATATGGTTTTGACAACTCCAAACTTCATGGAGAGCTAAACTGGCATTTTTCCAGCTCTGTCATACTAATATCCTATGGCACATGGGTTTATCCCAAACTAAGGGGGTATGTGGAGTTCCTCCTCGCTTCCATATTTCATTACAGTATGTTTTAGACACTGTAAATCCAAGGTACGTCACACATAAGTTCGCTTTAGATTTTTAAACACGAATCTTTCCCTGTAGCGTCTGGCTTCATCCTCAAACATTCACCTGCAAGAGAAACATCGTTTCTTTCTCAAATCCCTTTATGCTATTTTGTGTTTCGTATTAAAGTATTACCATCCAGTGTCGTGCCTGGCGTGATTTTGCTCAAACTGAAAACCCGGTATATCACCAAACAGAATGCGATAACATGATAAAGCGAAACGATCGGGTTATTTACAACAGCGGCTTGTCGTGTTTATCGTACCAACGTAAAACCACGCAAGACTAAAAATAAAACAGTCTGAAATGCGTAAGTGTTAATTTGTGGTGCGTCATTGTACCTTGCTGTTGTTTCGCATCCACAGCGCGTGCCAGCAGCGCCCGAGAGGAGCGACTCCTGCCAGCATCCACAGAGTGCTTTGCCAAAGTTCACTGTGACCGAGCGAAGCGCAGACAGCACGGGGAGGTAAATGAGAGGCACCCGCCTCCTTTCACTGATCCTCGTCATGTGGGCGCTTTTAGAAGCGCTTGTCTCAAGTGATGGGATGTGAATATGGATGCGCGTGAATGTTATATATATATATATATATATATATATAATCATGTTCGTTTGTCTTTTATGCTGCAGCGCCAGTGGATTTGTTTTCTGGATAAATAAAGTACATGAGCAAAAGAAACTGAGCAAGAATTCTGTGGGTCCGATTATAAAAGAACTCGCACAGAAGTCACCCTCATGGGAAATGTAATTAAAACCACAGGATTTTTTCTAAATTTGCCGAACAACAATAAATGTGACACCAGTGTTAATTTTAACAGCAAATTTTGTCTTAATTTTGACTAATTATGAACGTAGTCTAGTCCTATAAAATAATTCTTAGTCATATTTTACGTTAAGTCATTTGGATGGTTTCAGTTTTAGTCGACTAAACGTCATAAGATTTTAGCTGAATTTAGTTTAGTTTAATTTTAGTTTAAATCTGTAGATGTCGTTGATATCTGTAGTAGATTTAGTCACTAAAATCTAAGGGGTTTAATAAAAATGTGCATTATCAAACATTTTCTAAAATTCCAAATTTATTATAGGCTATTCTCATGCAGAAAACATCTACAGTGGGGCAAATAAGTATTTGATACACTGCCAATTTTTAAAGTTTTCCCACTTACAAAGAATGGAGAGATCTGTAATTTTCATTGTAGGTACACCTCAACTGTGAGACAGAATATATATATATATAAGAAATAAAAAAAAAATCCAGAAAATCACATTGTATGATTTGAATAATTAATTTCCATTTTATTGCATGAAATAAGTATTTGATACAATAGAAAAATAGAACTTATAATATTTGGTACAGAAACCTTTGTTTACAATTACAGAGGTCAGACGTTTCCTGTAGTTCTTGACCAGGTTTGCACACACTGCAGCAGGGATTTTGGCCCACTCCTCCATACAGGTCTTCTCCAGATCTTTCAGGTTTTGGGGCTGTCGCTGGGCAACACGGAGTTTCAGCTCCCTCCATAGATTTTCTATTGGGTTCAGGTCTGGAGACTGGCTAGGACACTCCAGGACCTTGATATGCTTCTTACGGAGCCACTCCTTAGTTGCCCTTGCTGCGTGTTTGGGGTCATTGTCATGCTAGAAGACCCAGCCACGACCCATTCTCAATGCTCTTACTGAGGGAAGGAGGTTGTTGCCCAAAATCTCGCGATACATGGCCCCATCCATCCTCCCCTCAATACGGTGCAGTCGTCCTGTCCCCTTTGCAGAAAAGCTCCCCCAAAGCATGATGTTTCCACCCCCATGCTTCACGGTTGGGATGGTGTTCTTGGGATTGTACTCATCCTTCCTCCAAACACGGCGAGTGGAGTTTATACCAAAAAGTTCTATTTTGGTCTCATCTGACCACATGACCTTCTCCCATGCCTCCTCTGGATCATCCAGATGGTCTTTGGCAAACTTCAGTCGGGCCTGGACATGTGCTGGCTTGAGCAGGGGGACCTCGCTGCAGGATTTTAATCCATGACGGTGTACTGTGTTACTAATGGTAACCGTTGAGACTGTGGTCCCAGCTCTCTTCAGGTCATTGACCAGGTCCTCCTGTGTAGTTCTAGGCTGATCCGTCACCTTTCTCAGGATCATTGATACTCCACGAGGCGAGATCTTGCATGGAGCCCCTGTCCGAGGGAGATTGACAGTCATCTTGAATTTCTTCCATTTTCTAATAATTGCGCTAACAGTTGTTGCCTTCTCACCAAGCTGTTTGCCTATTGTCCTGTAGCCCATCCCAGCCTTGTGCAGGTCTACAATTGTGTCCTTAGACAGCTCTTTGGTCTTGCCTACAGTGGAGAGGTTGGAGTCTGATTGATTGAGTGTGTGAACAGGTGTCTTTTATACAGGTAACGGGTTCAAACAGGTGCAGTTAATACAGGTAATGAGTGGAGGATAGGAGGGCTTCTTAAAGACAAACTAACAGGTCTGTGAGAGCCAGAATTCTTGCTGGTTGGTAGGTGATCAAATACTTATTTCATGCAATAAAATGGAAGTTAATTATTTAAAAATCATACAATGTGATTTTCTGGATTTTTAAAAAATATCCTGTCTCTCACAGTTGAGGTGTACCTACGATGGAAATTACAGATCTCTGCATTCTTTGTAAGTGGGAAAACTTGAAAAATCGCCAGTGTATCAAATACTTATTTGCCCCACTGAATAGGCCTATATGCATGGTATTACGTTTTGAACATGCAACAGAGACACAGATTTAACTGTTGTGAAATACATCATGTCTTTATTTATCTTAAAGTTAAATAAAAACCACTTCTCATAAAGAAATAAGAAAATGGTCTTCTTTTCAATAAAAGACCATATAGATTAATCCTTATTAAATCTACTTAAGTTATTCAGTCAAGCATAGTGAATGATTTTCTTTTTTTAGTTTGATTAACATTGATGACAGAGACAGCAGCAGGTTTATTAGCTGATATCACTTTGATACCTAATACATGATGTATCGCATATAATGATACGCATCTGATATTCTCCCAACTATTATACATTCATCTAATACATAACCAACTGTGTTCGTATGAACACTAGCAAAAAAATATAAAAAAAATTGATATAATTTTGTGTATTTGATTGTTCAATAGAGGCTTCAGGTCTGTGTGCACAGATAACCATACCAAATTGAGTTTTCCTTAGCATCATCAATGTTTTTCAAATCTATACATGTCTGCTCTTCAAATTTATTTTATGAGATATGGAGATATATAAATGTATGCCAACTTATGCCCTGTCAGGTAGATCAGTATGTTACAATTCAAACTTGCGCATCTAACTTCCCAACCACGCAAGAAATCAGTTCTTTTGGGATCTCTTTCCAAAATACCCCTCCCTACCATTTTCATCTCATTTTTACTTGATGAATATGTCAATAGATTTTCATTATAGTTTTTGTATTTCATTTTTTTATTTAGTTATTTCATTGGTGAAAAAAACGTTGTCAAACTATTATTCATCAGTGAAATTAACACTGGACCTCACCTTTATACAAAAATAAATAACTGGTACTGTTAAATTTGAATCTACATTTACTGTTGTCTGGTGCATTTTCACAGTCAAATCGAGTCATTTTAATAGGAATCTGCACAATCGGAAATTTTGTTTGAAAGATTTCTACACTCAGATTTTGCATCGGATTGACCAACAGAAAGCTGGTTGGTATAAAAATGACCTCCATATCAGCTATATATTTATGTATGTATATATATATATATATATATATATATATATATATATATATATACATACATACATACATATATAGCTGATATGGAAGTCATACATACATACATATATAGCTGATATATATATATATATATTGGCATGTTCAAGTTTCAAACCAAATGTAATACCTAATAGAATATATGCAATTTCAGACAGTTTTAGTCTATTTTTCTTCCACAAAAAAAAAAGAAAGGAAAAAAGCCAGAACGGAATCAGCAGTTGTATGTCAAGAAACACACAATAGCAGTGTTTTATTTCTGAATTAATGTGATTTTGAAGAAACTGGCTGAGCAAATTATTCAATGACTCACTCATGGGGCATTCGCACGGGGCGTCAATGTTAATGCTTCTCATTTACTTTGAATAGATGATGCCATGCATTGCCGGACTGAATTGTGGGTCCGTTGCCTCACATCACTGGCATCGCTTGGCGCAGCCAATAAGATCGTCTTTATTGCAAGTACCCAAGCGCAGATGCTAGCCAATTGTGTTCATGCAACAATGGAATGGTAATGTGAGTACCTTCACATTACCATGGCAATTGCTATGTCGCATCACAACCTGCGAACTGAGTCGACTGGTTTGGAGTGCTGGCGAAACGGATTTCAAGGCATACGAACTCACACGAACTTACACATACACAAACTCATACACCTCCCTAACCCCATCCCACGCCTTCGTCGCTTCATCCTGTCAGGCGTTAACGGGTCCGTGGGTTTGCGCTGTACTGGCGGCTGGCCGGATGGCTGTTTCGTCTGAACTAGGATTACTATGCAAGTTATGTTCCTGTGTTGATTGTGCTTTATGCTGAGGTTTTTTGTCTGTTCTCGCGCTGTGTTCTCTTCCAAGAACGCAGTGCGAGGACACTTTTTTTTCTCCTCTCCTTCCTCATGTTATGCTGTATTTCTTCTTCTCTATTGCATTTCGTTGCCTTGTACCTACATGTGCAATGACAATAAATTGAATCCAATCCAATCCAATCCAATTACCTTTCCAAAGCTTCAGACACACCCTCCATCAAGCATTGACATCGACACCCCGTGTGAATGCCCAGTTATAATGCACAAAATGTCACTTGTTGCCATCTACTGGTATAAAAATATAACCAGCAAAATAACCCCACCGCTAATACTCACACTGACCGTGTGACTGGATCTCCACAAAGAAAGACTAGCAGTGTGGTACAAACAGTGAAAAGTCCCAGTGCTGGTCAGAACTCTTAGTCATCTGCTGAGCCAGTCAAATTTAAAAGGGTCCTATTATGCTTTTTACACTTTCAATTTCCTTTAGTGCATAATGTTGCAAAGTTAGTTATTCTCTATATCATTCAGCACTGTTTCCAAACTCCACAAATGCCTTGATTGTAGTCCACTTTAAAAATGGGTATTCAAGTAACTTTAAAAAAATAAATAATACCACTATCACCATCATAGTGTCATTCTTAATGTCTGCAGGACTGTGCTTATCTGTGGCCTTGTGTCTGTCAGCGAAAAGTCTATCAAGGATTATCTCATTTTTATAATTAGCCCCTTTTAAAATGCATATGGAAAAAACACTTACTCATCCAACATATTTTTTTTTTTTAATGAGTGGTGTCAACAAATTTAGCATGCTTGTTTTCCCTTACAGTAACTCTTGGCATTGGTCCTGAGGATGTATTTCCATGGTAACGTATAGACCTTAGTTATTCATAGCATAAAACACCTACACAAGCATTTATAGTCTTGGGAGTTTCTCTGTACTGTTGCCAAAAATATTCCAAAAAATGTGATACCTGAGAGAAATTTGAGATTTTCACATTTATTTTTTGAAAAGATGCACCATTATATTCTTAGACCTCCATTATGTACCATATTATTAAAGTTAGTATATTACTCACACGCATTCATGTAAATATTATTTATGGTCATAACTGAAATTAAGTACAAAGAATACAAACAAAGGCCTAAATGTTTACTGTATACTATAAAGATTAGGCAACTAAGTCTCAGAAGAATATAAGTAAATATGGTGTAAATATAAGTAGTTGTGGTGAATATACAAAAATGAATGTAGCTCCATACTGCCCTCTGGTGTATGATTTGTATAAGTGCAACACAAGAGCCAGAAGACAACTTCCATTTAGGAATTTGTTAAAATAGCAATTAACACTGAGATATTTTAAATTGTTATTAAGAAAGAAAGGTTATAGTATTTTTTTAAATACTATAATTTACAAACCAATAAAACAGTTGATTCATGGGGATGAACACAGAAACAATGCGCACATTTCTGTGTGAGTTTGTTGTGATCAGAAGGGATTTAAAGTCTGCTAGTGTGTGATCCTCAGTCGTTTAGTGTATGATGGCCAGTTTTCCTTTGTGACTATTTACAAAGTCGTTAAGTGTATGATGCCTGGTGTTTTAAAAAACTGTTCACATTTTAAAAGTCGTGTAGTGTATTCCATCCTTTAGTTGCTTTTTTCCTGGACAGATACGACAGGTTTCTGATGGACAACATGCCTCTTTCATCTTTGGGCATAAACTATAGTTATGTCTCGATTTTGTCATCTTAAAGCTGTTAATATAAGTTATTAGACATTTTATAAAGATTAACTTAAAGTGACAAGCATCAGTTAATATTTAAAGTCTGTTTATGAAGTATTTACATAGATGGTTAATATGGAAGAGCTTAAAGAGAGCACACTGAGCTTAATTGGAGCAGCAACAATTTTTAATACATTTCATGTAATATTTATTCAAATGACAGGATTTTGCTAAATAGTCTAGTTCATGTATTAAGTTTTATTTTAACATGAACTATTATTAACAATTTCTATGAAATTATAATTTTTCTTATTGATGTCACACTGAAGCTGTGTGATTTTCACAGTAGTGTACCCTTTAAGCTCACCTTAAAATAATATGAAATCTTAAAAAATTACAGCACTGTAAAACCACAGACCAGCAAGAAACTGTCAATTTATAATATTATGGATGTAAAAGTACAAGCCAGTAATGCCCGTGAAGTAATATGTTAGCGTAGCGTACCGTGCGACTCCGCCGGGCTAGGACACTGGCAAAGGATATAAGTATCGCTTTTTATTTTTATTTATTTTTTTCCTTTTTTATGTTTACTATTGAAATGTTGTTGTATGCATTTGTCAATTTTAGTAAATTTCTGTATTTTCTTAAATGGGTGTGTATAGAGTATTTATAGAGTGTTAACTTTTAGTTTTAGTTACTTTTTCTTATTTGTAAGTCGCTTTGGATAAAAGCATCTGCTAAATGACTAAAAGTAAAAGTGAAGTAAGCGTAGCACACAATCTTATACAGCTAGTCAGTTATGCTATGTTGCTAAAACTATCTTTTGGATCTAATGTAATTATGTTCAGGTTGTAATATGCAAAAGTCTGAACAGTAATCTCTTAATTTTACAATAAGTAGTAAAACTTACACAAAATAAAGACTTAAATATCTAAAAAACACACATTTAAGGGGCTCCTCTTTTGGTGAAAGTTTTTAGACAGCTTTCAAAATGGCCGCCAGACAGAGTAAACATATGGAGACCCATATCTTCAGTGTGCAATGATCCGATTGACTTCAAATTACAGGAGGTATGTAGTAACCAACACGTCAATTGGTTAAGACATCAAGTAGGATAATAAATATTTTTTTCTTTTTATAATCTGAGCTCAAAAATTAAAGTGTGCTTAATGGGTACGTTTACCCTATATTTAGCCTATATTTCTGTTTCTTGGCAGTAGGTTCAGGTAGAGTTTAGGTTTCTACTTTTGTAAATGTTCTAAGCCTAAGGTAATGCAAAACTGAACCAGAATGATCAAAGGAAGCATGTTAACTTTCTGCATGTGCCATTCAGTTACATAATTAGCTCAGTAATATGTTCCTCATTTAAATCTTTTGCACATGACTAGAACTTTTGTAAAAACTTAAAAACTGCTTATAGCACCACAGTTCTCTTTTCTCCCACAAATTATTCACGTCTAAAAAGTCAACTATTTTTTGGTCATGCAAGTACAGCTACCATCTAATTTAAATATCCAAATCAGGGCTGTCAGTCGATTAAAATTTTGAATCTAGCCTAATTCATTTTATGATGTGTCGATTAATTAATCTAATTAGTCGCAAAATAAATTTGACTGTGAAAATACCCACAAAGATAATTTAAAGCTATTTTTGTGTTAAATGAGAAAGTATCAAGTAGACATTACAAATTGTAGATTTAGAAAGAATTGTATTTGATTCAACATAAAATTGTTACAACGGCCTAACACAAACTATGGAACATAAAAGAAGATAATTTGAGAAACATCTCAGCATTTTTTGTTCATACAATGAAAGTTATTGATAACCAAATCAGCTTTGTTACCAAAATACCTTCTTTTAGCCTATGTTCCACAAAAGAAAGGTTTGAAATCACATGAGAGTAAGTAAATGATGACTGAATTTGAATTTTTTGGGTGAACTAAGCCTATCCAGTTAATGTCTTTATTTTTATGATTTATTTATTTTTTAATGACACTCTACATGAGAAACTAAATCTGCCAGCAGGTGGCGGTAAATGATATTCATTCAGGAGTGAAGTAAACGGCTCTCTTTATGAATGGGTCTTTGAGTCATTGATTCACTCAATTCGTTCCAAAGCGGATTCATTCAGAAACTAAACACAGCTGTGTTGCTCAGAGATGCACAACTGCTATATGGCAAAAATATTACACATAATATTGTTTTTTAAAATGTAACACAATATCAACTTCTTATTTACTGAACTGTTGTATAAAATCACATTTAACTTGTGATATTCGGGACAAACACATGATATTGCTCTCCCTGCTCATGTGAGACAAATTCATGCAGGGGCATTTTTGCACCACTATCTTGAATTTTAGGGCATAATTACATTTATGAAGTTGTTGCCCTGCATATTTGTGAACAGTCAACTATATGCAATGTAAGATGATGTACAGGTCTGGGGGCGGGGGCCAGTGTGTTTTATTTTAATCGTGTTATTTTTCATAACTAATTAATTAAGTTAATGCGTCAAACTGACAGCCCTAATCAAAACTTATATTGCCATATACAATATGTAGCCAAACTCCCATTTCAGTATAAATTCAAGATGACTGCTAGGTCAGCCAGCATATAAACAACTTACAAAGAGTAGAAATATCTACTCTCCAAGAAAGATCAACACCAATGGCTGACTAAAATTGATGTAAATAAAATATTAGCTCACAACAAATAATAAAACAAACACAGTTCAAGAGGAGAAATGCGGTTTATTAATATAGGCTGAAATAATCTCCATAACACATGGAAAGACTTTTTCGGTGCAAGTCCTCAACGATCACATTCTATTAAAAGGATATTTCACACAAAAAATTTAAATTTCATCATTTACTCACCTTCATGTCGTTCCAAACCTGTATAAATGTCTCTCTTTTGTTGAACACAGAAGAAGATATTTTGAAGAATGTGGGTAACCAGTTGTTGGTATGCACTTATATCTATAGTATAGTGAGAAAAAAAAAAAAAGGTTCCATTGTTTAAAAAAATGGAACCATGGAAGTCAATGACTACCAGCAACTGTCTGGTTCCAAACATTTTTCAAAATATCTTCTTTTGTGTTCACCAGAAGAAAGAAACTCATACAGATTTGGAACAACCGGAGAGTGAGTAAATGAGGACAGGATTTTCATTTTTGCGTCAGCTATCCGTTTAAGGGTAAGGAAAAAAAAACATTTAAAAGCCAGCAACATTGTTAAATCTCAGTACAGTCATGTTCTTAATATTTGAACAATAAAGAGAAACAGTTAAATTCCCTTTCACAACCCTTCATTCCATTTAAACACCAGAATGTCAGAGATTTGCATAAACCCACAGTGCTTGGTTGATGATGCTCCTTGGTTGGGAGACACAGAGCATGGTGATGACACTTTCTGCTGATTAAAATGAAAACTCATAGAAGCTGGAAATCCCCCTCACCCTCCCCACCCAAAAGATCCTTGTATCCTTGTAAGAATATAGCGTGTCCGGACATACTGTCCCCTCAAACTTGTGCATAGATTCTTAATCCTTTCACATCTCATTTCTGCATCTAGTGTTAAACCTAGATGGAGAATCAACTTGGAGTATCTTCATCCCGCACTCAAAAACTAGTAAGAAATTCTGGTAAGTGTTCAAGTTCTGTGTTAATCTAAAATTCTCAGGCCTTTGCATACAGGCCTCTACTGAATTTTTAAAACAAGTAAAGACAAGAGGATGGAATATCAAGCATCTTTTACTGGACCTCGTTGAGAAACATCAGGCAAGGTGAAATCAAACAGTGGTAGGTCCTTCCACAACCTAACCAATAAACAAAACTGTATTTGTACATAAAGCGACAGATACAAACAAACATATTTCAAATGGAAAGTACTCCACTTCAAGAAATATAACGCATAGGTTCCCTACAAATCTAATATTTGGTAAATGTGTATCTGCTACGGATTAAAATTCAAAAAGACATTTTTAAATCCATAAGCTTCAGTGCTTACAGCTGGATTTCTATCAACTTTTTTTTTTTCTTCTTTCATTAACCGATTTGTTAAATTTTTATGATAATCAACATCATAACAGTGGAACTGGAACTCTGGACCCCTAATCTTCCTGAGAAAATATCCAAGTCCATTGTCAGTGTGCAAGACAGTGTCAGAATCATGTTACTTTTACAGAAATGAAAACGTGAAGACATTTCGGCATCAGTTCAACCAACAAGAACAACAATAATGTAATTCATAAGCAAAATACAATGCAACACTGAAACAATCCCAGAGTTCAGCAAGTAGCACACTTCATTTGAAAAGGTTTTTTTTTTTTTTTTTTTTACATTTATTTGATGGAAGATGTAATTGTAAAAGTTTTTTTCTGGCATTCTTGTAATCAATTTCTTTTCTTTTTGCAAGTTCAGACAATTCAACCATTTGTAAACGGTATGTAGATTTGAAAAGAAAAATAATTTCACAGAATGGAAGAGAGGCACCTTATGAAATGAGTCAGAATGTCACTAACTAACATCTGGTTATATTTACGGTTCATCCATGAATGTAACCGCTTCTCTACCAACTTTCTCACTATGGCCAGAGTTCAGTTTTTATCTTCTTTTTTTTTTTTTTTCTTTTTTTTTATAATGCAATTGAAATGATGCAACATTTTCAAAATGATAACTCTTGTGGGAATTAATCCACAATAAAAGCCACTATGAGGATACAATTTTACAGGTTTTAAACATTTTAAGATGAAAATAAATCCATAAAGTCCTTGAGTAAACATTAACACATGAATTGCCATCATCTCCCCTGCAGTTTTCAGTTTTTTAGTATAGCTGAGCAAGAGAAAAAGACACTCAGTGCAACGCTAGATAGTAACCATGTTGGAACAATTTTTAAAACACACACAAATAACAGAGACAGTACAACATACTAAATGGATCATAATTGCAGACAGTCGCCCCGTGACGAGAAGCAGTGATTAGAGAGCGCACAAAACCACTCAAAACACATTCAAACTTTTTTTTTTAAGATGGCAATTTTTTTTCTTTCTCTTTAAGAATGCTTAACCTTGCGAGCATGTTATCAAATACCTTGAAAGTGTCAGACCCAAACCAAAGTGTAAGAAAAAATAAATTCACATTTTACAATTGGCGCACTTTAATTCAAGTATCGGTGAAGATATTCCTTTTGATATGTTTATGATTTTTCTTTCTTTGCCTAGCGACAAAAACATGGTTTATAATTGAGGGTTTCAACATAATGATTGAAGGTATACACAAATACTGCATGTATGTCCTGTTTCATTTCATTTTAAACATGCTACTCCAGTAAAACTGTTTGGTTCATATCTATCATTGACCACTCTTTTTTTCCCCTTTAGGAAAATTCTCTCAGATGACACACTAAGGATCAAGATCTATTGCTTAATTCAAATTATATTTTACCCAGTAGTTTCAAAAGGGAAGGATTCAGAAATCTGATAGCATTTTTTTCTACACAATGAGCATGATAATATACAGGATAATGTTTAGCT
Organism: Barbus barbus; assembly: GCF_936440315.1. NCBI lineage: Eukaryota > Metazoa > Chordata > Actinopteri > Cypriniformes > Cyprinidae > Barbus > Barbus barbus. Next base: position 12,542,044 of record NC_136741.1, read on the forward strand.
GTAGTCTACCTATGCTGGTGTCACCAGAGACTTCCTGTGATGTTTGACTGTTTGGATTACAGCCACATTGTGGTTCACTGTCAGTCAGCTGCGACTGAGTTTGGAACAAGGCAGTTACATACACAGGCAACAGTGATCCCCCCCGCCACCTCCCACCCAGAAACACACACACACAAAAAAAGTAAATGAACAACTTTAGTATCTTAAGACGAATCTGCTAAAATGTCTTTTCCCGAAAGAAGAAAAACAAAAGGTTTATACAGCATAAAGGCCCAAAACGAACTGAAACAGATGGAAATGTACAGTTCAGGGTCCCATTTTTACAAACAAACAGTTAATACAGCATACACAAAAGGCACTCCAGCTTGCTGTCAACCTTCAGAACGTGACCAGCAAACAGGAGATAATATCAGCAAGAAGTGCATTTTTTAAAATGTTATAGATCTTTTTCCTTCATTGTGTTTTTGTCAAACTTTTATAAAAAAGATATTAAAATGCTATTACATTTTTGGTATTCAAAAAAAGTACCAGGGATTACTCATTATCCGAATCCCATTATCACACCATAATCCCCAATGCTGTTAAAGTTCTTGCTTGTTATAAAGGATTCTTCCAATGACAGCAACAAGATTATCACAAATAATCAGCATGAGGTGACAAATATATCTTGACGAATATCCTCAACCCTTTCGAACCCAATCCCACCTCAAACACACAAGAATCATCAAAGTGCCTCCGAACAGAAGTGCTCTACAACAAAACAACACACATTGGAATTTAAGATGTGAAGTCAGAGATGCCACAGTGTACTGTACATATATCTATGTATATATTGGCACATGAGACCATAAGGGGAATTCAACACAACCAGCAGCAGAGAGGTAAGATAAGCAGGTCCCATTTACTGTAGAAATTAACCGATGGCTCTGCGGCAGACCCAAATTAGCCACCCTCCTAAATTTATTGCCCCACTGATAAATATCCTCTTGCGTTTCTTTAATGTACACTTTGTAAGCTGCATATACATCACTGAATGTGTAAAACCGCTTACAAATGATAAATCTTGAAAACGATCAACTTTCAATAAACATAAATTTAGTTCATCTTGTCATGCCCTGAGATTGTATTGAAATTAGATTTATCAAATTCAGCAGAATTAACGCACAGTCCTCCAAAAAATTAAATTGGCTTATCGTCAGACAACATTCTTAGTTTACAAGGATGGCAATAGCCTTGAGTATTACAGGAGGACTGTGAGATATTTCCAACTTTCTTTCAAAGCCACAGATTGGCACAGGGCGGACATTACGTGCCCATCTTCTCTAACTTTGCATAGTGACAGCATATCATGTGCTGTAGTTAAAGAACCAGTGGCAGAAAGAGTCTGTCCATAGAAACACTGCTTGGACAGGGCTTTTCAAGTACGGGCGGCTTGTCTCGATAACAGGGTTGGCTTCACCGAGGCCACACAAGAGAAAGAGGGTGTTAGCAGCTGAGTTAGAGGTGGGACACCCAGGGTGAGGTCACATGCATACACATCAACAGAAGAGGCCCTAATCTAAGAACCTAAGAACACTGTTAACAACAACAAAAACACAACAAATATGGCCCACACCTTCGATCTTCGTTTGCATTCATTACACAGGACAGGTATACAGAGGCACCTCTTTTAAAGTGTATCTGCATATGAGAACTGCAGGCAGTTAAAGACCACTGCATGAAGACCAACGGAATGTGAAAAAAAAACGTTTCACAACACTGGCAATTCCATTCCTTCTCAAACTCCAGCGGAAAAGATCATGCAAGACCATGAGTAGGTAAGGACGCATGAGAGGTGTGATGTTATCCAGAGAAGGAATGGGGGACATTCGAAGATTAGTACCTAAGTTACTACAACAAGGATGCAAATGATAAACGATGACACCAATGTCCATATCATGATGTCATTACTGTCCTTTCTTGCATTCCATTGTACTTGGTGCACGGAGAAAGTTGCGATGGAGAATCAAATGTTCTCCTATCAGTTTCCACATTGAGGCACTAACTATTATTTTTGATAATAATATCCACGTCCAATCTAATCGAGGTGCCTCCTCAAGACAGATAAGACATTTGACGATTTCATTTGAGTAGCAATGACATTCACTTTGATAGAAAGGGGGGAGAAAGTACAGACACAAAAAAACATACATTGCAAGTTTTGTATGATTGTAGAGTTTGTTCTTCCCTTCATTCTGATTTTTTTTTCTGCACTCAAGTTTCTGGACCAGAGATGGATGACAAACAAACACGTTTTTTTGAATACCAGTAAGGTACAAAAACAAAGAAAAAAAAAGTTAAAAGTTGCCATAAGAAGTTTTAGTTGTCATTGTTTTTCTTTTTTTCATTCTTTTTTTTTACTATACGCTCCGTTATCTGATTTATTGGCTTCACAGAAGGAGCATAACTCTTGTAATAAGTGCTATGATAATACCCCTTTAGGAAGAGACATAGAAAACGTAGATGTCTTTTTTGTTTGAACCAAATGCAAAGGTCTCTTATTCTGTACTGCATTAAGAGAAACCCATTGTATTTGGTATTGTGCCTGACTCCCGTGCCATGTGTCTCTGCTCTGGGTTCCGTTTCTGTTTGGTGAAGAAGTGGCTGGGAGACTGTGTGATCCCACACATGCCGAGTTTAAAACAGCATGGAGTGATGTCAAAACACAATTAACAGTTCCTCCTTTCCACGCAAATACCGAACAGCCAGCAAGCCAGACAGACAGAGGCAAGGTGGGAAAATGAGTTCAAAAGTTAAATTCTTCAAAAATCTTCGAAAAACAAAAGGAGTCTTAAGTTTCAGTAAGCTTCAGTGTGGACGGAAGAAAGGGTCTCTGGCTTCTATTGCACAATGCATCAGAATGAGTTTCTTGTCTCGGTTGTATCTCAATAAAAATGGCCAACCAGATACATTACATTGTAACTGAATAACTTCTGATTGATTCAGCACTGAAGTCCATTAGGTATAATTAAAAAGCCTCCACTGAGAGTGTTTTTAACAGTGGTTATGTACTCGCACACAGATGCTTGGTCAAGTTCCAGCAGACACGCTGACATTCATTCATCTACATCAAAGCTTAACATTCAGCTTATTTTTTTTAAACCATATACATTTCTGTAAAAAGAAACTGGCGTGAGTAAATAGAAATCATAGAGCATTGCAGCTCCCTTTTGTAAAACTAAAAGAATTAAAGAAAAAGATCATTGGTGATTTGTCATGCTGACAGGCCACTGCTAGGAGTGTTCTTCTCATTTGCTCTGGCCTATTCGCTGGCTCAGAAACAGAACTGTGCAAGATACTTAGTTTTTTTTTGTTGGTTTTATAAAATAAAAGTTTTAAAGAGGACCTGGAGAGAGAGCACTTACGGCTAATATAAGTTCTGAAGAAACTATGCAAAGTTTAAAACCAAAAAAGTACCAGGATCATTCCAATCATCAGAACAGTGTCGCTATAGGGAAAGGTGTCATGAGGTCTCGCTGTGCCTGGGTCGCTTTCAGACGGCTGCCTCGTTGATGGCTTCTCCTGAACAACACTTCTGAGAAAGAAAAAAAAAAACAACCTTTGGAAATAAAAAAAAAAAAAGCATTAAAAGGCTTCTGCTTCTACTGATTCTTGCTTCTCAAGGTCTTTGAAAACTAAGAACAAGATCCACGAACACAACAGAGTCTGACGTAAAAACCAGAGGACAAATAAACAGCAGTGGGAGGTTTGCAGCTTTGTTTCACCCTAAACCTCCATTACAGCTCCACAAAAAGTGATTATCGCCACATTGATTTGCTTGGGTTTTGATCCATTAGGTCTTTTGACTTTGTTGGTTTATGATGTCCGATACATCCTACATGCTCTCTCCGCTTAGCAGGTCTCCCGGGAGCAGAGTGTTAATTGGGATGGGGCTGCCGATTACCCTGGTGTCATCTCCATTTGAGGGAGCCCACAAACTGGAGTACTGCGGCACACCTCCCCACAGCAGGTCGCCTCCGTTTCCGCTGCTGCTGTTCCCGGTACTGCAGACTGTCTTGGTGCGTCCTCCAACCCCGCTCCAGAGGCCTGTGGGGTGGCCGGCAGCAGGGTTGCCCAGCCGGGGTTGATTGGAGCCTGGTGCTGGGCTGGCCTGCCAGCTGGTGGTAGGGTTAAGGGATTGGCCTTGTGCAAAGAAGCGGTTCACATCGTCCTCACCGGCAAACTCTGCAAGGATGGTAGTGTTACCCAGCACACACCTTGAGAGGCAGACAAACAGTTGGAAGGGATTCAAGTATTAAAAAGCTTTCTTGATGGATAACACATAAAATAAGCTTGAAGAGAGAAAGACGACATGATGCATATTTATCTATAGGACTTGAATTTAGAAAAGGAAGAAACAACATACAGCTAATACTATAAATCGCAAATAAAAGCTGTTCTCGAACATCCTCTTAGGCTCTGTCCCAAATGGCACATTTCATGTGCACTTGCAGTCTTGTGGACATACAATGCCGGCTGTGTGCACATGACTCTAAAGCCCGTAGGGCTCTGCAGCAGACTTCTACCTGACAGTCAAAGAGGCATCACGTCACAAAAGTGTGGACTCAGAGGAAGACTGTGGGGGTTTAGGGTGCCATTTGGGACAAGGCCTCAGAAAGATTTGATGTAGAAGAGCTTGTAGTCTTACATGTGCAGGGATTTTTGGGCTTTGGCAGCCTCCTCCTTGGAGCTGTAACGTACAACAGCATTGCCCTGCGTCAGGTTCAGATGGAAGGTAATGAGAGGGCCGTGCTGCATGCACAGAGTCCGCAGAGTGGAGCCGTCAATCTGATGCACACACATAGATAAATTATTAAAATTCATTGTTATCATATTCAAGTATTAAGGGGCAGTTCAGAGAGAATGTGTTCTTGCATTAATAACAGGCATGGAATAGTAAAAAGATGCTGCACTACTTTGGAATGCACTTTTTTTAAGAAAGCTGGAAAACACTGCAGTACTTTCAAAATCTGAACAGATTTGAAACACTATAGGCATCAAAGGCTTGCCAACAGTGTAAATGGTTAAAGAAGAAAAACTGGGCATCATACACTAAACACCTGAGGATCTCACACACACTTTACACACACATTAAACACAAAGAAATCTGTCTCGTTGCTAGGAGGTGAATGACAAATAAAAACAATGTGTTTTAAAATCAGCCCAAAATATCTTTGATATTCTCTGACTGGACTGATTTTGAAGTGTGGGAACTTGATTTTTAAGTGTGTATAGCTAAGAACCTCCTATCATAATGGTACATAGATGCCACTGTAAACATATACTCAGAATATGCCTGCCTACGGCTTCTTCTGATTGGCCCAGTGTTTCGAAATTGATATTGATGGTGCCCTGTTTGTCAAAACTTCTTTTTGTACTCATGTCAGAGATGCTGGAAAAACAGAAAGACATTCTGCAGTAGTATAAAAATGTTTTTAAAGAAGATGTTTTAAAAAAAATCTCTACATTGAATGAATGAATGAATGAATGAATGAATGAATGATGCATTTATATAGCGCATTTATTGTGTATTGCCGTACACCCAAAGCGCTTTACAATTATGTGGGGGGGTCTCTCCTCAACCACCACGAGTGTGCAGCATCCAGTTGGATGATGCGACTGCAGCCACACTACAACGGCGCCAGTGCGCTCACCACACTCCAGCTACAGGAGAGGAGAGAGAGCCATAGAGCCAATCAAGTGTATGGGGATTATTAGGAGGCCATGATAGAGGCCAGTAGAGGGAATTTGGCCAGGACACCGGGGTTACACCCCTACTCTTTACGAGAAGTGCCATGGGATTTTTAATGACCACAGAGAGTCAGGACCACGGTTTAACGTCTCATCCGAAAGACGGTGCTTTTTGGCAGTATAGTGTCCCCGTCGCTATACCGGGGCGTTAGGACCCACACAGACCGCAGGGTGAGCACCCCCTGATGGCCTCACTAACACCTCTTCCAACAGCAACCTAGTTTTCCCAGGAGGTCTCCCATCCAGGTACTGACCAGGCTCAACCCTGCTTAGCTTCAGTGGGCAACCAGTCTTTGGCTGCAGGGTGATATGGCTGTGGCGCAATTTTTTACATTGAAAAAAATTTAAAATAAGCAGAGCGCAACTAAAAAAAGTATAGTGCATAATGCTACATAAACTCAACACAACATAAAAAGTGACATACCTGTACATTTCTGTACTCTCATGCGATATGAATCTGAATAAATCATATTAGTTTCACAGTAATATAAATTGTTTGCTCTATGCACCTGAGGAGTAAGGTTTCTCAGCACCAGCCAGCTGCTTCCTCTGTTGGGACTGTCAGTGCTCCAAGTTGCCCCTTCTATAACAAAAAGTAAAGAGAGAGAGGTTTGAAAAAAAAAACATGTTGCAGCTGAGCATATTTTTCACTAAATTCTTGACTTCTGCCCATTTGCAACTCTAAACACATAACTTGAGAAAGACAGAAGGAAGTGTGACTGGTCGACCACACTACAGCAGAACCTCGTGAGTAACTGGTTTTGCTGCTTTGTACCACACAGGTGTACTGAGGATTTACCTGAGGAGTAAGAGCTGGTCCAGCCCTGGCTGAGGCCAAGAGAGTTTCCACCCCAGGTGGAGGAGAGCTTGGTGTTGGTCAGGCCTGGAGGGGGGCGTGAGGGAACACTGGAGTTACGTGTCCCTGGGGAAACCTTCCATAACTCATGAGATAAAGAGGCCTGTGTGTGGGAGAGGGGTCCAGGGGACCAGGTAGACTTCATTTCCAAGAGTTTACCTGAAGAAAGGGAAGAGAGGAAGAAAGAGAGGGACAAATGAATAACAGCAGTAGGTACAGTCACCACCTATCATTTCCTCTAAGGATTGGTTAAAACAATATGCCAATAGAAATTTGTTTCTGGTTGGGGTTATGCAAACAGCCACAATGGGGTAGAGAAAGTCCATTCCAATGGCCATTTATTTCAAATAAATTATGCTGTTTTCAAATTTCTATTCATCAAAGAATGCTGAAAATTTTTGAAAACAGTTTCCACAAATATATTAAGCAGAACAGCTATTAATTATTTATTGAGCACCAAAACAGCATATTAGAATAATGAGACACTGAAGACTGGAGTAATGGCTTCTGAAAATTCAGCTTTGTCATCACATGAATAAATAAGATTGTAAATATTTTATTTAAAATATTAAAACAGAAAACAATTTGTAGTAATACTGTTTTAGTGAATTATACATAAAAGCAGACTAAGTGAGCCTAAGAGATTTAAAAATATTACTTATCCTATACTTTTTAATAGTTATTACTAAAAACATTGACAGTACTACTGAAACCGAAAATCAGGGAATCTGTGTGATAGAGACACTTGATTTAACAATGTTATAAGGAATGAAGTGTTTGGCTTTCCATAAGTGACCAACATTTTTTAGAATACTGTAAACTTTTATTATAAGAAAATGAAAAATGTCTGCTTGTATAACCTACCGCAACCTCTTATTCAAGTTTAAATATATATTTTTTTATATATATAAACTTTTTAGGAGTTTATATGAATTTTTAGGATTTTAGGAGAACACACACTTGGTGAGGGGTCTGTCTAGGTGCAAGGATAAATAAGGGTAAGTAGGTCTAGTGTGGGGCAGGGTCGTTTAGGATTTAGGGCTGTACCTGGACTGTTACCGTCCCTCAGACCGAACGAGTTATAGGCACTGACTGACCACTCACTCAAGGAAGACATAGTCCCATTCTGAGAAGGGGATGAGGCTATTATGGCCATTTGTCCCAAGTGGATAGCAAAAGGGGCATGAGGAAACAGTGAAATACATTTATTGTGTAATGATCCTTAAAATAATGATTTCTGTTATAGCTTTAAAGCAAGACAGTCAATGTTCATTTAGCAGTAAATATTTCAGGAATTTTAAGTAACAAGCTCTGCTAGTCTGTTAAAACTTATTTCATGTGCATCAATCATCCTTACCTCCAGTCCTGTCACGTAACAGGTAGCGATTCACATCCTGTATGTTAGTGTTAATGGTGGGGCCACTTGGAACACTTCCTGGGGTCATGTTGGGGTCATTCTCAGGGTCAATGTTCTGCAGACCTTTCCATGGCACCCCAGGGCAGAATTCTGAGAAAAAGCAAGAACATAATGGGTTGTCCAGCATCTAAGACTCAAGTATGTAACAGGGGTCGGCAACCTTTTGGTCACGAAGTTCCATCTTTTCTGGTTAATCACTGTGCCATCTCATACACATAATAAAAAAAATATTACCATGATCAGTGTGGATAATATGCCACTGAAGCTTACCAGGAGGCCAGTTGATATTGGAGTTACTAGACATTTTCTCATTGGGGCTTTTGCCTTGTGTCCAGCTCTCTGGAGACACGAAGGTGCTGGTGGGGGATTCAGAGCTTGACATCAGATTGTATGGGCTGAAGGAATCTTCCATGGTGCTCTTTCCAACAGAAACATGGGAATGAGCAGAAGAGATTGAACCTGAAACAAAAGAACAGTCTCTTTAATCTGTTTATTCACAGGAGGGTTTACATACGACATCATATAATAAAATATTTAGAGACTAAGCAACCCAAACTCAGATATACTGTATATTTTGATGCCCAATATCTGAAATGCTATTTTGCTTCTCTAAAAAAATTCATCTTCAAAGATACAATCTGAATAATAAAATTCAAGATTACAGGCTTCAGCTTTTGTCCTCAGCTGAACTCACTTGGATAAACGTACTGTTCAGGCAAGGTTTAATGATAACTAATGCCAAGGAAGGATAATATTTTAAAAGGCCCTGCTGATTCAGAGCAAAAATAACTCTGGAATGTCTGCAAGCACTTAACTTGAGAGGGAGTTTTGTCTGTCCTTTTGAAATATACAAATCTCAGGGACAGAAGTTGTGACCCAGTGTCTGGAGTTTGATGTTTGATTAAGTGTGTTTTCATTGAGTGGAATGTTGTTTGTGGAAGCAGAAGTCTTTTAAAGGATGTTAGACCTAGAGGCTATCATATGATTGTCTTGACATTATAGATTAGATTAGATACATTTTGTATTTCACAGTGAAAAATCAAGCCCATAATATGTCTGGAGCAATGAATAAATTAATACCGTGCTTATTGAGGTTTGCCTCCATGTGCTGAGCACTAGCTGACAGGGAATCTATGGAGTTTGAATGAGTCCACTGCGAGAGCCGGGATTGAGGCTGAGGGGGGTCTTTGAGAGATAGACTTCCCACCTCCATACAGTTTACATTCATGTTCGGGTTCAAACCAGCTACAGGGGAGCGACAAAGAGACAAGGAGATTAATGCACAAACGCAAACACAAGGGGAAAAACATCAAGATCAAAATAACTAAAAAACTATAGCTTGTCAATCAATGAATCAAAAAAGAATACAATTTATTACACAATATTCTAATACATTATTCACTTATAACAATATTTGTGGCGAAAACCCCCAATGAAGTCCCAAATGAAGATAATTGAAAGGCATTACATTATGGCAAAAAAAAAACAAAAAAAACAACAATTTCAGTAAAGTCACAAAATATTTTTTTTTTATCAAACTAAAGCAATGTTTTAAGCTGACAGTCCTACTATTATTACAAAGTACTATGCAACTATCAGCTACTATATAAAACTTGAACTTTGTTTTAAGACGCGTTTATTACTGTGTAATTATACAAACAATTACTGAATAATATAAATTAACAACATGTACTAACTATAAGGTTAGGATTTGTATTAGTGTTAGTTGCTATTAATTCTGCATAATTTACTGGTATTACTACAGTATGTAAATGGAACATACATAATAGTAAAATAAAGTGAAAAGCGCGTGCGCACACACAGCAAGCATACGCATACAGGAGTGTGTCCACATGAGGCTTGTTCTCTTACAGAGCGTATAAGAGCTGAAGGAGTTTGGAGAAGACTGCTGCTCTTTGGTCTGCAGGTCTGAGACGGAGAGGCCTGAAGTCTGAGGATGACCCGTGAAAGTGTCCAGGCTTGCCTTGCCAAGATTTGGGTGCAGGCCAGGGTGAGAGGAATGTGGAAGCTGCTGCTGTTTAATAAGCAGGGCCTGGGCCAGCTGACGCTGGTGCTGCTGGATCTGCTGCTGCATGTTTGTGATTGTACGTGCAACCTGTGTGAAAGGACAACAGTGATCATCATTTTCATTTTATATGGAACATTATTTGTCATAGTCAAGATAACTATAAGCTAATATTTTAGGACTAGAATTATTATAAGTGAATAAATATCAGGGCCAGTAAAATTAGTCTGTCATACTTGCTGCTCTTGTTGTTTGATGGGACCAGAGACATTACGCTGAGCCTGCATCATTTGCTGCTGAATCTGCAAACGCTGATACGCCTGACAGAAAGAGAAAAAGACATAATTTGAGAAAGAAAGGAAATGACAGAGAAACAGAAAGAAATATAAATAGAGATAGAAAGGTGATGGGGTCATTATCAAGACAGAAAGCGCTAGCATCTCACTCCTTGCAGACAGGCCAGTGGGTAGATGACAATCACTGGTATTCATGTGGAAACAGCAGAGCAGCAGAGTGAACTGTGTGACTCACCACCTGCAGTTGTTGTAGTTGGTACAGCAGGGTCATTTGTTGAGGATTTATTGGTGAGGTTAAAAGTGCAGGATTCAGTCCAATGTTTTTTGCCGCAAACTGTAAGAGCTGTGCTTGAACCTACAAAAAAAACAAACAAAAACAAACCGGTTTGTGCAAAGCCTGATGATCCATGTTATCCGCCATGATTTGAAAATGATGTTCTTGTGTGTTTTAGTGGAAGCAAGGAAATCTGACTTCCTGATGAAAATGAACAACAAATTTAAATTTTTGGGTAAACTACCCCTTTAAAGTCCCAGTGAAACCAAAAGTTTTTTAGTATCAATATGTTAGTCTTAAGCAAAGGTGGATTGTAACGAGTTACATTTACTTGAGTACATTATTTGTGTAACTAATACTTTTAGAGTATATTTAAAGATGGGTACTTTTACTCTTACTCAAGCACATTTTTTGTGAAAAAACGGTACTTTTACTTCATTACTGTGGGCGACGCTCCTCTCGTTACTTTATCTTAAAGTAATAAAAGTTAAAAATGCTTCAATTTATTCCAAACGCGCCATCTACTTTTCTCTGGGCAATGAGCGATGCCAATTCGCGAATTATTCATTCTTTTGAGTCAATTCTGTTCAAAGGCTTGATCAAACCAGTTGGCAGACCAGTGAATTGGTTCGCCAGTTTGAATGATTCGTTCAGTTCCCTGCCACATGCGCTGAGTCGTTTGAAGCGGTTCTCACTCAAGAGCGTTGGAGACGTGACTTTGGATCTACAGTCAATTGAAAGCAAATCTGCAAAGGCTATTTTTTGCTAGCTATGAAGATCTTTATTAGATGAACACCGCGTGTGCTGTCTAAGGTTCCACAGGTACAGATAGGCTACATTCAATTACAGTAAACGACACCACTATGACATTACCAGTTTGTTGTACATGTACCTTATACATTAAATAAGCTGTCACAGAGTATGAAATGAACACCCGCCAAACCCACGTTAGCTCTGTACAGCGGCATTCTGGTGCTCTCACACACATACATTTCTACTGTCACACACATACATTCTCCTTACACATACATACATACATTTCTGCTTTCACACATATGCATTCTCCATTCACATACATACATTCCTACTCTCTCACACATACACACATTCTCCATTCTCATACATACATTTCTATTCTCTCACACTCATACATTCTCGTTTCACATACATACATTCCTGCTTTCACAATTCACACACATACATTCTCCATTCACATACATACATTATACACTAACACTAACATTATACACTAACTTTTTTTTGGCATCCATTAGTTCCTGTTTAAGTAGGAAGTCACTCTCAGACCAGGAATTACATGTGCAAGACTTGCTCAGCTCATCCTAACACAACTGTAGTTATGCTATTCAAAGTCATCCTGTTTTCTTTTTAAGTAAATTTTTTTATTTATCTTAATTTTAAAATATTGTTATGTAACCCACTTGTTCTACAGATCTATGCACAAAGGATGCACTGATCAGGATTTTTCGTGACCAATTCCAATGGGTGTTTTTTACATTAAAATGGGCCGATTCCTATACTCGTTGCCTATTTATTTTCATTTATTAATTGTTTATTTTGCTTTGTTACTGGTCAAACTAACCTTAAGCAAACAAACTAAAATATCTGCAACATGAAGCAACTGCACAAAACTAAAACATCAGATGAGCTGAATAAATATTTTATTATTACTCTTTATTATTAGTGTTTTATTACCTTAATTATATGCATCATGACACCACAACAAATTCCTTGTGTGTGTGTGTGTGTGTGTGTAAACACACTTGGCAATAAAGCTCTTTCTGATTCTGATGAAAAGACAAATTCACTTTATGACAGCAGGTGGCGCTTATAGAACAGCAATAGAAACTGCTGTACACAGCTCCGCGCTTATAAACACTCATTTAGCACTTATATATATATATATATATATATATATATATATATATATATATATATATATATGTGTGTGTGTGTGTGTGTATATATATATATATATATATATATATATACACATACACACACACCCCCACACATACATACATATATATATATATATATATATATATATATATATATATATATATATATTAATTAGTGCTGTCAATCGATTTAAATTTTTTTACTAATTAATCGCACATTTTTCTAAAATGATATCAATACTACTGATGTCTCTATAAAATAGTTTTTTACTCTTAATATTTAACCATTGACTTCAGCATTACAGTATAATTAAGAGCTATCAATTTTAACATTTATTAGACTTAACGTCTAAGTTAAGTGAACTTAAAACAATCTTCACACAAACCCATTATAATACTTACTTTACCTACTTACTTTTGTCATTTAGCAGACGTTTTTGTCCAAAGCTACTTACAAATAAGAAAAAGTAACTAAAACTAAAAGTTACAACTCTATAAATACTATATACCCACATATTTAAGAAAATAAAGAAATTAAATAAAACTGACACATGCATATAACAACATTTCAATAATAAACATATAAATTAAAAAACTAAAATAAAAAGCGATACTTCTATCCCTTGCCAGTGTCCCTGTCCGGTGGAGTCGCACGGTAGAGTTGATGGTCTTTACACTCTTCGGTCTTCACACTAGGAGGGCTTCACACGACGGCTGCCGCGGTATAATAACCTTTTTTATACCAATCCAACAAATCACCATTTCAATTCAGCTGGACCCACTTTCCTGTTTATCAACTAAAAATGGCCAAGCAAGTGCAGACACTGACAAGATACGCGATACAGTACGAGACCAAACGCGATTTCAGCACCTCTCAACACAGTAAACAAAATAAGCGTTTCCTAGCAACGGCAAATGTGCTAAACACTGAGACAAGTAAATACACTAACGAGCTGATTTTAAACTTCCGCTGATAGACTGCTTCTCTAAAAGACTATTTCATTACACTGCCTTCTGTTGGCGCTTGAATCCACTTTCCTGTTTATCAACTAAAAATGGCCAAGCAAGTGCACACACTGACAAGATACGCGATACAGTACGAGACCAAACGCGATTTCAGCAACTCTCAACACAGTAAACAAAATAAGCCAATATCTATTAGAAATCTAAGAAAAATTAAATCAACAATAAATATATATAAAAAATTCCATGCAAAGGAGGATGAGTCACACAATACAAAAAAATTATAATAAATCACATTTACCTACATGTGCCCCTCAGCAGAAATATACAGAAAATGAATAGTTACCTAACACTAAATTCTAAATTAAATATAAATGAACTCCTTAAAGCTATAAAACTTATTGATTTCCTATTTTTTCCTATTTGTTCTTGGATTAATAGACATCACAGCAGCTGGTTATTAGCTTATTTGCCTGCTATTGCGTTAAAAGCTGCTGCTGCTGAACGTGACGCGGATCTGACATGCATCTTATTTTCTCACAAATCTCTTTACCTTTTCTGACCCACTTCAGGTGTTTACCTTTTCTGACCCACTTCACTTAAAGTCTCTACTAATGAGCGGACGAGTTGAATCGGGTGTTTTAGATGAGGGAGACAGTGCTGGGGTGCCTCAGGACTAGGGCTGGGTATCGAGTTCGATACTTTTTAGGCACCGACCGAATTGCCTCGATACCACCGAGTATCGAAAAACGTCTTGTCGTTCGGTACCAAATTTCGATACCTAAGGGGTTAATCTCATTAACGTCAGTGAGCCAATAAGCCTGCACCACTAGGTGTGTTTGACTAGAAGTGACACGGTGCTGATTGATCAGTGTTTGACATCCGCGAGAGCAATTCGAAAGCATACGGAGCAGTCTGCTCTCTATATCACGCAGTTTCGCTTACTTGACACAGACTGAAGCTCGCGTGACATTTCAGCGTCTGCCGTCTCACTAAATGAGGACATAAACACATGAACAACAGCTCCAGAACTGCTCTGAGAGTCACTTCATGAGCATTTTACCGTTTGATTCGAGTAAAACTAACGTCATATCATATACACACAGAACTGTAAAGGTATTCCCGGAAACCCGTCAAAATAAAAGTTCGGTTTAACTTGGAAGACACTGCGGCAGAAACATATTAATATTGTTCAGCGGACAGTACATACTGCTACTACTAGGCTACTATTAAAATTATTAAAAATCTTATTTTTTAAGTAATTATCACACAACATTTCTTCCATGTTTTAATTTTAATAGTAAAATTTTGTTTGCCAAAATAAATACAGTTTTATTTTCAATAATTTAAAAGAAAAATGAAATTAATTTTTTATGCCTTGATTTGAAAACCAGATACAGAACACAGAATTTCTGAGGAAAAATAAATCATTTCATAAGGCTGTTTTATGAATAAATTTTAATAAACTAAGTAGTTTTTATGCATTCAAATAATTAGACATACTACAACATATAATTTAATAACAATAAAACATATTGTGAAAGAAAATAAAACATCCACTTATGAAAGTGGATAAAGATTTTAAATTTCTTGAAGTCTTTAACAACCTAGAATAAATTAATAGAAATGATGATTCTGTCTGAGCTATGCGTTTTAAAACGAGCACGCACTAGTGTAAACTGAAAACTATTTGAGCTTTATTAAAATTATTTGTACTGATTTATTGTGTTGGCTATATTTTGTTCCTTTGTGCAGTGGCTCAGGAGATTACAGTCTTTGAGTCTGTATACATGTCAACAAGCTGAAAAAAATAAAACCAAAGTTTTTTGAGATAATGTAATCTTGTTAAAACTGTTTTCATTAAATGACAGTTTTTAAAGCCATTTCAGAGACATGTTCTTAAATGTGACGCATATATAACATATTGCATGCATGCACACAGTTTTAAGGCAGCTTTAATCGCCTTTTTGGTAACTTCATGTCTTAGCTGACAGCATCATTACCACATTGCATGCACATAGTTTCTTTCGCTGTTTGATATGAAATAATACAGGCTACACGCTCGTTTGACTCGCGCCTGGCGCAGAGGCGACGTTAGAGCGTGCGTCTGAAATGTCTCCCGTGTGATGTGGTCATTTCAATACACTCAATACTTGGTTGGGCCTCCTTTTGCATGAATTACTGCATCAATGCGGCGTGGCATGGAGGCAATCAGCCTGTGGCACAATTCTACTTTTTTGAGATGTACCTATATTTTTATATATATATATATATATATATATATATATATATATATATATATATATATATACAGTGCCCTCCAAAAGTATTGGAACAGTAAGGCCAATTCCTTTATTTTTGCTGTAGACTGAAAACATTTGGGTTTGACATCAAAAGATATGAGATGAGAGATTAACATTTCAGCTTTTATTTACAGGTATTTTCATCTGGATCTGATACACAACTTAGAAGATAGCACCTTTTATTTGAACCCACCCATTTTTCATGTTACCAAAAGTATTGGAATATGTGACTGACAGGTGTGTTTTGTTGCCCTGGTATGTCCTATTAATTGATTCTTCAAACAATAAATAGCACTGAATGTCTGCGCTCAGTTTCAGATCCGTGCAGACTGCATTTATATTTAGTTAGACGTGTAACCAACATGAAAACCAGAGAGGTGTCCATGGGTGAAAAACGAGCAATTGTGAAGCTGAGAAGATGAAAAATCAATCAAACCACTGCACAAACACTGGTAATAGCAAGTACAACCATTTGGAATCTCCTGAGGAAGAAACCACTGGTGTACTAAGTAACACACCTCAAATGGGTAGATCAAGGAAAACATCTGCAGTTGATGACAGAAACATTGTGACAGCTGTAAAGAAAGACCCTAAAACAACTGTTAGTGACATCAGCAACAACCTCCAGAGGGCATGAGTGAAGGTATCACTATCTACTGTTCGCAGAAGACTTCATGAACAAAAGTACAGAGGCTACACCAGAAGATGAAAACCACTCATTAGCAAGAAGAATAGGAGACGAGCCCCAAAAATTCTGGGACAAGGTTTTATGGACTGATTTTATGGACCAAAGTGATGGAAAGGCTAAAGTTTGGAGAAAGAAAGAATCTGCTCATGACCCCAAACATACAAGCTGATCTGAAACACAGTGTACACAGGTGTATGTACATTATAGTACATATTACACAAGTAATGTAATGGCTTGGGCCTTCATCGGTTCTTTTGGGACAGGCTCATTAATCTTCATTAATGATATAACACATGATGGCAGCAGCAAAATTAATTCTGAAGTCTACAGAAATATTTTGTCTGACAATTTACAGAAAGATGCAACCAAACTGATTGGGAGATCCTTCATCATGCAGCAAGATAATGACCCAAAACATAGTGCCAAAACAACAAAGGAGTTCATCGGGGGCAAGAAGTGGAAGGTTTTAGACTGGCCAAGTCAATCTCCACACTTAAACCCTGTAGAGTATGCATTTTACCTGCTAAAGAACAGACTGAAGGGAGTAACCCCCCAAAACTGAAAGAGGCTGCAGTGAAAGCCTGGAAAAGCATCACAAAAGAAGAATGCAAAAGTTTGGTTTGGGTCACAGGCTTGATGCAGTTATTGAAATCAAAGGATTTACAACTAAATATTAAGTCTTTTTCACTTTAATGTTAATTTCACTAATGATGTTAATTCTATCTGTTCCAATACTTTTGGTAACATGAAAAATGGGTGGGTTCAAACAAAAGGTGCTATCTTCTAAGTTGTGTATCAGATCCAGATGAAAATACCTGTAAATAAAAGCTGAAATGTTAATCTCTCATCTCATATTCATCTTTTGATGTCAAACCCAAATGTTTACAGTCTACAGCAAAAATAAAGGAATTGGCCTTACTGTTCCAATACTTTTGGAGGACACAGTATACATACATACATTCATCTTTTAATCATATTTGCAAATGTCTTGACTCCACAGCCAACAGAGCAATTTTGTCTTTACTGTTCCAATACTTATGGAGGGGACTGTACATACATACACACACAAATAAATGAAGTAAACAGAAATAAATTACATTAAAATTCAAATGACAAAAAATATCTTGAACGGCAGTGTATACACACACACACACACACACACGCAAACGCGCACACATACACACACACACACACACACACAAACACAAACACACACACAAACACAAACACACACACAAACACACACACACACAAACACACACAAACGTTGGTTTTTGTGGTTTATGGGGATTCTCCATAGACGTAATGGTTTTTATACTGAACAAACTGTGTGTGCTATTGCCCTACACTTAAACTTAGCCCTCACAGGAGACGTTGTGCATTTTTAGATTTTCAAAAAAACACCATTTAGTATGTTTTTTAAGCCTTTTGAATTACGGGGACATAGGCAGTGTCCTCATAAACCACCTTCATATTGTAATACCTCTGTCATACCTAGGGCTGGGTATCGTTCAAAAAATTTTGATACCGATACCGATACCTTGAGTTCGATACCGGTTCCTGAACGATACTTTTTTCGATACCAGTTTTATGAAATCAGTTTTAATAAGATTACATTATCTCAAAAAACTATTTTTTAATGTTGATATTTATACAGACTCAAAGCCTCATCTCCTGAGCCACTGCACAAAGGAACAAAATATATCCAACACAATAAATAAATAATTTTAATAAAGTTCAAATTGTTTTCAGTTTACACATCTGTTAGGCTACGTTTACATTAGTGTGTGTTCATTTTAAAACACATCATCATTTCTAGGTTGTTAAAGACTTCAAGAAATTTAAAATCTTCATCCACTTTCATGAGTGGGTGTTTTATTTTCTTTCACCATATGTTTTATTGTTCTTAAATTCTGGTGTAGTATGTCTAATTATTTGAATGCATAAAAACAACTTAGTTTATTTAAACTTATTCTTAAAATAGCCTAATGAAATGTTTTATTTTTCCTCAGAAATTCTGTGTTCTGTATCTGGTTTTCAAATGAAGACATAAAACATTAATTTAATTTCTTTAAATTATTGAAAATCAAAGTTTATTTATTTTGGCAAACAAAGGGGGTTTACTATTAAAATAAAAAAAATGGAATAACTGTTGTGTGATCATTACTAAAAAAAATAATAATAAAGTTTTAATAATTTTAATAGTAGCCTAGTAGTAGCAGTATGTACTGTCTGCTGAACAATATTAATATGTTTCTGCCGCAGTGTCTTCCAAGTTAAACCGAACTTTTATTTTGACGGGTTGTCTGGAATACCTTCACAGTTCTGTGTGTATATGATATGACGTTAGTTTTACTCGAATCAAACGGTAAAATGCTCATTAATTGACTCTCACAGCAGTTCTGGAGATGTTGTTCATGTGTTTATGTCCTTATTTAGTTAGGCGGCAGACGCTGAAATCACCGCGAGCGTCACGCGAGCTTCAGTCTGTGTGTAGTAAACAAACCGCGCGATACGCTCTCGCGGAGGTCAAACACTGATCTATCAGCGCCGCGCTGCTTCTAGTCAAACACACCTAGTGCTGCAGGATTATTGGCTCACTGACGGTGATGAGATTAACCCCTTAGGTATCAAAATTTGGTACCGAACGACAAGACGTTTTTCGATACTCGGTAGTATCGAGGCAATTCGGTCAGTGCCTAAAAAGTATCGAACTCGATACCCAGCCCTAATCATACCCATGCCATTATACAAGTTTGTGTCCTCATAAACCACATAAACACGCACACGCACTGTTGGGAAGTCGTGGCCTAATGGTTCCGTAATCCAAAGGTTGCGGGTTCGAGTCTCAGGCCGGCAGGGATTGTAGGTGGGGGGAGTGAATGTCCAGCGCTCTCTCCACACTCAATACCACGACTGAGGTGCCCTTGAGCAAGGCACCGAACCCCCAACTGCTCCCCGGGTGCCGCAGCATAAATGGCTGCCCACTGCTTCCGGGTGTGTGTTCACGGTGTGTGTGTGTTCACTGCTGTGTGTGTGCACGTTGGATGGGTTAAATGCAGAGCACGAATTCCGAGTATGGGTCACCATACTTGGCAGTATGTCACTTCACTTCACTTCACACACACACACACACACACACAACATGCTATCTATATATCTAAATAAAAATAGACTATAGATATACAGTATATGATCCAAAGTAACTAACTACCTGAGTAGTTTTTTTTTTATCCGATACTTTTTTTCTCTTACTCAAGTAACTATTTAGACTATTACTTTTACTTGAGTACAGTTTTACTCTACCCACCTCTGCCTTGGATTTTGTCACAGATGCAGGCACAATGGAATTTGAAATAATAGGTGCAATTTGTACCTGAGGGGTGAGAAGCTGAGGCACTTGAGCACGTAGAGTAGGCTGGGCGGAGCTAAGAGGTGGCACTGGTGGTTGAGGGGGCGGGGCCTGCTGCTGCATGACCCGAGTTTGTGCTGCTCCGTTAGTGCCAAACATTCCATTCTGCATCTAGAAAACAAAAAGAGTGGGGGTGGGATCAATACAAATTAAATGCTTTTATATACTCTAAATGGTTGGATGCACTTAAGAAAAAAATCAGATCAATTTCAGGACAAATTTAACAAAATCTCTCTTACAAAGCAGCCTCTTAAAATAAAATGTGTGTGCTTTTGACATTGAACTGAACAGAACGTCAAATTATCCTGCAACTTTCAGATTAAAATAAACAAGTAAAATAAATAAATATTAATTTCATATAAATAAAACAAATGGAATAGTCAGTCATGTTTCAGTGTTTATATATCTTTAATTATAAATAGTGTTGTCACGGTACCAAAATTTCAGTATTCGGTACCGATACCAGTGAAAATCCACGGTTCTCTGTACCAATTTCGGTACCAAAGCAAAACACAAAAACATGCTAATTAAAAAAAACATACTATTTTTATTAATAAAGTAAAAATAAAATGTACAAAAAATAAATGCCATTCTTTATATTTATTTAAAATTGTGTTTCAGGTTTTTCCACAAGTAATAAAGTATGAAAAACAATAAACAAGTTTCACCCAAATTTAATTAGTCTTTTAATTAATGAAATTTAAACATTTTTTTTTTTTTTTTGGTAAATAAAGGGGATTTACTGTTAAAATTAAAATATGGAAGAAATATTGTGTGATTATTTCTTTAAAAATAAAGGTTTATAAATTTTTTCAACAGTAGTTATAGTATCACATACATTCTACTAAATAATAGTAATATATTTCTGGCACAATGTCTTTAAGACAAACTTTTATTTTGACGGGGGTTGCCATGAATACCTTTAAATTTCTGTGTGTAGCTATATATGACATGACACTGGCTTTACTCAAATCAAACGGTAAAATGCTCGTGAAGTGACTCTCAGAGCAGTTCTGGAGATGTTGCTTATGCATTTATGTCCTCATTGAGACGGTAGATGATGAAATCCCCGCGAGCATCAGGCTCTTAAAGTTATCGCAAACGCTTGATTGCAGTTGTTGCTGCTAAGGGTGGCCCAACCAGTTATTAGGTTTAGGGGGCAAGCACTTTTTCACACAGGGCCATGTGGGTTTGGATTTTGTTTTCCCTTCATAATAAAAAGCTTCATTCAAAAACTGCATGTTGTTATCTTTGATTAATATTTAAATTTGTTTGATGATCTGAAACATTAAAGTGTGACAAACAGGCAAAAAAAAAAAAAAATCAGGAAGGGGGCCAACACTTTTTCACACCACTGTAGTACTGCAGGCTTATTCGCTCACTGACATTGATGAGATTAATCCCTTAGGTATCGAAATTGGTATTGAGGCAATTCGGTCGGTGCCTAAAAAGTATCGAACTCAACACCCAGCCCTAGCTATGCCTATATCCTTTGCAGAGATCTCACAACACTCACCTGTCTATTGTTCAAGTTTTGCATGGACAGGCCAGAAGAGACCCCACCCAATCCGTGGCTAGGGAGGCTGCTATTGGTCAGTGGGAGCTTGAGGCCAGGAGAAGGCATAAACGGTGAGGTTGAAGCATCATCTGACAGCCTACCGTCCTGAGAGACCAGAAAATGTTGCAAAAACTATTTGTAAAATTTACCTAAATCAAATTTCTCTCCACTCCAGTCCAGAAAATTCCTTGAACTTAATAACTATAAACTATTAATAAAAATAACTATACCTTGTCCAGGAAGGGAGCACGATCCAGTGAGGGGTCTTTGGAGAGGTTTGTGGGTCGGCACAGTATGGGCTTATTCATTCCATTACTGTAGTTTGACATGCCAATCCCCCGTTTGTCCAGTTCAGTTTTCTTCTCTAACAAAGCGCCTGAGGAAAGGCAAGTACATAATCAGTGTTCTAGACCAAGAATCATCTGACTCACGGCATATGGGTAAACTTCAAAGTGTACTACGTACTCATGGCCTGATCCAGATTCATATTGTTACTCTTTAGGGCTTCTTCTGCAGGATCCTTCTGTATCAGGTAAAAGAAAAATAATTATGTTAAAAATATTTATTTTACATACGTTGTTAATGACTTAAGCAAAGAGTCTTTTCAGAGTAAATATTTCAGAGAGTTTATGTTTTTAACATACTGGAAAACCCATATCTGTAAGCTGCTTGATAAGTCTGGTCATAATCCAAACATCATCCTGCTTGTTGGAGACCTTGCCCTGTAATGAACAAACAAAATCATATATGATACGTATATGTGTGTGTTTGTATATATGTATGTATGTATGTACTGTATGTATATATATATATACACACACACACATACATACATACATACTGTATACACACACACATATACATATATATACATACAGACATATATATATATATATGCATACATACATACCTACATACATACATATATATACACACACACACACACACACCACACAGGCAACTTTATTAGGTACACCTTGCTAGTACCGGGTTGGACCCCTTTTGCCTTCAGAACTGCCTTAATTCTTCGTGGCATAGATTCAACAAGGTGTTGAAAACATACATGATAGCATCACGCAGTTGCTGCATATTTGTCGGCTGCACATCCATGAAGCTAATCTCCCGTTCCACCACATCCCAAAGGTGCTCTATTGGATTGAGATCTGGTGACTGTGGAGACCATTTGAGTAAAGTGAACTCATTGTCATGTTCAAGAAACCAGTCTGAGATGATTTGAGCTTTGTGACATGGTGCATTATCCTGCTGGAAGTAGCCATCAGAAGAGGCACCCGGTGTGGTCTTCTGCTGCTGTAGCCCATCTGCTTCAGGGTTCGACGTGTTGTGCGTTCAGAGAAGGTATTCTGCATACCTTGGTTGTAACGATTGGTTATTTGAGTTACTGTTGCCTTTCTATCATCTCTAACCAGTCTGCCCATTCTCCTCTGACCTCTGACATCAACAAGGCATTTTCGTCCACACAACTAGGGGTGGGCGATATGGGAAAAATATCATATCACGATTTTTTATAGAAATATCACGATTCACGATTTTTATCCCGATTCTTTGTTAGTTTTACTATTTTGGTTTTACAAGTTGTCTGAGCATTACAGCCAAACTAGAAAGACAAAGATGCATGGCAGATATTTAGGCCAAAGTGGGTGAAGATAAAAAATCTTTGTCATTATTTTATTTTTCTTATTAAAAAATAAGAACAAAGATACACATTACAAATACACATAATATACAAATAAAACAAACAGTGCTTTATTTCCAGGTACAATAGGTGTATTTAGCAGAGCATTCAATGACATTAAATGAACAAATATAAAAATAAAACACTACATAGACTGATTCCTAAAGCAACTGTATTAAAGTTTTTCAGTCAAGAATAGTGAGTGATTTTTCTCTTTGTGTTTTGTTAACGTTAAATGAATAGTTCCCCCACAAATTAATATTCTGTCATCTGTCTGTCAATTCTGTCATAATGTTGTATTTTTAGATCATCATTTACTCAAAAGTTGTTTTAAACCTGAATGAGTTTCTTTCTTCTGCTGAACATTTATAAATGCCATTTTGAAGAAGGTGGAAAACCAAACAGTTGCTGGTCCTCAGTGACTTCCATAGGATTTTTCTTTCCTACTATCAAAGTCAATGTAGACCAGCAACTGTTTGGTTTTCCACTGAGTAAATAATGACAGAAATTAAATTTTAGGGTGAACTATCCCTTTAATGACAGTCGACAGCATGTTTAGTGTCCTGTCCCTTTAAGAGCTGCACGCATCTAATATACAGTACAGGCACGCATCCGTTTCTCTCTTAACTATTTACTTTCATTTTAGAGATAACCAACTCAGTCTGTATGTAAACCTTGTGTGTTTTGACAGTATTAGCGCAAAATATAACTTAGTTGAGTAATCAGGCGCTGTTAGACAGGCGTTTTAGTGCGCGTGCTTCAGGTGTATGCGCTCAGAACAAGCGCACGTCAGACCAGCGCGCGAATTAAACATTTAACCAGCAAGGCTTGTATGCAAATAATGTACTTTTGCGATCGCGAATAAGTGCAGTGTCCTGTCTGAGTAACTCTACTGCTGTATGTCGTGTTGTACAGTACATAGAGACGGCGGCGCCAGAACTGTATTTGACAATGTGTGCGGTAGCGCGATACTACGATATTTCTTCAAAAGCAGATCGTGGAGACATTTTTATCGTCCACGATCAAAAATCGTCATATCGCACACCCCTACACACAACTGCCGCTCACTGGATATTTTCTCTTTTTCTCTGTTAACCCTAGAGATGGTTGTGCGTGAAAATCCCAGTAGATCAGCAGTTTTTGAAATAATCAGACCAGCCCGTCTGGCACCAACAACCATTCCACGTTCAAAGTCACTTAAATCCCCTTTCTTCCCCATTATGATGCTCGGTTTGAACTTCAGCAGGTCGTCTTCACCACATCTAGATGCCTAAATGCATTGAGTTGCTGCCATGTGATTGGCTGATTAGCAATTTGTGTTACCAAGCAATTGACCAGGTGGTGTACCTAATAAAGTGGCCAGTAAGTGTATATATATATATATATATATATACACATATATCATGAGAAAAGTTTACATAAACAGTTTCTTAAACACACAGTAAGTATGTGACATGAAATTATACAACAGAGCATCAATGGCTTAAAAAGGCTTACCCTTTGTGGGCCCTTCTTGGATTGACCCCAGGAGTTACAAGACGAGTCTTGGGATGTAGGACTGTTCCACATGTCACCATCATCAGCATCCCATTGGCCAGTGTTCATGCCAATCTCTTCCCCTCCTGATCCCCAGCCATCTTGCATAGATTTGGGACCTGGCAAAACACCAATGGACAAGACTGCTCATAATTCAAGGGTGTAACCAGCACATACATTTTAATTTAAAGCCAGACCGATTTATCGCTTTCCCAATTTTATCAGCTGATATGAGACTGTCGCAGATATATTTGCATTGGCGTATATCCCACAGATATACATTTTTTACTGAACATAACGCAGATAAAATGCTTGTAAATGGTGTAATTACTTAGCTTGTCCAGCAGAGTGCTCCATTGTTTGCTACTGGTGACCCAGTAGTGACACCACTCAACCGTTTCAACCGCAATTTTATAAAGCTATGAAAATACTTTGTGTACAAAGTAAAAAACATGTTATTAAATGTGGTATTTTCACATGCATTTAGATGGAGCAGCATTTACTACACAGAGCCATAGTTCAGATTAAAATGAACCCGTTTTCTCCAACAGTTAAAATGATCGAATGCTAACATTGTCTTCTATGATGTACAACACAAACACCTCTGCTAAAATCTCAGAAAAAGTAGTCTCGAGTTTCATGACCCTTTAAATGCTCTAGCATGAAGATAAACATGGTGGATTGTGAGCGGCTCACACAGGTCTCGGCAGTGTCTGTCAGAAGTCATAGGTGGGGTTTGTAAAATGTGAGGTCATATTTTACAGACTCTGTGATTAGATTGCTCAGAGACACTAAATGGGGATTAAAAAAAGGGGCAGATTTTTATGATTTTATGGCGGTTGTGTACACCAGTGTTGGGTAATTTACTTTCTTTTTTTTTTAACAACTGTTTATTAAGTTTTATTTTGTGGAACATCAGCACAAAAAAAAGCAGCTGTACAAATTTAAAACCCACCCCTTGGTAGACTGAAAAAAATAAATAAATAAATAAAATTAAATTAAATAATAATAATAAAGACATTAATTAATATTAATAGATAAACAAATAACAATAAAATAATTTTTACAACGATTTTGGAAAAGAAGACAACATTAAAAGCTGAATGCCATGAATTTACAGTAAATAAAATAAAATAAATAATAATAATAAAGACATTAATGAATATTAATAGATAAACAAATAACAATAAAATAATTTTTACAAAGATTTTGGAAAAGAAGACAACATTAAAAGCTGAATGTCATGAATTTACAGTTTTCACGTTAGATCCATGTATACGAAAAGTAGAGAGATCCATTGAGATAATGTCCAACAAATACACAGTCCAGATTCGTCTGTCCATTGTGTGAGGAGAATTCCAACGGTTGACAAGCTATTCTTTTGCTGCTGTGAGAGCAGCTAACAGTAAAGATCTTTGTTGGACGGACAAGGTGAAGTCCCAAAAATGGCGCGGAGTCAAACATATTTCAGTACCCAACAAATATGATAGGTCCTGTGAGAGCTTTCAGTGCTATTCATGTTATAATGTTAGAATTAAAGAACAATAAACATAATACATATTACCATTGCCGTTATCTGTACATAGTCAATGCAGTTATTTTTAAGCTGTTGTTGACACCCTATCTAAAACGTGATTTAGCCAAAAAAATAATAATAATCATAATGAAAAATAATGCGATTTTCGAACCACCAAGCATGAGAGCATGTTCTAGTACACCCTCAAAACAAAATCAAGACTTTGTAAAAGAGCATAATAGGACCCCTTTAAGAAAAGTTAAACAATACATTTCAGTTTGGCAAGATGTTCAGGAAAAGCCAAACTAGTAAAATCCGTACAGTTTTATGTAAAAATAACACGTTAACTAATTTAGATAAGACTAAATTACAGAAATTATATCCGCTGAATAATCTTTTTTGTTTTGTCCAGGAAAGACTGTACCTCGCTTTCATACGGATTACATAATCAGGAATATTCGTTTTCAATTTGAATTTGTTCATTTAAAAGTAGACACTTCAAGCTTTCTATAGACATATTTCTCATGTCTCTGTGTCAAGTATTCACTGAGTTTGTGATGCGTAGAAAGTTGCTTACAGAGACCTAGACGGCAGAAAGCATACCCTTTGTTTTGTTGTTATTATCAGTGTACACAAATAAAAGTAGGCCTTTTTTTAGATTCAATTGATTTTAGTCGAATCTGTATGTGAGTATTTAAGGTTTCTCTGTGAATCAAGAAAAACTGAAAGTGAATACGCAGGCACGCAGAGGGTTAAAGATGCTGCATTCAGTTTTATCTTTAAACTGTAAATTTATGGCGCTTTTCCATTGTGTGGTACGACTCGGCTCGGTTCGCCTTTCCACTGCAGTTTAGTACCGCTTTAGAGTGGGCGGGATTATTTACACGTCGTTATAGTCGCGCCGCCTCTCCTGCCATGACTCCTGAAAAACTTTTTAATTCCGCGTCGCTCTCGCTGGATCCGCTCCTTGGCTATCAACCAGAGGACAATCTGTACTTCCTCAACAGACAACGAAACAGTCATTTTTTGGTTGTTAAAAAGAAAGGTCTGCTCATTCAAAACAGTTGCGTTCGATCCTTCGCTGGCTGTGCTGATTTAAATATAGCAGGTCTGTTGTGTCTCGTGCTGCAAGTTCAATGACGCAGGGAGTGATGATTTTCTCCGCCAATCAGTGATCAGCAGAGTTTACACGTCATGTTTTGGTAACGGTGCGGTTCACTTGGAACCTCGGCCGAGGTGGTACTAAAAAAAGTACTAGGTACCAGGTACTGTTCCCAGTGGAAAACCCCCAAAAGTGAGCTGTACTGAACCGTACCGTGAAGTACCATGCAGTGGAAAAGCGCCATTAGATTTCAAATTTAATATTAACACAAGTACTTTATAAATAACTGTAGTTAAATTACCTAAAAATTAACAGTAATCCCTTTACTTTTTCAGTGGATAAGTAATTTAATTACAGTAACGCTTTACACCCAACACTGGTGTACACAAACTGCAAACACACATTTATGTTCAAACAACATGTACAAGTTAATTTTGCATAATAGGTGCTCTTTAAAGGTGAAGTATGCAATTTCTGTGGCACCAGGGTCACCAACTGAAACTGCAAACATAATGACAGTTTTCAAACAAGCTTCCCAAATACTGCCCCCTTCTGTCACTGGTTGGATAAACAGATAGTCCTGCGGCAAACCCACGCCACTGGTTGAGTCAGTGTTTGCTTGTAAGGCAGGTTGAGATTTTTTATTTAAATGCCAGAGAGCCACAGAATTTATATTTTATAATACAAATAACTTCAAGTTGTCTCAGCATGTAACATGGTATAGCATGAAGTATTTAGCAGAAAAAATACAAACTTCAAATTACAGTGAGGTAACACAATCAGTACTTGATTTATTCAACCACCTGAGGTCAGTGTAGTTTAACTTTATCATCAAATGGCAACAAAAAGGAATATGACATACATATTTGAATACAGCACATTTAAGTATCAACAATGTCTTAGTTTCCAAACTTCTATAATAGCGAGTGCTTTAATATGAAAAGGTTTCTTTATTTCATTACCTTCCTGACAGGACCCTGATCCAGCAGGTGCATTTCCTCTGCCATAAGGTCCACTGGAGTCATGGCCACCTTCACCCCATCCCCCACAGCCCCTTGAGGGCTGGCCCCAAGCTGAAGTTCCATTGTCCACAGAAGAGTTAGAATTGGCTGGCTCACCCCATGAAGAGGGTTCTGAGTTTGGCTGTACATTAGGGAGCTCTCCCCAACCTGGTAATTAAAATACAGAACATAAAATGGGGGTATGTATGTCCAAATAATCAATAAATTATCAAAATAGTAACAATTATCAAAATAATTGTCTTACTTGTTTTGTATAATACAAAAGAAGCTTAACAGATTAAGTGCACTGCATCAAATAAAGTTATCAAATTATTACTAACTGAAAATTTGTAGCACAAACAGACACTAATGATACACTGTAATAGAGAAATAAAGATATTATGGGTCAAGCTCTCAGGAATATGGAAAAATCAGACTTTAAATTTCAATATTTAAAAAAAGTATCCCACAGTGTTGTCAGAGTTGGACAAAAAAAAAAGCTTGTTAATGATAACAGAGCGTCTAGGCCTAGAATGCAGCAGTGATAGGCATTTAATTCCTGGCTCAAACCTGAACCAGCTGGCAGGGGAAGGGCAGCAGAATTCACACTTAGGCATCTTAACTGGTGGATGTTTTTTTTTTGTTTTTTTTTTTACAGTGGACAGAGATGGCACTAATCTTGACTTAGAACAATTTCAGCATATTTACCAATGTTTGCCAGATATACAGAGGAATAAAATGAGCTAATATTAAGAGAAATATATATATGTACTCTCTTACCTGGGTTCACCACGGGCATTCTGTTAAGAGGAGATTCACCTTGATTGGGTGATCCATTGTTGTTGCTACCACTAACATGGTTCTGAGTGGGAGCTTGGCTATGGTGTTGGTGAGGCTTGCTATTGTTGTTTGGCCCAGAGAGGCTATTACTGTTGCCATTGTTGCTGGTTCCTGGCTGATTTTGGGAGTTATTCCTGTCCCACATGTTTACACTCTTGCTGTAAGCACTGGGGTCACCCCAGGTGGAGGTCCCATCATCAATTTCCATTTTGCGACGAACAGAAGAAGGAGAGGGTTCCTCCCAGCCTGTGGCCTCATCTCCTGGCTCCTGTCGCCCTCCTGATGCACAGCCAGAGTTGCTCTGTTTCACAGAATTTGGGCCGGCCCATGATCCTATGCCTCCAGCTCCACCGTTGCCACATGTGGATTCCTGAAGTTTTCCACCCCAACCTTGGGCAGAACCACTGGAATGTTGAGCATCACCCCAATTACCACCCTGTGCTGGCGCTGCTTTACCCCATCCTCTCTGGGTGTCTTTCCAGTTTCTGTTGTCAGGGTCCCAAGAGGAACTTCCAGAGCCATTCTTTCGCATTTCTGAAGGGTCATCCCACTCTCCACTATTCCCGCTGCCACTACTTCCCCAGCCAGAGGAAGTTTTGGTTCCATCACCCCAACCTTGTGTTTTCTTCTGAGAAGTACCATCATCCCAGCTAGGGGACTTTTCGTCAGCCCAGGATTGGCCATTACAGCCATTGGTATTGGGACCTTCAGCAACAGGATCACCCCAGCCACATTGGGATCCATTGGGAACCTTTTTATTTGCAGGAGGTTCCCCCCATCCACTGTTAGGCTGAGAAGAGGCTGAGACTGATCCTCCCCAGCCTGCATTTGATATGGTTCTGCAAGATGCCTCACTTTTGCTTGTCTCCATTCTAGGAGGTGCATTGAGGTTGGGACTGGCACATCCAGGAGGAGGTGGTGCAGGTCCAACTGAAGGTTTGTTGGAGGAAGACCCCCAGACCTCAGTCCTTGCACCATTCTTTTTGTCTGGACTTTCTTCCATTTCCCAAACAGTGTGTTGGCGAACTGGAGTCTGTCCCCAGCCTGTGTTGCAGAGGACACGTGGGTCCAAGTCCTGCCTTGGGAGCAAAGGGGCTGAATCATCACTTGAGGACCTCTCTCTTCTTCTTGGGTGGTCCTCACTACTGTCCCTGCTGCCCTCACTTGCTGGAGTATCAGGGCCCCAGGGACTCATATGTTCTTGGGAAGAACCATCATTCACATCCCATCCTGTACCTTCAGTGCTTGGTTGTTTGCCCCAGTCACCCCAGCCGCCACCACTGCTAGCTCCTCCCTGCCCCCAAGAGGAGACGCCTGCAGAATCCCAGGCTGAGTCCTTTGATTCTCTACTTTTGGCATCACCGTTGCCCCAGAAGGCAGTTCCATCTTCGCTGGCAGGTTCAGTAGGTGACTGACTGAGGTTACCTCTCCAGCTGTTCACTGGACTCATTGGCTCTGGTTTAGTGTTATTTGGTCCATCAGTTTTAAGGTTAGGAGGTTTCATGCTGAAAGATACATTTGTGGGTGACTGATGCTGTTCTGGGACATCCGGGTTGCCCCATGCACAGTCCCCTACAAGGTTTCCATTGACACAACCAATGCTACCATTTCCATTGGTGCCATGAGGTGGTGCCACTCCTCCCTGGCCACACATACTGAGCGAAAGTGGATTTGAGCAAACCATGCTACTAGGACCTGACCCTACTCCAGGACCCTCATGTCCAAGTGCTGGCCAAGCAGCAGGGTTGGCACTGGGATTTAGGTTCAGATTAGAGGCACCCCAGTTGGACTGTCCTCTACTGCCCATGGACAAGTCAATCTTGCCCTCTGAGACCCAGCCCCTGGTGGGGCCACTTTGACTAGAGACCATACTAGAAGAGAGATTAATGCTGGCTTTGCTGATTGGGTAATGACCCTGCTGGCTAGCTCCTGTAGCCATAATAGTGCTGCTACTGTTGCTGACGACCTCTGATGTGCGATCAGCATTCAAGGTGCATTCTGGTGTCTGGTGGCTCTTGCCGTATATATTGGAAGGCCAAGTGTCAGTGTCGTTACAGTTAATAATCACTTTATCCCGGTTGCTGCTGTTGCTTTTGCTGACTGGGATGCTCCAAAGACAATTTTCATGCTGGGCTCCCAGTCCACTTTGATGGGGAAGTCCTGTAAAACAAATACGCAGGGTGGATTTTATTATAGCAAAAAGAGATAAAAATATACATGACACCATTTATCTTAAAATAAAATCAAGGGATATTATTTTTTATTTTCATTTTAGCATCTCCATCACTAAAAGGGAAGCTGAGGTGGAACAGTGTTCATTTACTGGAATGAAACCAAGACAAGCCCGTCATTCATCATTCCTTGTGGTCTTCCAAGTCCTCACAAAAATTAAGCTTCACCAACATGTTCCACGGATACTCAAGAGGATGCATACTAAACCAATATGCACACATTTCTCTCTCTCACTCTCTCAATCACACACACAGCTTTACTTCTTTCCAGCTATAATCAATCATGAGCCAGCAGGTAATCGATGGTGTGTAAATTATGTTAGAGAGCAGAAAGAGGGCATTGATCTACAATGCAAAAGCAAATGCACTCTCCACAACCACTGAGAATGCACATGTATTATCCACCCCCAAGGGGCATGTGGCAGCTATATGATTCACTGCATAAATCAAATATGGTGCCCATGACTAACCTAACGTTTAGTTAATAACATGTTTAACGTGTTTTTATCCAGTTCTTTGGTAAGTGCCTTCTTAAGCAACCAGTGTATTCTTTGTGAATGAATTTGCTCATTAAATAGAATGTGACTAAGACTAAAAATAATTTTCTGTGTCAGCCACAATACTGCCCAGTGGCTCATAATGCAGTTCTTCCATCTATAAACGTATCCCCTCATTTTGCACAGCCTTACTACACAGGCTATAGTGCATTTCAACATCAACCATGCAAACACTGCTTAATTTTGCATTATCAACAAAGTACCAATTGAGCTGAAATTTCATTAGATTGACTTGGCATCACTGGGACACCTGAAACATTTGAAAAATCTGACATCTTAAGTGTAATGTTTTCATACAAACAGAAAGGCAGAAAAAAGCCTTTCACCAAACGAAGATATGTTTGCTGAACAACAAGACAAAAATAGTGATTCTGACAAGAAAGAATCAGAATGTTTCTTTTTTTTTTTTTGATGGAGCTCAGACAATCCAGCGACTTATTTTCCAGTAGCCAGCAGCTCTCAGGGACGCCATTTTATCAGAGCTGAAATACAGCCAAGAGAACAACTCTGCTGTTTACAATTCTGTCTCTCTCGCTTTCATTCCCTTTTTCACTTTCTCCTCGCACACCCTCCTCTGCTTGCTCTCACTATTAGTCACATTCTCCCCCCAAAAAGAGAAAACAAGAGGATAAAGGCTGCATGATAAATTAATCACACATAAGTTTTTTTTCTTTCACCTTGTTGCTTGAGCATCCTGAACAAAACAAAACAAAATAGAAGACACAGGAAGTGGGAGTTTATATACCTAGAAAGTGGCTCCACATTCCTAGCCTCAAAAAAGCAAGATAAAAATGTTGTGACCATGCAACTACTGTCTAAGAGTCTTTATGCAGCATGCTGAGCTGCCTGTACTACCTCTGTCTTAAATGGAACATTAATTTGCTGAACAATTATTTGTGTTTGTTTTTCATCCTGGTGAATGCCCAGAAAGTTTCCAAACTTTGGAAAATAACAGCAGAAAAAAATGAGATGTTTACCTACCAATTTTGATTTTCTTAAAACATATGCTTTAACACACTTTACAATTACAGCTTTCCAGTGCCAGACTTCTCTAGCCAAAGTCTCAGTGATGTAAAAGCCTGTGCTTTTGTCTGAAAATAACTTCCTTTCATATTAATTCTGTTCTTTGGATCAAAGGCCTCACTTCTTCCCAAGAGCGGAATGGCAAACATGTTTTAAAAGCTCATCAGTCATGTTTTCCACTTGTCCAAGTCAGATCACAGTGTTCTTTTAGAAGGGCGCTGAGAGAAAGAAGAAAGAAATAGACTGAGTGACAGAAAGAAAGAGAAAGAGAGAGACCCAGACAGGTATCAGCTGGGGAGACACTGACTGTGTTAATGAAGCCACAGAGGGGGCTGGCATGTGAGACAGGGACCACCTCTAGTTTAGACATGTATGAGATCACATCTGTAACATAACTCAAGCACCACCCTGCTAATTTAGCATGCCCATGCCTTTATTCCTCTCAATAATGTCTGTTCTATAACAAAACTTATCAAATCAAACTGCATGACTACAGCATACAGAACTGATATTGACAAATACCACAACTGTGATTTGAACTGTTAAATTATATATATTTAACATTTCATATTTCTGTTGCTTTAAATATCTTAAAACTAAAGAACAAAAAGGTATTAAAATCGCACTAAAAACAGCTCTCAAAACTTGTTTTGCTACCAAGAACTGGAATTCTTTCAGCTGATCCAAAAGAGAGAACTCAGTTTTCTTTGTATTCACATTGCACATGGACTTGAAAGTGGACTTGGATCCTTTTTGTGTTCGCTTTAGTTGTAATATTGTCTCCATCTACTTTCCAAGCACAGATTTGTTTATTTATTTATTATTAACATGCTGTGCTTTTGTTTGCACAGTACAACTCTCTCTGGAAGGACATCTTTGACAGTTCAGATCTTTTTTGAGTGTCCAGTTACGACATTTACATTTATGCATTTAGCAGACGCTTTTATCTAAAGCAACTTACATTGTACTCTAGGTATACATTTGATCAGTTCTTGCTTTCCCTATGAATCAAGCCCATGACCTTGCCATTTCTAGCACCATGCTCTGTTTGAGCTACAGGAAGGCTGCATTTGTCAATTAAGATGCAGAGTAAAAATGGCCAAACCTAAAAACCATAGAAAGACAACTGACTGTCTTTGAAAGCAGCAATATATCTTATGTAAATGCTCCACAGAAATGTGTCTGATCAGGGTCAGGTAAAAACAAAACCACATAGGGCTTCTCTAAGACTGATTTATTTACAAATTATTAAAGTGAAACAACTTACTAATCAATTATTAAAAAATGTAGTTATGCACACATCCCAAAATTAAACCATAGGTTTGGCAGTTCAAAAGGCCATTTCACAATTTCAAATAAACTTGTTCTCTGCTTAACTTGGATATTTGATGGTGTTTGAATCCCAGAAGCACAGACATCTAAAATATTAATTAGCAGAAAATCAAATGCATCTGAAACAGTGAAGACAATAATGATTTAAGAGTTGACAAAGCCATTTGGAGCCATGAAACAGCTGGTGAGCCCCTGTTCCCAGGGATTCCCCTCTGTCCAAGCTCTGCTCTTCCACCTGCAATTAAACCAGATTGGAGTGAATCGCAAACATTCTCAGTCACCAACCAGAGGGATGTAGGGGAGGGGCCAAGTAAACAATAATGGCAGAAAACACTAGAGACAGAGTCCCTCAACCATGCCGCTCCCATGACATCGGGCTTAGAACGAGACTTAAGAGGTCAATGGCAGGCTTTGTTAGGACGTAGCAGGGTGGGGGACACAATCCCACCCTCTGCCTTTAAATCATAGCCACTATACACTTCTACATTCCAGCTGGGACACCAAATGATAAAAAAATACCACAATTCATCTCTATTCACAGACCTGATACCGGTCAAGTGAAAAGCTTGTCAAAATAAATATCTTAAGTCTCTCCTTCAAAAAACGAACATGATTCTCACCCGTGTGCCGTTTGCTGGTGGGTGTCTCGGGAGGGGAGATGACCCCGGACTGAGTGCAAGCAGAGGTCAGGTTCAGAGCGCCTGTAGGTAAAGGTTGACCCCTCTTCAGTAGCTGCCTCTGCTCCTGCTGTCGGAAGCGTGGAGGAACATCTCTGGGCACATATCGGGGACTGGGCTGCTGTAATGGAGGTAACTGCTGTTGTAGGGAATTACAAGGGCTACGCTTGCCATTGCTGGTGGTGGCAGCAGAGGGTACAGGCAGGTTCAGGGTCAGAATGGGGCTTGAAGGGATGCTGGGATTGGGTTTAACAGAGTCTGGCACTGCAAGAGAAGTGGAAATTTAAAGACAAAATTCAAATTTAGATAAATCAAGTAATATAAATAAGTGGCAATATATCAAACTACAATAAAATGGCAATCATCTTATTTATAGTCTTTGTTAAATTTTTTAAACTGCACCACAGAATTTTTTGTTGTTGTTGTTGTTAAAAATGAAAAGTACTGAATGAGTATATATATTAAAAGAAAATCAGGTTATAAAAAATAAATTAAAACAATCACATTTTGACATTATCCTGATTCACTGTGCCTAAATTATTTATTTACATTTTGAGCTGTCAGATTTCAAATTGCGTGCCTATGTCATCCAATATTGTTTATGTCACATCCATGTGCACATAATACAGTCTGACTACAATATAGCATGTGTGGATGCAGCTTTTTGTTACAAGTAGTGTTGTTTCAACTAGTCAGCTAGCTAGCATCTAACATTTCCAGTTCTGAACAGCAACCTTGGTTGACCTTTTGGGGAATCACTCATTCAAAACAAAAAGAATGCTTAACTCCAGAGGGGAAAGCAACAGAGCCTGTATCAAAAAAAGATCCAAACCACAACATCAGAAATTATTCTTAATTACTCCGATCACATGCTTTCTCATATGTGACCCTGGACCACAAAACCAGTCTTAAGTCGCTGGGGTATATTTGTAGCAATAGCCAAAAATACATTGTATGGGTCAAAATTATACATTTTTCTTTTATGCCAAAAATCATTAGGACATTAAGTAAAGATCATGTTCCATGAAGATATTTTGTAAATTTCCTACCGTAAATATATTCAAACTTAATTTTTGATTAGTAATATGCATTGCTAAGAACTTCATTTGGACAACTTTAAAGACGATTTTCTCAATATTTTGATTTTTTTGCACCCTCAGATTCCATATTTTCAAATAGTTGTATCTCAGCCAAATATTGTCCTATCATAACAAACCATACATCAATGGAAAGATTATTTATTCAGCTTTCAGATGAAATCTGACATTTGTAATCTCAATTTCAAAAAACTGACACTTGTTTTGTGGTCCAGGGTCACATATGCGTTTTGCTGGAAATTAGCTTTGATATGGTGATCATATATGAAAATCTTAACATTAGCTTTCCTTGGCATATTCTTGAGAATTCATGAAAGAAACATAAACGTCTGTTTCATGAACGAGTCATTTTGATGATCATTTCAAAGCAGCATTTGATCAACTTTGCAAATGTTCTAAATAATTTGCTGACGAAACAGACTGATCCAGTACTTAATATTAACTGCTCAATTCAATGTTCCAGTTGCACTGGTTAAAGAGATATTAATCAATTAATCCTCATGTCGTTTCAAACCTGTGAACCTTCCTTTTTCTGTAAAACACCAAATAAGATATTTTGTCCATAGAGTAAACGTTAATTTGCTTGGGATTTTGTGATAGAATTTTCATTTTGGGGTTAATAATTCCTTCCTTAATTATTCCTTATTTAATTCACAGGAAAGGAAGATCACCATTAAATAACGGTTTAAATTTCATTTTTGTTTGTCACACGGATCTATAGAATGGTGTCGGAACTTCTGCAATCTAGCACTCACATTTACTGCACTTTTGTTTCATTTTGAAGCTTGAAAAGTTCAAATCAGTGATAAGTACATGATTCAAACTTTCTTTAAAGTCTAAATGGCAAAAACCTACATAGAAAATATATTCTTTTAAATAAATAAACATCTGTAAATGGATTGTGAATATTCAGACAGAATATGCACAAATCTCCTCACCAGTGCTCACTATGAATGTTGTAGAGGAAGAGAAGGATGTGGCAGTCCTTGACCTTTGACCACAAAACACTCAAAGAAAGAAAGAAAAAAAAAAACTGTCTAAGCTCTGTTTTGCTGTGCATCTCATTACTGCACAGAAAACATTTGGAAAAGCTGCATGCTGCAGTGACTAAAGACAATCAACAATATCAAGTCCCTTTGCCAGCCTAAGCTTAATTTTCACGATTTCCAGGGAATTCTGGGTAAACACTACACAGGAGAGCCATCTGGGGCAAGGTTCTTTGAGAAGTTTACACACAATGCTCAGGAGAAAAGAACAGGATTAACATCAGCCTCAAGCACTGAGCAGCTCTGGGCAGAGTTACTGTAACTCATCCAAGGATTTGGGTTAAAGATAGACACAGTTCGAAGAAAAGCTTCATGCCAAGATAAGCCATTTATAACAGCCTGGATGGCAGATTTGCTTTAGGAAATTAAATGATCTGGAAATTCACACAATGGCAAAAATAAAACACGATCAAACTGCCTCGTGCAGATCTCTGCACATTTAAGAACCAAAAGCCTCGAGTTTGTGTCTAGTAAGTGGGATCAGGAGATACTTACTAACCAAGCAAAGAACTCTTAATGTTTTCCAGTTGTGCATTGAATACAGAGATCCCCTGGAGTCATTTAAAAACAGAGAGCTGCTCAGAGCTGCTGGCCGCTGGCTGAAGATGGTGACGCACATCTATGATTACATTCTGCTCAGCGTGCCTATCTATCGACCATGCCTCCAGCCAATCAGGATGCAGAGCAGTCTTCCCTGTCTCTTTCTCTCCTGTGCCCTTCTCCTTCACACATTTCCCTCTCCTCTATCCCCCACAGCCTGTTCGACTCGTTCATTGTCCCTATTGTTCAAAGTGCTTGTGAATTCATTACAGGAAGCAGATGGACACTGGGACCACAAGATCTTCACATTGGCAATTTCAGACAGACAATTTGCTGTGGGGACTCTGTCATTCCATCTCCTCCTGTCTGCTTCAATCTTGTGTTCCATCTACAGCTCCATCTCTCTCTCTCTCAAAATCACACACAAGTAAGCACATAAGTATGGCTCTTAATCCCAGAATAAATCTGCCACCACTTCTCTTTAAAGTGTTCAGAGAAGAAACTGAATCTTTAATAAATGTATTACAGTATATGTCTGATGTGTTAGGGGTGGGAATCATCAGGGACACTGGCAGAAAAATATTATACCAGTATTAGGGTCATGAAATAATGGTGTTTTTTTTTTTTTTGTTAACAATTGTTTGCATGCGTTTCCTTCTTTTATTGTCACAACTGTAACAGTCTGGCTGCAGTTGAACCTGCTAATTTCCCTCTAGATTACCCAGAATTCCATCTATCAGTTTAAAAAATATGAAAAGATCTTTGACACTTAATAACGCTTTTCTTCCCGTAAATATTAGTGAATTGTGTACACGTTCTATATACCCACTATCTAAATACAAATTCCATTTGCATTTGTCTTGGGATGATATTCGTTTAACGATGCAAAGAGAAAATGAGAAATTCTCAAAGGTCGCACAGGCGTGAACTGCTGACAAAGCGCATTAGAGTCGGTGCAGAGGATGAGAGATGGTTCTTTATAATAATACATTTATAAAAAATACACTTTGGGCAGCATTTGAATCATTCTACTTAGTTTTAAGCCTGAAATTAAGCCAAGGTTCAAACACTAATACAACTTTTCCACCAAAATGGTGACATGTGCAAGTTTGCTTCAGAAGTTTCCAGTGCAGAAAATTTTGTTGATAATGGAAAGCAGTTTTTAAATCAGTCTAGACTAGTTAATGGTATCTGTTTTAGAGCATAATTTTTTTCATGGAAATATCTAAAAGGTTTCAAGAGTGGACACAGTTGGTAGAATAGGGGATTGAGACTACTAATGCACCAAAATTACTTTTTTTTTTTTTTTTTTAATGAAACACCAATTAAACTTTTCATTTAGCTCAAAATAAACATTTGGGTAATTAAATTTGGTTAATTGGGTAATTGAACTTGCAACGGCGTTTAGGGTGCCACATGTTCTCAGGCGATAAATTAAACCAGTCATAATAAAATTCTTCAGCAACAATTTCATTAGGCAAAGTTTTAACAACAAAATACACAAAGGTCCGTTTCTCTCTTTTCATCACTGAAATTCTATGGCAAGTCAATCTGCCTTTTTGAGTAAAGAAAAATGTAATACATAAAATATTTCTGCCTTTCAGCCTGTAGTATTTGTAGAACCAGGGGAACATAATTTCACATAGCTTTAATTAAATAGACAAAAAAAAAAAACCTTTGGTTACCTAAAATCTGAGTCACCACAGAACAGTAAAAAAAGATCCTCATTCTCTTCTATAGATATTTCAGCCGTGTGGTATTATGCGAGGCTGTCGGATTGCCACTAGCCCACCCGTAAAAAGGGTATAATGGGGGGTTGGGGAAACATTGGGACAATGTTGGTGAGGGTTAGGGAATCATCCTTGCTATGGAGGAAGTTGACCTGTCAATTTTGGCATAAATCTGGTTCACTTTGTAGCTTATTATGGCTTACAACTACCCACTTAAAACAGGAAGTTGACTGGCTGATTAACATTTAAAGCAACAAACCACAGCTATTTTGTAAATATGTTACTGCGAAGCATTGTTCAAAGACGTTAAAAATAAAGTTAAAGCACATTACTGATACACAGAAACTAAAGAGCATTTTTGACACTTTCCTTTTATTGTTTTATTTTTCAAATTTAGATTATGTATTTATTTACATTATATATTACTATATATATCTTAATATTCTCAATTCCAAAATATATAATCATTAAGCTGACATGGACTCTTGAGAATGATGAAACTGAGCTTGGCCTTTGTTAATTTGCATAATCATACAGTCACTTCTGGATCAAGAGTTTGAATTCATTCTGACAAGTTTTAATGGACATTTGTAAACTGTACTACTGTGACGGCATTGACAGTTGCCCCTGCAACGTAGCAATGTCGATATGCATGACAGTACAGTTAAATAATATGATGAATGAAGGCCTTTAAACTGATTTGTTCCAGAATAAATCAACATAACAGAATCTAAACTTTCATGATTAATTTGAGTATTTATAAATGTCACAATTGAAGACCCTCCTTCCTTTCTGTTCAGGCAAATTAGCCACTAATTAGACTGCATTCCATGAAAATCAACCTCATGGTGAGTGTTGACGTAATTAATTGGATGAGAAATTACAAATTAATTGCATCAAGAATTGCAGTTTATCAAGCAGAGAAGTGATGCTGTTATGATTTGCGACACTGTAATATTCGGCTACAAAGGGAAATCACTGTGAACCTCTAAAAACGTGCAATGCAAAAAGAAAAAAAAAATTGTCATGCATTTAATTTTTCCATTACCCATTAAAAAGTCAACTGACTGCAGGAAATTTCCAACCCAGTAGGGCATGATTGGGGTAGAAAATGCCTCAGTCTGAACTCTGTTTTATTGTGGCCTTGCTGTGCTGCACTAAGAAATTGGTGACCTTTGCAAAAAGCCACTTTCACTTACACAGTAAATGATTTTGCATGTTATATGAGGAGATGTACCTTTTTAAACAAGTGTGAATGTTCAAAAGCACAGGCATAGCTTAAACATGCTTGCTGCTGCTGGGGCCACCGACTATTACCAAGAGAGGTCTTTGAGCTTAAAGGTTGCTTCTATCTCTCATCTCAATATCCTGATCTCTAACAAATCTTCCTTTATGTCCTCGACTTTTAAAACATTGGAAATCCCTGAAAACTATTTACACTTATTTTGAGTTCGACAGCCCATACTAACAGAAGTTAATTAAGCTGTATGCATATGCATGAAGCGCACAGATCAATATTTCAGGATGGAGGAGAACAATACAGACAAGGCTGCATTTTCATGCCAGCACTGTGAAAGGCACACCAAATATCCACCAAAATCTGTCAATGCAAGCAAACAAAACATTCAAACATCCCCAGACACAATAAGTAACACTTAAAGCCAGACTGTCCATCATCTGGAATTCGCCGGAAATTTTTACAACCGCAATATTCAAAAACTGTTACAAATATTAAATAAGCTTCTAATACTGCCATTACAGTAACCCGTACACTGATGTGACCAAAAAAACAAAACAAAAAAACAACACACTAAGTACCACCATGGCAGCAGTTTTGCTGGAATTAGAATTTATCAAGTTGCTGCCATTTCAATACCATAGTGGTACCATGCAAATACCATCATGAATGATATAGTAACCATATATAAGTACCAAAATATTAGGGCTGGGTAACTAGTGTTGGGTCTGAGAACATC
This sequence comes from Barbus barbus, assembly GCF_936440315.1. Classification (NCBI taxonomy): domain Eukaryota; kingdom Metazoa; phylum Chordata; class Actinopteri; order Cypriniformes; family Cyprinidae; genus Barbus; species Barbus barbus. The sequence continues at coordinate 12,583,443 of NC_136741.1, forward strand.
TTGTAGAGACTTAATTTTATGTTGTTACTTTATTTTTTTATGTCTTGTTACTCAAAACGTGTACTTTGTCAAAATCAAGTACAAATTTACTAGAGTTTTACAAGTCTTGAGTTCATTTATAATTGCACTGAAGGCTGGACTTGATTCTGAGTCTGACATTGAGTACCCCAAATGTAGTTACAGATTAATTATATCTATATTTGTATTCACTAAATATATACAATAATCACTATAGTCTGAAATGTTACCTTAAGTTGTAAGAAAGCAAGAAACAATATAAAAAATGAAAATTAGAGCTTCAAGAGATTCAACCTGCTTTAAGGCTACATGAAAAAAAAAAAAAAAAAAATCAACAACAACAACAACGTGTCCATAAATTAAATCCTGCAAACCCGCTGATACTGAGGAGTATCTCTCATCCCAGTATTACCCGTCTGGGTTTCCCTACACCCCAGTGAACATATGCTAATAAAATAATGCATGTGTCACCAAGCATTAGCCCGCACAAGCATGAAATCATAGCGACAAAAGCTATCTTCAGACTAATGAGGGAGATCTCCATATCTGCTGAGCTTACTACACACGAGTCGCATTCATTTTTAGCTGAATTACATTACTCTTCTGTTGAAATATAACAATATTGTATTTTAAAGATTAAAAGGACTCTAAAGAGTACTTACCTTTGGTTTTCTGTTCAGTATCCTGTAAATGAAAGCAAGAGATGCTATCAGCAAAAGCCATGAGATACTTCACTGTACTTGTTCAGTGTAGTAGTTTACATGCTATTTACATAGTATAATGAATATGTATACCATATTTCTGTAGCAGGCTGCCCTGACATTTTACTGCTAATAAATGATGCATTCCAGTTGTGTAATTCATTTATGGCTAGTCTACATTTTCTTCATAATCAAAAATATATAAATAAATGTATATTAAATAAATGTGTGTATTAAATGTGTATATTAATAAAAGCATACACAAATATCAGCAAAGTATCACCAGAGTTATAAATGACTAGAAGGATGCACAAAAAAGGATGCATTTTTTGAACCCAACTCATTAGTGTCATGTTCAGAAATATGGACATGATTACTACGCAAATATAGTGAGTGTGTTCCTGTTGTTGTTTTTTTGCCTACAGGCTGCAATTAACTCGATTAACATACTTTTAATGTACCTGTACTTTGATAATAAAAGTCAATATTAACATTAAAATAAAAAATAAAAATAACACTACCAGAACCGTATCAGTAGTACTGATGGCAGACTTGATTTGGTACCCTGTCTGACTGACATTTGGCACTAAAAAATATAATTTGCTCTGAATAAGAACTGGTTCTTGACTCCCAACACTAGTCATTAATAAGAATGCTGTTAATATTATTTGATGTACTGATCTTGCTTACTAGAAAAATACTTGACAGTTATATGTAATTGTTTTAATTTAAATTTATTATGTATATTTTTATTAGGGGTGGGAGAAAAAAACAACAATTGTGATTCTTTTTAAAAAGATTTAAAAATCGATTGGTTTACCTCAGAATCTATTTATATTTAATTATTTTACATTTCCTAAGAGGTGGTGGGTTCCAGCAGAGGGCGAAATATATAGGTGTGTTTGACTTGAAGCAGCACCGCGCAGACGATCAGCGTATGACATCAAAGTACCGCGATTCGAAGCATGCGGAGCCGTCTTCTGCTCTCTGTAGCTCTCGCGGTGCTTTGATGTCATACAACGATCGTTCTGTGTGTGCAGTGCCGCTGCATTAGATGACGTCGTATACGTTTCAAGCCGTCGCGAGAAAGCAAAACCATGACGGAGGCAGAGGATCAAACCTCTTCCAGAATTCTTTCTGCACCTTCACGTTTTTAATTCACGGTTACTAGAACGTTTCATGGTTGAAAGTACTTTAAATATACACTGTGTATCTGTATGCTCCTGAAATAAAAGTTCAGAAAGATGTGATGCATTGTTTTTGTTAATATGACTCATTATATAGAGTCTCTTTTAAGTGTATAATCAAGTATTTTACATGGTCTAGTCTTTAATAAGCAAACAATCACAATAAATTGTAATATCGAATTGCAATAGTTATATATTAGGGGTGCGAACTCCGGTCCTGGAGAGCCGCAGCCCTGCAGAGTTCAGCTCCAACCCTAATTAAAACTCACCTGCATGTAGCTTTCTAACTCTTCAGACCTTGATTAGCTTGTTCAGCTGCGTTTGATTCGGGTTGAAGCAAAACTCTGCAGGGCTGCGGCTCTCCAGGACCGACGTTCCCCACCCCTGAGTTATATAATTGCAATACTCAATGATCACAATATATAATTGATTCGGCACACAAGTATCAGGATAGTATTGAATCGGCAGATTAGCGTATCGTCCCAGCCCTAATTTTGATGTAGCATTTTAAATAACATGTTCAAAATCAGTGGGGAAATTTTTTTTTTGATCCCCTGCTGATTTTGAACGTTTGCCCACTGACAAAGAAATGATCAGTCTATAATTTTAATGTTAGGTTTATTTCAACAGTGAGAGACAGAATAACAACAAACAAAATCCAGAAAAAACGCATTTGAAAAATGTTATAAATTGATTTGCATTTTAATGAGTGAAATAAGTATTTGATCCCCTATCAATCAGCAAGATTTCTGGCTCCCAGGTGTCTTTTATACAGGTAAGGAGCTGAGATTAGGAGCACTCTCTTAAAGAGAGTGCTCCTAATCTCAGTTTGTTACCTGTATAAAAGACACCTGTCCACAGAAGCAATCAATCAATCAGATTCCAAACTCTCCACCATGGCCAAGACAAAAGAGCTGTCCAAGGATGTCAGGGACAAGATTGTAGACCTACACAAGGCTGGAATAGGCTACAAGACCATCGCCAAGCAGCTTGGTGAGAAGGTGACAACAGTTGGTGCGATTATTTGCAAATGGAAGAAACACAAAATAACTGTCAATCTCCCCCGGTCTGGGGCTCCATACAAGATCTCACCTCATGGAGTTTCAATAATCATGAGAACAGTGAGGAATCAGCAAGGGATGGGTTGCGATTTTCGAATATTCGATTAGTTGATTTAATAACAGATTATCAAATAGGCTGTGCGATTTTTTTTGACGAGAATTCTTCATGTTTTCGGTGCTGATGCTGCGTTCATGTAACCAGCGGGAGGTGCTACTGATAACGCACCTAAAAGCTGTCAAAGACAACAGAAGACACCACATTCTCACGCACATATGTCTATGCTCACGCGCACACTGTAGATTTGCATCAGGATTTAACCGCCAAACTTTTTCTCAGGCGGCTCAAATCTGGCCCACTCCTGCAGAGTTTAGCTCTAACCCTAATCAAACACACCTGAGCATGCTAATCAGAGTCTTCAAGATCATAAGAAAATCATAGGTAGGTGAGTTTGATCAGGGTTGGAGCTAAACTCTGCAGCAGATTGGCCCTCCAGGGAAAGATTTGAGGAACCCTGAGCAAACGTTAGCAGCGGCCCGTCCATCACAAACAAACTCAGGCCGAAGGTAAATACACACAACTACACCGAGTGTGGACCTGCCGCAAGTACAACAGCTTTCAGACGAGATCGGCCCATAGAGAAAAGCCGTCAGTCAGAAATGTTTTGTAGAGTTGGCACGGCTCTGGCCCATTATCTTCTCACCGATGCCGAGACTGAGCAAACAGTGGCGCATTTCAGATGGAATTGGCCGGAATGTGCTTGCTATCCGGGATGTTCATGCTCATTTTTGATGTCTTAGCAGTTCTATGAGCAATTGATTAATAATTATGTTAATAAGTGCCGTCATTCGGTTGTATTTTATAAATGTTTCAGCACGTTACAATTATATAGCTTGAGTTAAGAAAGCCTATTCCCGAATAATGTATTAACCAGTTAGTTAACATACAGATTGAAAGCTTGAATGGTCTCTCTCTCTCTCCCTCTTTCTCTGTTTATGGGTGTGTAATGTACTGTAGCCTATGTGGGCGTGCATGTGGGAGAGGGGTGTGTTTTTCGAATAATAATAATCAAATAATACCAGTCGATTTTCGAATATTATTTTTGCCTGAAATGCCCATCCCTAGAATCAGCCCAGAACTATACGGGAGGAACTAGACAATAGGGCTGTGTATTGGCAAGAATCTGGCGATACGATATGTATCACGATACAGGGGTTGTGATACGATATATTGCGATACTGTGAGCAAGGCGATATATTGGGATATTTCTTATTTTAGGAATAGGATATATATTTTTTAGGAAAGCTGTCATTAAGAACACACCACCATATGCAAACCTTAATAAAACATAAATAAATAAAAATAGTTTAACCAGAACACACTGCAGAACACACTGGGACCTGCATTTGCAATAATCAGTCCCTATAACTTTCAACATTATTGAACCACTTTTTGTGCAGTACGAGTAAAGGGGGAAATATTCAAGTGCTTGCATGATTCTTTAGTTAAATGTATGTATAAAATATATTTTATAAAAAGATAAAAATATATGTTTATAGACTCTACTTTAAAGTTTCAGTTTAAGTTTACAATTGTGACATGCAATGTCATAACATTTGATCTGAACAAAAAATCTGCTTAATATCAATGAAAAATGTGCTTGCAAGATTCCTAAAGAAAACAAAACAATTGTAAAACAATCAAATAAATACAGATGTTAAACATTCTCAGAACTTTTCAACTTGGATTTCACAGGTTTTTCAGTTTGTGTTTATGTTCCGCGTGGAATCGCCGAGACCGCGACGCGAGCACCCAACTGCACAAAACGCCCCCGAATTACGAGAGAAAGCTGCATCTGCACGGCGACTCTACCGCCCGCCGCGCAAAGGCTCTTCAACACGGGACGCGGCAAGCGGCAGAACCGAGGTTGCGCTCGCGCCGCGGTCCCGGGGCGGACATTACCACAAAAGCCCAAATGGTGCCACACTTCAGCTTTGTACATCGAAACGAGAACTGGAACAATTCTTTCATCCTCCATTACTGGCAGTGAACTATATTAACGCTAACATTAGTGGAGTGCCCTGATGCTAGTATTTCCTGTCACTGTTTAAGTTCAGAGATGAAGACTAGTGGTCGGGATATGAACTCAAAACGAAACAACTGCCATGAATCTTGTACGATTTTTTTTTTTTTTTTTTTTTTAAATATCGATATTCCGTTTCGGAGAATCGATACAGTATCGCCAAACAAAATATCACGATACTCACGTGTATCGATATTTTCTTACACCCCTACTAGACAATGATCTCAAGGCAGCTGGGACCATAGTCACCAAGAAAACAATTGGTAACACACTATGCCGTAAAGGACTGAAATCCTGCAGCGCCCACAAGGTCCCCCTGCTCAAGAAAGCACAAGTACAGGCCCGTCTGAAGTTTGCCAATGAACATCTGAATGATTCAGAGGAGAACTGGGTGAAAGTGTTGTGGTCAGATGAGACCCTGCTGCCTATGACCCCAAGAACACCATCCCCACCGTCAAACATGGAGGTGGAAACATTATGCTTTGGGGGTGTTTTTCTGCTAAGGGGACAGGATAACTGCACCGCATCAAAGGGACAATGGACGGGGTCATGTACCATCAGGGCCAGGGCATTGAAGCCAGACAAGGCATTGAAAATGGGTCGTGGATGGGTATTCCAGCATGACAATGACCCAAAACACACGGCCAAGGCAACAAATAATTTTTCTCCCACTGTATATGTGGTATCAAAATCAGTGAAGACTCATATTTTTGTAGTGTGAAAACACTAAAAGTTTAGCATTTTTTGAACTTGGTGAGACATAACACCTCATAATTTTATTTTATTTTATTTCAAAATAACAGCATGACTCAACAAGCACCAACCAAAAACAAAACTCAACTTCAAGTCTTAAAACGCACCCTGCCTGACAAGAGGCCCAGCAGGGGCCTAGAGTGAATCGTATTGGCACAAACAGTGGCCTGCTAATCGAGTGGAAACAGACTACAAACGGCCCTCTGTCAGAGAGGAGGCTAGGGGGAAGACGAATAAGAGAAGGGAGCAAGGCCAGTGTGCTAGTTTACATTCCCTGGTCCCATTCCAGAACTGTAATAAAGACTGTTCTTTTCTTACTGCCCTTTTAAGTACAGAACACCAACTTCCCAACACCCGGGTTCTGAATAAAGATACTGAAGTACTCAATGTGCATTTGCTGAATCCCAAAAGATCTAACCATTGATTCAAACACTAATTACAAATTCTTAATAGGAAAGAATCTTGAGAGGTGAAAAACTGTTAAAGCAAAATCTGTTGTAACTGATATTCAAATAAACTCTGTGGGGTTGCACACTATATCTGTAGCATATCAGTTAATGTCTAAATACAAGAGACTTTCTAAAACGTATCAATATCGGTCCATTTTGGATTCGATATCAGTCCATATTGGATACTTAACTGTGCACGATATTTTCACCCTTTGATTACGTTTGTATTCAAATGAATCACGCAATGCCTTTTACTAACGTTTGCGCTAGTCAAATTACTGGTATCTGGGCCATTATTTAACGCCCCAAAAAAGCTTATCTTATTTTGCGCTTGAAATGGCTGCAATTGCTGTTGCTAGGAGGAAGCACCGCAGAGAACAGAGAGCGCGTGGTAGAAGGGAGAGGATTTTTCCACACATATTAATTTATTTGTAATGCCAGAAGAACACATTATCCGAATATATTATTTGCCAAGCCATGTTATTTTTTATTTGCTTCAGAAAATAAAAGTCGACTTGGAACCCTCAACCAGGAGTCATGCAATACCAGGTCAAAACTTGAATCTTGAATCAAAACTTTTAGCAAACCTTCATTTTTTGGCCTACAGTTCTTTTCAATGTACTGTGGCTTCTTTATTTGCGACTACGCTAATTTGCGCTGAGCTTGGTATATTTCGTTGGTCGATATGTAAATGAGATGTTGAGTCTGTGTTCTTTAATTTGCACATTGTTAGTAAATCACCTGCTGAAATTCATCAGTGCTGTTTTGGAATTGCGCTTTCGCGCTAATTTGCCCTGTTTAGTAAAACTGGCCCATAGACTAAGTACAACAGCAGGTAATTTTATCCATCATTGTCATTCATCAGTTATTGGCCATACATTAAAAAGAATATGTCTTCTCAGTCCAGACTACCAGAAGTGTTTTTTCCTGGGTTTTTTATTATTAAAAAAGAATTAAAACACTGACCGTTTTCTGCGCAGTATCCTTCTTTGTCTCTTCTTCTTGCTTTTTCTTTTTCTTTTCTTCCATCAAATGGTTCTCTCCTTGTGATGTTCAGCTCTCAGCTAGAAGACAGACACAGGTGAATCATTTATAATTGTCAGGATGGAAGACAATCCCACGAGACCATGCAAGAGGACTATAGGACTATAGTGGACAGCAGGATCTGCAAAATTTAGGCCCCGTTTACACTAGTGCATTTTCATTTTAAAACGCATAACTTTTGCTACGGTTACACCTATCGTTTACACTACTCCGGCGTTTTCAAGGTCGAAAACTGAGACTTTTGAAAATGCTGCAGACCCCGTTTTAGTTTGAAAACTCCAGGGTTGCGTTTCAGTGTAAACGGACCAAACCAGAGAATTTTGAAAACTTTCGCACTGCGTATCCTTAACGACCATGTAAACAATAACATCATGCTTGTAATTGTACCCATAGATATGTATGGGTAGATTCCCCATTTGAACGCTCCAAGCACGCATACGCTTCCGCCATCTAAATAATAGGGACTCTACCTATACATATATATGGTTGTACCTGCATGAATGGTCATGTGACATGCGTTTTCGGTTGTGTAGTGTAAACGGATATCGTTTCTGCAATGCAGCGGAAACGCCAGTGTAAACGTTATCGTTTTCATTCTAAAACGCTGCTTTAAAACGAAAACGCACTAGTGTAAACGGGCCTTAGACAGTAAAAGAACAGATACAATGTTTCCAAATCCAACTTTATCACCCACTCATTTAAATTATGAAGTGGGCGGAGGTTGTATGATTAATCGAGCCTTTATTTAATGTATCTGGAGACTGGTAATGATTTCTACGACCCAACCTGAGGCCAAATTGAGGGCATCAGTCTCCATGGTAATTTTGGTTAAGTTCAACACAGCAATGACCCAAATCCAATACAAAGACCAAAAAGGCCATGGTAAAACTCTGACAGTGCACTGATTTGACAAATTGATTGTGCTACAGGGGTCCAGACACATTTTGTCAGTGCCAGTGGGTATCCTGACTTCACTTAACTCACTCATGCATGGTTTAGAAAGCATGACCTAGCCAAGTGGACAGACGATCCTCATCTTTCCAAATGCAAGACTGTGGACAATATATTACACCCTAAATCTAAACGCATTTTCCACCCAACAACACACAATGAGATCTCATTCCATTCCATGCAAACATAAAAGTCACAAGTCAGGTGTTAATTCATAAACAGCTCTATCATACACCAAAAACAAATGGGTAAGGTGTCCTGTATTTATTTATTAATTAGTACTATCCTGTAGTTTGTAAAGGAAAAGCTGTCAATCAGTGAAACTGGAAGTGACAACAGTGCATTGTACTTAGAAACAACACCCTGGCAGAGAGCCATGGTATGGCTGGACCAAAGCTTAGAGTTGCTAATCAGCTGTCCTGATTTAACCTCTGGCTCAAACCCATCCCATTGGCTAGTAAACTTATCCCCACTTTCGCTGTCCAATCAGAACACAGGCGTTTGAGCGATTGCCATTCACATTACCTCTTGGCAGAGGTCCAGAGCAAGAAGACAGGAAGATCATGTTGAAATTACCCAGTGCATTTTGTAGAGGGGGACACTGAAAGGCTTTATAAATATCCCACACCCTTTGAGTGCTGGACTTTTCCAAAGCCTACCACTTCAGCTGTTCATAAAATATAACCATCTGCACCCAGACAATCGAGCTGATACAATCCCATTAAGACTTATGTAAACATACTGTGTTCTCTGATTCTGATCAATTTGTTTTTAATGGCAAGAACATACAATACTCAATTTCTTGGCACAGATTATAATTTATTCCAGGTTTTACTTGCTCAACCTCTCAAATAATTGTAAAAATACATTGTTCAGACATATCTTAATCAATATACTGTAAATATACTTAATTTCATACTTTTTTAAAAATTATTATTAAAATAAATATTTTTGAGGTTTATAAGTTTTTTCCCCTAATCTTAAAAACCATCATTACACAATCTAGGACATTATCCCCCGGTTTCACAGACAAGGCTTAAGCCTAGTCCTAGACTAATATGTAAGTCTGCGCTGTTTCAGCTGAAATAAACTTGCACTGACTGATCTTAAAATATATCAGTGCCTTTGTTTTGTTTCAAGATGCATCCCAGTAATGTTTTTTTTCCAAGCATTTTTATAAAAATTACTTAAATGTCCTAATTGAACTATGGTCTAATCCTGGTTTAGTCTAAGCCCTGTCTGTGAAACCGGGCCTAATTCTACAGTAAATGATCAAACCAAGTTTTTCACTAAATGGACGGAAGGACAAATTATATTTAGTCGTTTACAATTTATATGACCTAACAACACAGTGGCAAGATTCAATTTGTGAACCCTTTCAAAATATCTTGATTTTTGCTCATAAAACTCATAAAATGTGGCCTGATCTTAATTTAACTCACAATTATAGACAAATGCAAATTGACTTAAGTAATAATACACAAACAATTGTACTTTTCACATTTTTAATGATGTTTTATTAACAAAGTTTGGGAGGAGCACGTCAGATACTTAGCCTAATTAACACAGGAGGTTTGCACTCAAGTTAATCAATGCACGGATATAAATACAGCTGACATACCTCTATTCATTTGACAGTTAATTAGCATTCAATTTGCACCTTTTACCATTACATCACAGACTCAACTCATCCGGTCCAAACAATGAGACCTATACTGAGGATTTTTCGGATCCTCCGGCCAATCCATGATCGGTCTCTCTCCGCCAGACACGGCGGCCAAGCTCCACGCTTCGCCGCAGCCGCTGCTCTCTGCTCGACGCCGAGGCTTAACCTCGCCTCCACTCCTCTTATCATTCGGACCCAACAATATCATCCGATCGGAAAGTGATTCGTATTTAAGCCTGAGGCAAACACTGATTAATTCCAACGCACCGTCCTCACAGAGGGTAAACAAATCGGATTTTTGGCCAAGGCGGCCACAGATTGAGAAAAGCTCCGAACTCGCCTCGCTCGACACCACCGTCGTTTCCGCGAGCGTCGGGTCGCAGCAGCAGGCCTTCAACGAGCCTGGGCCGTGCCCCAGTTCTCACCGCAGCAAACCTCACTCGCTTCCCGCTTCGGCTCAGCCTGCACCGCGGGTCTCCCGACCGCAGCGCCGTACGCAACCGGGCCTCTTGCTTCTGTTTCCAGATGCTAGCGCGAGGCGTCTCCCGCTAGCGGCGCAGACCACCAATGTTGCCAAATAATTTTCAGGTAAAAACGCTAGTGGCAGGTAATTCATTGCTAAAAGTTGTTAAAGGGCGTCGCGATATCACTGGATGTTAACGTCTTTATGTTACCATGACGCAAAGTGCTAGAAAACACACTGGAATTAAATCAAACTTTTTGCATTTGTCACCAGCATTTTTAACCCATATTTAATCTACACATTGCATTTCGATAAATGGATAGATAAAATGGATAAGATTAATTTGGTTTATGGATAAGATCAACAGCAGAAGAGGAAGTTTCGCTGTTGGTCACAGTGGACCAACAGCGTAGTTGGTCCAGCGTAGTTGCTAGGGTAGTCCGAGAAGTGGCTAATCTAGCAGCAAAATGGCTAAGTCGGCAACACTGCAGGCTACCTGGACATTCCAGCACGTCCTGCTAAAAGCCACAAACCATTTTCCCGTGGCCTACAGCTACAGCATCAGAAGCAATCACGAGGCTGCCTCCGCTTGCAACACAGGCCCACACATCTCAGTCTTTTTTCTCCCTCTACTAATAACCCCTTTTTTCTTTTTCAGTGGCTTCCAGCTCCTGTGGCAGACACTAACGCCAGGCTACCTCCGCTAGCAGAGCAGGCTTCTCAAGTTCTTCAGGACTCCCTTCTTGTGGCCTACAGCTACAGCAGGCGAAGCAAGCGCAAGGCTGCCTCTGCTCGCAACAGACACACACATCTTTCTTTTACTCCCTTTTCTCTTTCGCTTTCATCAGTCTCCCATCTTAAGCCCCAGAGGCTGATATTACGCGTGAGGCTGCCTCTGATGCAAATTTGGGCCCCTGCTCTTCTCAAAAGTCGACATCACCTCCGCTTCCAAAGCCATGCCTATCCATCCAGATTCATGGCATTTATTTGGGCTACGCTAGCACAGGAAATCCTATTTTGTCGTATGCTTAACTTTCTGACGCAAGCAGCACCAAGATTTTCAACGCGTTATCAGAAGTAGCTCATTGGATTTGTCTACATTTGCGCAAGTAATCCTCACAGCGTCTTCCCTTTTAGCCGACTCAAATTATAACGTTCCAACGCAGTGAGCACACTGTTGAGCATTGGTTCGAGCCCTCCCGACCGGGCGCCCAACCATGCAGTCCACCAGCGGCCGGTCGGGCCTACCCATCCTATGCCAAGCCGCTCCCATGGAGCACGCAGGCTTTCGGCCTGCCATACAGGTGACTTCTCAAAAACAGCTCCCGCCAGATCTCAGTGCGTATTTGGGGGGTTCTTAGTCTGGCAGCTGTCCAACACAATTGCTTTTTGGGGGATATTCTGGGTTCGGGCAATTCCTGAGCTCGAAGCCCTTCCCCAGGACAGCACGCCAACTACGCATTACTATACTCGCCAAATACGCATTACCTTACTCGTGCTAAATATATGTAAGTGTGAACTCGTGAATTGCAGTGCAGGGTGAAGAAAGACAAGGAACCCTTGACTTTAGTAACTTGCAGATCCTCCTTTAGCAGAGTAACCTCAACCAAATATTTTCTGTTGCTTACATGACCTGTTTTGGACCATCCCTCCCCACAAATCTGTTTCAGTTTATCAATATTACTGATCGGTCATGCTAGAACACTCCTCTAGATTATGCACAGCATCTGCATTGAGTTAAGGTCAAGGAGAAACATATTTTCCTTTTTCTTTTCCCCAGCCATTCTTTAGTTGACTTATTCGTGTGCTTTGAGTCATCTAACCTCTCCTGAAATCAGAAACTGTTGTGCTAACATTCTCCAGTAATATGTCTAGATACACTTTGAATTCATTGTTCCTTCAATGGCAGCATAGCAGTGTCTGTTCTATAACAGTTCAGAATTTCTTGCATTTGTAGACAGGGCACCCGAGCAACCATACTTCCATTCTCATCTCCAACTGACAGTTATCTTTTGGGGATGTCATAAAACAGAGGCTTACTTACTTTTTCCAGCCTGCCTTATCAGCAATGACTCAATGTCTTCAAAAAATGTTGACAAGTAAAGAAAACTGTTTGTGTGTTAAGTCAGATTGTGCTTGTCTTTTATTGTGAATTAGATGAAGATTAGACCACATTTTGAGTGATCAATGCAGAAATCCAGATATTTTCAAAGGGTTCACAAACATATTCTTGCTACTGTACTATTAGTAACTTTTATTTTATATATTTGGTAACACTTATTTTAAGGACCAATTCTCACTATTGACTATTGAATACTACTAGCATATTGCTGTATAAAGCACAGATTAATGCCTTATTCTGCATGACAATATTTTAGATTCCTTAATACAAAACCCGCACCTAAACCTAACAACCACCTTATTAACTATTAATAAGCAGCAAATTAGTAGTTTATTGAGGCAAAAGTCGTAGTTAATAGTGAATATGTGTTCTCTGATCTCAAGTGTTACCATATATTTTTTACTGAAATATGTTTTTAATAAATACCACACAAAGATTTCTGGGTCATAGTCTGTTGAATCAGAGTATTAAATTGAAACAGATGGATTGAAGAGATTCTTGAAAATGAACTAAACATATCAGCTGAAACAACAAACTTAAAACTTTTTTTTTTTTTTTTTTTTTAGTTATTTCACCACCCGGACCGAAGTAAAAAACTCTTAAACCTACATTTACATTTTTGCATTTGGCAGATGCTTTTATTCAAACTGAAGATACAATTTGCCAGTTCATGCATTCCCTAGGAATCGAACCCATGGCCTTGGCATTGCTAGTCCTCTACTCTAGGAATAAGCATCACAGTCAATGTTATTTGTTTACAATTAACAAAGTTAGACCAGAATGTGAAAAAAAAAAAAAAAATCACCAATGGAAACTGACCCAAGTTTCAGGATAAATATATCACTTTCTCTGGGCAAGAGACCTGAAGGGCACACTGAGCTATATAATAAAAACAGTGAGATTTTCTAAATGCTCAAGAAGAATGAAAGAGGATGAAAAAAAAAAATTCAAATTTATATACTTTAAAGGCAAAATAAAAACTAAAACAATGTGTGATATTCATTCTCACGAATGAAAAGTAATGCTTAAGATGAAGAGGTGCGAGGGATGTGATTATTGACTTGACTTGAAGGGCAGGACAGGGGAGGTATACAGAAAAACACTGAAAGGTGGTGTGTTTCAGAGTGGGCTGTCTTGGCTAATATCCAGACCTGTGGAGGCTGTGAGCAGAGGCTTGTGTGCTCACAAGGACTTCTGGCAGGCCACAGTGGAGGGGAGGGGAAAAACCATTAACCTTCGGCCTTCCTGCTGTCGAGTAGTAGCAACCTGCAGCTCCCCTCGGTAGTTCTCTGCACTGACTGGGTCATCAAGAAGCCTTCTCAATCTACAACTAAAGAGCATCTTAGCATTTCCTATGTGCTAAAATTACTGAGTGCTAAGGATATGGGGGATTGGGGGGGGGGGGGGGGGGGGGGGGCATAACCTGCTAAATTTAGAAAGCTGGGTCGTCACGTACAACCTGACTCCAACTGAACTGATTTTGATCTTGACTCCAACTCACTTACTTAATGATCTATGACCTGTTGCATAAACTGCTTAGACTACTATTAAAGTTAGTTAATTGTATAAAAACATAGATTGGATCTTAAATTAGTTTAATTAATTGAGAGCCAAGATTTAGATTGATCTATTTTTGAAGTTTACACAGGAAAAACAAGGGCAAGTAAATTGAGACAAAACAGTCAACTCGCAACCAAATGGAAACCAATCACTGAATACCACACATTTAAAGTTAGCAAAGAGCCTTAAGTTGTGTTCCGGCCTTACCATGTGATGTTTAAGAAGTAAGGCATACAGCAGAATTGAGGCTAAACAATCCAGGATTGTCCTACAGAAGAACAATAGCTTTGTCTAAGCTAGTGTTGTCACGATACTGGAATTTTTAACTTCGATACGATACCTTGAAAAATATCGATACTCGATACCATTTTCGATACCACGGTGAAAAAAACTGCCACAATATTAAGGGGGTAATTTTTTTAATTTAAAGATAAATGTAACAAGTCGAGAACATGCGGTATATTTTACATGAACAAAAAAATGTCTTGAGGTACTGCATTTGTTGATTTATTTATTAATATTTTATTAATCTTAGTTAAATGTTAATTGAAACTAACGCTTACTAATACATGTACTTATTAAAATCCAAAGTTCTATTTGTTGATATTCTCATTTGCTTCATAACCAAAATATTTCCAGATATAGGGCCCTATGAAATCAGTTTTATTTTTCCCCAAATTCCGTTTTATTTTTTTCTACATTCAATTTTTTCCATTTTAATTTTTCTGGATTCCATTTTTTTAAAGTTTGAATTTTTCTGGACTCTTTTTTTTTTTTTTAATGGTCAAATTAAATGCTATTAATCTAAAAGCATGTCTAATTCATTAAAATCATGAAAATTATATAATTTAACATTTAATTTATTAAAAGTGTAACAAAAATGACACGCTTAGGGTCGTATTAAATGTTTTATTTTTTTCTCACCTTATGTTTTATTGTTACCAAATTCTGTGTTTTAGCATGTCTATTATTTGAATGCATACAAACAATTTTTATTTATTCTTACAGTAGCCTTATGAAATGTGTTTTCCCCCTCAGAAATTCTGTGTTGTGTATTTAAATTTTACTGGATATCAGATGAAGGCATAAAACTATTTTAATTCATTTATATTTGAATTAATGAAAATTAAACATTTACATTTTTGGCAAATGAAGGGGATTTACTATTAAAATTAAAATATTTTGTGATTATTTCTTTTAAAAAAATTAACAGTAAAAAAATTAAATTATTCTACTAAATAATAGTAATATAGCCTATTTCTGGCACACGGTCTTTAATAGGCTAAGTTAAACCGAACTTTTATTTTGACGGGTTGCCGTGAATACTTCTAAAGTTCTGTGTGTGTATGATATGACGCTAGTTTTACTCAAATTAAATGGTAAAATGCTCGTAAAGTGCCTTTCAGATCAGTTCTGGAGATATTGTTGATGTATTTATGTCCTCATTGAGACGGCAGACGCTGAAATCACCGCGAGCGCCACATTAGTAAACACAACCGCACGTGCAGCACATTCACACAGAGACGCGCAGAACATGCAGGATTCATATTTAAATCCACTTTTGCAGCTTAATATTTACAGATACTAGTCCATATCGCGATTTGATTTAAGTGTAATGACCTACTTTTGATTAATTAATCCAAACTTTGACAAATTCCGTGACATTCCGTGTTAAACTGTAAATTCCGTGTTTATGACTGGATTCCGTGGCGTTCTCTGCATCGCGGAGATCATAGATCCCTACAGATAGCACTCCTGCTGTGTTCTTTAACAACCAGAGCAGTCATCTTTCTATTCACTTCACTTTTGCTATTTAACCAGAGCGAAGGAGACGAGTGCGGTCACGTGTGGTGCTTGTCCACGCGCCTTTGGAGAGAAGTGAAAGTGACAGCTCGGCTAGTATCGGTGTATCGATACTTCGGGAAATTAATATTGGTACCGTTCAGATATTTCAGTATCGATATTTATCGAAATATCGATATTTTTGACAACACTAGTCTAAGCTGTCAAAACATCAATGTCAGCTCTATTCTAATGAAATTTATCAAAGTGAAATCAGATAAGACATGATACAACACATGCAGTTCCAGGAGATGGAGTCAGTATCATTCCCGAATGGTTTTCCCTTTCATCCTGAAGGTTATACTGACAGCTACCACAGAGGCCATACACAGAAGAACAGACAACCGCTTGTCAGCTTGTCAGGTGTCCAAAGCACAATAAAGGCAAACAAGTATTTATAAATAGAGAAAGGAAAACCAGACGCTCATTTTTAATAGTACGCCTAAGAGCTCAAGCAGTACTGAATCAATACACAGGACAATAGAACCACTGTATCCAGAAATCAGTTTAAATCATTAAAATCTGAAATGATGATACTACCAAAACAGAAAATGGTTGAAACAGAATGAATAAGATTCAGACTTGTTCACATCTTGAACGAACTTCAACTTTCTTGGAGTGTTAAGGCCTCTCAATCATTTATGATGGTGCACTCTCTTTGTGGTTCCTCACAACAGCAAATTAACATCATTTACATATAGTGCATTACATTTACATTCAAACATTAGGGCTCAATGTTAGTGATGGCTGCATTGTTGGTAATTGACAAAATTAGGGCGCTTGCCCTAATTGGCCAATTCTTAATGTCACTGACATTAATTAATTAAACGCATGCATTCTATCCCTTGTTCTTTTGGCTACAAGATAAAGTTAAACAGCTGTAGAAACTCTAAGAAAATTGTGATAGTGCTCTTAATGTAAAACCGAATATTTTCAAAAATTATTAAAAATTAATATTATTAATAATGTTTTGTAGAATAAAGATATTTGTAGAATAAAATAAAATTGGTGCTACTGGCACAACTAAGCAGAAAACAAAATTACAGCTGAGCCATGTACAAAACTATCATATAACTAAACATAAAACCACAAAGAAGAATATAAAAAAATAATATTCATGTCCTTCTGACACCAACTTTCAATTTTGGGGTTGCTTGGTGCATTTATTCACCTAGGCTCTG
Organism: Barbus barbus; assembly: GCF_936440315.1. Taxonomy (NCBI): domain Eukaryota; kingdom Metazoa; phylum Chordata; class Actinopteri; order Cypriniformes; family Cyprinidae; genus Barbus; species Barbus barbus. Next base: position 12,600,522 of record NC_136741.1, read on the forward strand.
AGTATATATATATATATATATATATATTTTTTTTTTTTTTTTTTTTTTTTTTTTATATATAATTTAAAATATTTTAAAATTATATTTTGAAAAATAAAATGTATATATATATTTTTCCAAAAGGGACCTCTGAAGTATCCATTCTCAAAATATTAGACGTCATTAAAGTCGTTGTTTAAGATTTATGTTTTCTGACTAATTAACCTGGGATCTCCAAAACAAAACAAGGGTTAAAACGAAACAATCTGAAATACAATAATCCACAAACTCAAAATCTCAAAGACATGAAGCTATACTCTGCCTAGAGTCTATAGCAAAATGCTATCATAAGACAGAATGGGGGGGAAGTACCCAGCAACACAGCAGGGACATTTTCTGGGACACCAGCCAACACTCACAAATCCTTTCTTCTCCAGTTCTTTCCCTAACCCGTACCCCATCCTGTCCTGCTGCGTGGCGCACCATTCTCCTCTCACATGGACAAGAGGATTCCAGCCTCTTACATCAGAGAGTTCAATGTTAAACTGAACTGGACTGGACTTTAGTGCGATGATGAGGTAATGAGAGAAATATGGGTGGAAATGCAGAACTTTTACAGAAATGCAAACTGAACTCCAGCAAAGGAGAGTATACCACAGCCAGCCTTCGAAATCTGTGCAGACAAGAACAATGTGCTCTAATTTTATCAGAGCAAGACGGAGGCAGCGTGCAGCCACAGAAGCCAAGATTAAATTATGTCCTGCTATAAAGTGGTGCTAGACACCAAATAGAAAGCCACAATGTACACAGAGAATCCCATTGAAGACAAGGAATTCCCAGTTTCTAAATTTCAACTTTTACAAGCTCTGCGGTTCAGGGATTTGTGTGCACCCGTATAGTCCAGAGCGAGATCGCTCATCCGTATTGCTTGCCCTTTTTGACAAGCTGAACATTGGCGTCTCACGCCTCCAAGCTTTGACCCCAATCCCCTGCAGTGCCATGAGGGAGGTTGTTTCCTAAACCCAGACGAAAGGGGGGAGAGCTGAATCTGTGTGTATTGGAGCAAAGCAGCTCCTAGTTTCGGTGTGATTTATAATTAAGGTTGAGCAGCACACATTCAAATAGTTGACGGGTTATGAATTACAAGTGAATTGCCCTATTCATTTTATCACTGGCATCAGCCAAGTGTGACATGATTTTCAAGAGAGAAACATAGATCGAAGAATAAAATTATGGTTTTCAATTAAGCGCACAAGACAATAAGCAAAGCTACAAATGAACACAATGACAATATGGATGAAAAGTACTAGAACAATAGGGGAGAAGGATGGCAAATCCAAATTCCTATTTCTCACAGAGCAAATAGTTATCTAAAATAACTAAAATAAAATAACTAATAAAAAAATAATTTTTACATTTAAAAAAAATGCTAAAATATCTAACTGCTCTGGAGTATTTAGATAATAATTCTTACAACCAAATTAACATTAAATTAAAATAACCAAATATCAGATTCGCTGCATAGTTTATTACTATGGAACTGTGGTGTGCTAATTAACATATCTGAGCACAGTATATCTTTAAATAAACACACAGGTAAATAAATAGAACTAAATGAAAGACTATTAAGAAAAAAGAAAACTTGTTTCAGGGTAAATAAAGGCTCTAATTACAGATTACACGACTAAACAGCGGTTGGATGAAACTAAAACAGTATTTTAAATTCTCATTATTCTGACCCATTCGGCGAAGTAACTAACAGTAAACATATTACAGGCTCAGTCTACCTGCAGGAACTTGGTTAAGCGGCTTTATAGTCAAGCTCGTTGCTACAAGCTTTCAGGTAACAGCCCAGATTTTTAACCACTACGCCAAAGCACACAATGTCTCCAACGGATTAAATTAAACTCGCAGCCTGTTTTAGAGATGATAAACGATTTTTTTTAAACCAAGTGAGCTGCCTACCAAGCAATCATAACGAGTCAGCAGCCGAGGTTTTGAGACGGAGCCGATATCTCAACTCACCTTTTTGTTCACAAGTCGAGCTTTGGCAGCTTTCTGTAAAAAAGTGTTGCATGTTGTACAGCGGTACAAAAGGCCTTTTTTCCGAAAAAAAGGTACCCGTAAAAACAGACAGACGCAAGTAATGAGCAGCTGAACTTCCGAAAGAGTCCCAAAAAGGCAGCAGAACGAAAATAAACGCAAAATGCAGCATGCAAAGGAAAAAGGACTGTTGTGAAATGTCTATGCAGACTCAGAGCTCTGGGCTCTGATGGAGATTATTGATGCATGCATGCTGGGAAAACAGACATTTCCATGACATATACCTTCGAAAACACAGGAAAAAATACATCAAAACAGCGAGGCAGTTTGTCAAGTACAGTGGCATAAATTGGTCATCAGAAATAGCATCTCATCTACGGTGCAAAATGAAGAAGAGGGCAGTTTGAAGCTGCTAACGTTACTGTCTGGTAGACTGACATGAGATTATACGATGCGAGCTGCTTCATTAAAGTGCAAAAAATAAAGACAGCGAGCGATGTGGCGAGCAGTCTGGCTGCAGACGTGTGGAAAAATCCAGAGATGTTTTTAAAACGACAGTGGAAATATCCAGATATAAGTGCGGAGTTTCCGGAGAAAGCGCTGAGAGTGTCAGGTCAGGATCAAGCCTCTGCAGCCATTTTGTTCGGTATCAACACAAGCAGACGTGCAGCTCAACTCCGGTGGGAGGGGCTTAGCCGCTGAAGTAATTTTCATATGACGTTTAACCAACCAATAAGCAAGCAGACTGATTTGACATCGGAGCACCGCCCATAAAAGGTTCCAATGCGTCCAGATGGATTTCAAAGGGGCTGGAATGGGTTTTCAACGGAGATCCCCTGCACTCTCTCTACACAAACAATCTAACAATAAAAAAAAAAAAAAAAAAAATCATCTATCTATCTATCTATCTATCTATCTATAGTAATTTAATCTACATTCAAGGATGCTCCCATAATGACTCTGCCACTGTTTGACCTATAGTGTGATTTCTAGTGTGACATTCTGAAATACAAAAGAGAGAAAAGATTCATGCAGCAGGGTCCAGGCTTTTTGCTGTTGTAATTTCCCATGGGACAAAAAGGGGGATGAAAGGGTTGGTGAAAGAAAAGGCGGCAGAGGGAAAGACAGTGCATTTTGTTTATATTATTTTTTTTTTCTAAAATAAACCAATACAACATTTTGAAGTACAAAAAAAAAGAAAGAAAAAGACTACATCTAAAGGTTTAGTTCACTGAAAAACTGTGTTGCCAAGTCTGCGATTTTCCCGCGAAATTGGGCTTCATTAACACTGTTACCTTAGGTTGTTTTTCATGTCAGCGGGTTGAAGCAACCCCAATAACGTGATATTTACAAAAACCTCACAAAAAACGTGTATTTTACCCCTCAGAATGCATTTTTTTTTTACCAGGGGACCCCATTGAAATGCCTTTGGGCTAGTTTTGGGCTAGTTTTGAGTAGCAATTGGGCGGGTTTTGATGTGAAAGCCTGGCAACCCTGCTCAAAAATGAAAATTCTGTCATACTAACCCTCATGTCCTTCCAAACCCATAAGACCTTCATTCATCTTCGAAACACAAATTAAAATATTTTTGATGGAATCTGAGAGCTGACCCTCCAGACAGCAAGGATATTACCACGATCAATGCACAGAAATGTAGCGAGGACATTGGTAAAATAGTCCATGTGACATCAGGGGTTCAACTGTAATTTTACGAAGCTACAAGAATACTTTTTGTACACAAAGAAAACAATAATAACATAACTTATTCAACAATTCTTCTCCACGAGTTACCGTCTTCCACCATTTTGGAGAGTACCCCAGAACTTAATCAACGTAATCAGCGTTGTTTACGTTCAGCATGTGCACGCTGTCTACTGAACGTAAACAACGCTGTCTATGGAGGGTCAGAGAGCTCTCAGATTCCACTAAAAATATTAAATTTTTGTTCCAAAGATGAACGAAGGTCTTACGGGTTTGGAACAACATGAGGGTGAATAATTTATGACATAATTTTCATTTTTGGGTGAACTATCACTTTAAACTAAATGATCAAATTTTAGGTGAGCAGTTTTACATGAAACCTGCTTACAACTGACATACGGGGGTGAAGGTATTGTATGACACAGCACACAACATGGCGGTAGGCTGACCAAGATGGCGGTGTGAGTGCACGTATGCTTCGGAGCTGTTCACCTTCAGACTTGCATATTAGTGAATCATAGTTACTTTAAGTATTTTTTTGGAGAGACATTGATACAGATTTGAGTGCACCGTGTCAACTTATTGTTAAATGTTGCATCGTGTAGAATTCTCGCCTCTTAACGACACACGTGGGGGAAAACCTCGGCTATCAGCATAGCTAGCTAGCATACCACAACTACGGCAGCATGCAGGTACCGACGGACAATCTGCTTGTGAACAACCTACACGACTACCGTATGGCGGATGCTCCTGTGTTCTCCCTCGGGGACCCAGATTTCCCCTCTCTCCCCCCATAACTCCTTCCACAACTCCCTCCAAACCTCCTGCACCAAAAAAATTAAGCCGCAGCGCTCCGTGGATCTAGACATGGAAGGTATTGTGCAGAGAATCTCAGTCATTTTCAACACGAGACTCGACTCTCTGGAAAAGAATGTGGAGAGAATGATTTCCAACAATACACTGAAGATTGAGGGGCTAAAGAAGACTGTTGATTTTGCCTGCGCTGAGATTCGTGAAGTGAGAGGTAAAGTGACACACATTGATGACCGAGTCAACGTGGCGGAGAAAAAGACGAGCCTATTGGAACAACGATTTACTGAGCTGGAAAACTATTCGCGACGGTGGAACCTGAGACTCTACGGTTTGGCTGAAAACAAAGACCAGAACGTCCGCCAAGAGGTTATACACATCTGTCAGTCCATCCTGCCGGAGCACAAGGCCAAACTCCCTGATGTTATTGACTCAGTGCACCGTCTTGGCCAACTAAAGAAAGATGCCACCAAGCTTCGAGGGATAATTCTACAGTTTGGTGCTCGTATTTACCGCGACGCTGTCTGGAAGGCTGCAAAGAAGTCCACCTTCCTGCAAAACAACAAGCTACGTTTTGCCGAAGACCTGTCCCCAGCAGTCAGAGAGCGAAGGATGCAACTGTGGCCACTGGTGGCCAAAGCGCGTGAACAAGGGAAAGCTGCTTACTTCGTGGGAGCTCGAGCCTTTGCTAACAGGGCTGAACTGTTTCCAGAGACTTGAAAGTGGTAAACGTCACACCTGTCATATGTGCCTTAAGCCGAGTTAAGCTATAATTTCCTAATTGCTTTTTCTCTGTGTGTATATTTTTCTATCTGTTCTGATAAACACTATATTTTCTTTATTATTTTTATACGGGTTGATGAGCACTTTAATGACACTCAACTGAATATGTTTACAAGACAGCTTCTTTTACATCTTGTTCAATTATTTGCATTGCTCTATAGACTAGCATTTTATGTCTGTTAAGTGCTAAGAACTGGTATGTGATAAGCTGTCGACTGAGAATCCTAGGTATCTCCTTAGTTTTCACTGTTTCACTAAGTTTCGCTATGCACCCTTTTTTTAAGTTAGTTGGTGCAGCTCCTTTCAGTAAGGTTAAAAAATCTAATTTCATCCAAACTTTACTTATTACATTTTTCTATCCGTTGTTGTTAATACGTCTTTATCTATCATTACTCTCAATGCCAGGGGGATAAGGAATATTGTTAAGCGCAAGGCGTTATTTTTGTTTGTCAAGCAGCACAAATCTGATTTTTGTTTCATTCAAGAGTCACACTCAGTTCCGGACGATGGTAGATTATAGAGATCCCAATGGGGGAATGATCTGTGGCAGGCTCATGGGTCTGAACATTCTGCTGGTGTTGCGACTCTAAAATATAATTTTCCAGGGACTATTCTTTTATCTGTCAGTGATACATCAGGTCATTTTATTTTTCAAGTATTAACCATTGCAAATTTTACTTTGATAGTTGTTAATATATATGGCTATAATTCTAACCATGAGAATGACATAATGCTTGAAACATTAGAGAAGCATATACAAAACCTTCCAAATTCAGGTATAGTAATAGGGGGGGATTTTAACATGATTCTGGATCACAATATTGACTGTTGGCCTCCACGTGTTTCCACTGCAGTAAATGATAACTTACACAAAATTTTACTTGATAGATGTATGGAGATTTAACAATCCTAACATAAATGCCTTTACTTGGAGTAACAGAAGTGCCACCAGACGTTCACAATTGGACTATTGGTTAGTCTCTGATCATTTGAATATTGATAAAATATCAGTTAATATCATCACAACCCCATTAACAGATCATAATGCAGTCTCCATCTTTATCCCCTTGCACTCTGCCCCCTCCACTAGATGCTTACTGGAAACTAAACAGTTCACTTCTTCAACACGATGAGGTTAGATCAGAAATAAAAAATCTAATATTGAAATTTTGGAATAAAGCAAAGTCCGAGGATGCTTTTGGTAGCAACTGGGAACTTCTGAAATTTAAAGCTGGCCAATACTTGAGGAATTATGGTAGTATCTTAACCAAAAATCGTAAATTGGAGGAAGAAAGAGTGGTCTCTAAAATAATTTCCTTGTACCAGAAGGACCCTGTTGATATATTAGAAGAGGAACGACTAACTTTAATTTCGGAACAACTTAAAATAAATGAGATTTACTCCCAACAAAGCAAAAGGTGCCTTTATAAGGTCAAGAAAAAGGTGGATTGAAGAAGGGGAGCAGAACTCTGCCTATTTTTTTCGGCTTAGAAAGATATCATGGGAAATTTAATTTAATCCAGCAACTTAATATTAACGATACTGTAATTGATGATTCAAAGAGCATAGCTGTTTTCTGTGCGGACTTCTATAGAAATTTATACAAGTCCAAATATTGCCATCAATCAACCACTACATTCTTGAACTCTCTTATCGTCACTCCAATCTCTCAAGATGATAAGAAACTCTGCGATGACCATATAACCTTGCAGGAAATTATATTTGCAATTGAACATTGTAAAACGAATAAATCTCCGGGTGTTGATGGCCTTTCTGCAGAGTTTTATCAGGCTTTTACACAAGATTTAGCTCCCTTTCTACTTGAAGTAATATTAGAAAGTATTGGAAAAGGTTCTCTACCTCCTTCGCTAACCCAAGGCTTAATTACGTTAATCCCCAAACCCAAAAAGGATCCTCTGTTTATAGATAATTGGCGACCTATTTCATTGCTGAACACTGACTACAAAAGTTTTGCCTCAATTATTGCTAAACGCTTAAAAAATGTTTTAGACCCTATTATTGATGAAGGTCAATCAGGATTCATGAGAAAAAGACACATCTCAAACAATATTCGTCTTGTATTAGATATAATTGATTATTCATTTTTATGCCCTGATGATAGTTTTATCTTTTTCTTGGACTTCTACAAAGCCTTTGACACAGTAGAGCATAATTTTATTTTTCAAACTATTGAGAAATTTGGTTTTGTTGATTTTTTTTGTAAAGCTGTTAAAACATTGTACTGCAAAGGCAATAGCTCTATCAAATAAAAAAAATGGGACATCCCCAAGATTTGAGTTGCAAAGAGGCATCCGACAAGGCTGCCCTGCCTCCCCCTACCTATTCATTTTATGTACTCAACTTCTTTCCACCCATATTAAAAATAGAGCTTTAATAGGAATTTCAATTGCAGAAAGAGAAGTTATCCTCACCCAACTAGCAGATGATACTACATTATTTTTAAAAAATGCCAGCCAAGTGCCAATCGCTATCAAAACAATAGAATTATTTTCCGCAGCTTCTGGACTTTGCTTAAATCTGAAGAAGTGTGAACTTTTTTCCCTTAAAAAAAGCAACACCTCCCAGATCTGTAGCATACCAATCAAAGATAAGGTCACTTATCTAGGGATTACTATAATGAAAAATGAGGAGGAGAGATGCTCTGTAAACTTTAATTTGATTAGTGATAAGACAAAGAAAAAGCTAAATCAATGGCTGCAGAGGGATTTATCCTTCAAAGGACGAATATTGCTGGCAAAGGCAGAAGGTTTATCCCATCTTACATATGCAGCTATCCCCTTGTTTGTCAACAAAAAGCTCTGTAATTCCATTGACAATTCACTTTTCAATTTTATTTGGAAAAACAAGACGCATTATGTGAAAAAATCTGTTATTATGAACACTGTTGAACGTGGTGGTCTAAACTTTCTTGATTTTACAACCCTTAATTATACTTTTAAAATAAATTGGATAAAGCATTTTCTGAAAAATCCCACATCTACATGGAATTTTATACCTAATTATATTTTCTCGAAGATTGGTGGTCTAGAATTTTTACTTTTATGTGATTATAAAATAGAAAGAATCCCCTTAATTTTATCTAAATTCCATAAACAAATGCTCTTAGCATGGTCATTAATCTACAAACATAATTTCTCCCCACATAGGTGCTTCATCTGGAATAATCAGTTTATTACATTTAAGAATAAATCCTTATTTTATAAAACTTGGTTCAATAATAACATAATTCTAGTATCCCAACTATTAAATGATAATGGATTATTGCTGAATTATTCTGAATTCCTTCACACTTTTGGCATTCCAATCACCCCAAGAGAGTTTGCAATTGTTATGGATGCCATTGGTATTTTAACTCTCTTAAAAGGGGCTGGAAAACCAAATTGCCTACCAGATTTGGACCCTAAGCTGACCTCAGTTGGTAATATTTGTTTCGCAACCACAATGAGGAATAATAATCGTAATATTCGCTCTTTATTCCAGAGAGATGTCACCAGCGCCCCTAATGTTGTTCCCTATTGGTCTAACTTTGTTGACAACCTGAACTGGGGTAATATATGGATCCTTCCTTACAAATACCTCCTTACGAATAAAGTTAGAGAAATCTCTTTCAAACTCATACATATTATCCTGCTAAGCATTATCTCCTTAGGTTTAAGCTTGACATATGTGTTAAATGTTCTTTATGTGGAATATGTCCAGAAACAATGGTACACCTGTTCTGGCAATGTCCCTTCACCGTCACTTTCTGGAAAGATCTGTCCCGATACATTACTGTTAAACTTGTTACTGATTTTTCTTTGTTGTGGAAAGATGTACTGTTTGGTTTCCATGATAATAAAAGTAAAAAACAGAAAGAAATATACCTAATTAATCTGTTGATCATTTTAGGGAAATTTCATATTCACAAAGCCAAATTTAGTAATTCTAAACCTTCTTTTATTGCTTTTGGTAAGGAGACGGAACAGTACATCAAATCCATCCATGATTCAAAAAATAAGAAGGCTGATAAAACCATTCAGTTGTGCTCTATCTTTAATGTATTTATTTGAAACTCCCCCTGGCTCTGCTCGTTTATATATTTTTTTCTCTGTATTAATGACTCTATTTGTGTATTCTTACTTCTTGTTAAATAAAAAAAAAAAAAAAAAAAACAGCACACAACATGGCTACATTAGAATTCTCACAGCACTTAATGATATAAAATAACAAGCCAGAGCCTCTTTAAATGACACACACACAATCTTGTTGTCACTGTTGTGGCTCAGCCTCTCTCATCAAACTGATTATGGAAAATCAGCCCAGTGCTGGTTTTTGTCACGGTGCACACACGAGGGAGGAACCAGGAACACGCAGACGAGGATATAAACTCAAATAACACTTTACTGACATCAAGGCAGGGCAAGACAAGGCAAGGCAGGGTAAGACACAGACATCCAACACCGGGGATAACGAGTAGACCAGACAGCACGAAACTCAACAGGCAGGAACTTAAATACACACGCTAATGAGACGAACACGGCTAGACAAGAATTAACTGATGATTACATATGACAAGGACAGGAAACAAACCAAATATGGGCACAAGGGGCAGGAACACATGACAGACACACCACAGTTCCCTGACATAACTCCCCCCTCCCGAAAGGCTCGTCCCGAGCCTTAACAGTTCCATCGGGGAGGGGGGGTGGGCGCTCTGGAGGCCTCTCAGGACAGACACGGACCACAGGACGGGGACCTCCAGAGCGGAACAGACAGACAGGACCCCCATGGCGGAGCAGGGAGCTCAGGAGGCCATGGCAGGTGGTAACTGTGGCCATGGCATCCTTCTTCGGCCCACCCACTCCACCCAGAGCTCTACTACCCCCCCCCAAAATTTCCATGGGGAATCCAGGGGGTATCAGGAGCCCTCCGGGGCTAGACAAACAAAACAGTACAAGACATCCCACAGGAACCAGAAGCCCTCCTGGGCTGGCTAGGAAGCTGAGGCTTCCTCTGGGCATGACGAGGAGTCAGGGGCCCTCACAGGGTCCCTCAGCAACCTCCTCCACTTCTGCGACAGGGGGGGCAAGCGGCTGCGACTGGCCTCCATGGCCACAACCCAAGAAGCCGCCTGCCCCAGACGAGTCTCCATGGACAAGACATGACATGGTTTTTTTAAAATGTTCCTGTGGGCACAACAAACAAACAAACAAACACGGCTCTCCTGGCCGAGACATGTGGACTTGATCCACGGAGAGGGTTTCGGCGACCGGCAGGCTTGAGTCAGCGGCAATCCGGTGGGCTTGAGTCAGCGGCAATCCGGTGGGCTTGAGTCAGCGGCGGACCGGCGGGCATTGAGTCAGAGGCGGACCGGCGGGCATTGAGTCAGAGGCGGACCGGCGGCGTGCACAGGGGAGCCGCGGACGGCGGCGTGAACAGGGGGAGCCGCCGACGGCGGGTTGGCTTTCCCCGCGGACGGCAGCGTTGATCTCCCGCGAACGGCGGGCACGGTGAAGCCGCCGACGGTGGGTTGGCTTTCCCCACGGACGGCGGACTTGGGTGAACCGCAGGTGGCGGCGTGAACTCCCGCGAACGGCGGGCTCGGTGTGCCGCGGACGGCGGCGTGAACTCCCGCGAACGGCGGGCTCGGTGTGAGCGGCGAGGTTGGGAGCCGCGGACGGCGGCGGATATCTCCCACGATCGGCGGGTTGGATGAGCCGCGGACAACTGCGAACTTCTCCCGCGATCGGCAGACTGGAGGGCTCGCGGCCAGCGGACTCGCGGTAATCCTGCCGAACTCCCACGCCGACGTGCAGTGGGCTAAGGCGGGATGTCGAGTGGCGACTTCCATGCCGCGAGGGACAAACAAAACAGGAACAAACAAAAAACTTTTCAAAAACGGAAAACAAAACAAGGTGAAGGGGCGCCGCTTACTGTTTTGGTCTGGTCTTCTGTCACGGTGCACACACGAGGGAGGAACCAGGAACACGCAGACGAGGATATAAACTCTAACACTTTACTGACATCAAGGCAGGGCAAGACAAGGCAAGGCAGGGTAAGACACAGACATCCAACACCGGGGATAACGAGTAGACCAGACAGCACGAAACTCAACAGGCAGGAACTTAAATACACACGCTAATGAGACGAACACGGCTAGACAAGAATTAACTGATGATTACATATGACAAGGACAGGAAACAAACCAAATATGGGCACAAGGGGCAGGAACACATGACAGACACACCACAGTTCCCTGACAGTTTTATGGTGTTTTGGGACTTGATTGGTTAATCTGATTTATTGCACACTTAAGCTTAATTGATTGCCTTCATGGATTTAAATGAATAATGAGGAGCTAATAAGCATTGTCTTTGTTTCAAGAACCTGGAAAAGAACAGGGAAAAGAGGATAATGACCAACGGGCAGAGAGAGAAAGAGCATTCTATCACTTACGAAGGTGTCATTATTTCTGTTCTGCATGTTTGATCTGTTGCCGCATGTAAGTTTTTTTTTTTTTTTTTATGCTAATAATTCTGGATGAATAAAACACCTGAAAATGCATTTGGGTTCTAAAGTCCTGAAAAAAATCATATCAATATTTGATATTAAATGTATGCAAATATGTGTGATGCTGGCCATAATAAGTACTTTGAATCAAATGTACAATTTCCTTGCTCACAAGATGCTCTTTGGATCATCAGGTTTTGCACAAAAAAAGCACAAAGGTATATACCAAAGGCTAAGAAATGCAATTCTATTCAACAATATAATTAGTAAGCATTTCTTTAGTGCTCTTTTTCAGGAATATTATATATTATACACTTAACATTTCTTATACAAAACACATTTTTAGAGATTGAGGACGATTTTAAGAACAAAACCCTGTTTATAAATCTGTGTCAATTTGTAACTGAGATGAGCACCTGACCTAATCCTTGTCAGACCAATAATTCTATTGGATTAATTTCCTCAGGTTAAGCCTAATGCCCAGCAGATGCATGAACCAACAGATTGGGATGTGTATTGACAGGATTTGGCTGAATGAAGTTGTCAGAGCAAAATTCTATAGATCAACAGTAGTCCGATCACTAATTTGCCATTGGATGTTGCTTCAAACCAAAAAGTGTTTAAAAAAATTGAGTTTATTTGATTTAACCCCGCTAGAAATTTTACGTTCCCAGAACGTCCTCAGAACGTCCCCGCTGGTGTCAAGGACGTTGTCTAGTAACGTCCCCAGAACGTTCTGAGATGGTCACGATGTTGAGTTCTTTAAAGGGTTGGGGGACGTTATTTGGAGGACCTTCACAGAACATTCAGGACGTTCCCAGAACGTTTAGGGGACCACATTTTATTTGGAAATCTGATGTTCCCAGAACGTCCTCAGAACGTCCCCGCTGGTGTCAAGGACGTTGTCTAGTAACGTCCCCAGAACGTTCTGAGATGGTCACGATGTTGAGTTCTTTAAAGGGTTGGGGGACGTTATTTGGAGGACCTTCACAGAACATTCAGGACGTTCCCAGAACGTTTAGGGGACCATATTTTATTTGGAAATCTGATGTTCCCAGAACGTCCTCAGAACGTCCCCGCTGGTGTCAAGGACGTTGTCTAGTAACGTCCCCAGAACGTTCTGAGATGGTCACGATGTCGAGTTCTTTAAAGGGTTGGGGGACGTTATTTTGAGGACCTTCACAGAATATTCAGGACGTTCTCGGAACGTTTAGGGGACCATATTTTATTTGGAAATCTGATGTTCCCAGAACGTCCTCAGAACGTCCCCGCTGGTGTCAAGGACGTTGTCTAGTAACGTCCCCAGAACGTTCTGAGAAGGTCCCGATGTTGAGTTTTTTAAAGGGTGAGGGAACGTTATTTGGGGGACCTTAGCAGAACTTTCAGGACGTTCTCAGAACGTTTAGGGGACCATATTTTATTTGGAAATCTGATGTTCCCAGAACGTTCTCAAAATGTCATTGCTGGTGTCAAGGACGTCACCTGGTAATGTTCCCAGAACGTTCTGAGAAGGTCACAATGTGGAGCTCTTTAAAGGGTTGGGGGATGTTTTTTGGTGGACCTTCAGAGAGCATTCAAGACGTTCTCGGGCCATTTAGTGGACCAGTACTATAGGACATTACCTCTAGGTCTCTACACTACAGTCCATGTTTTCAAGACCTTTGGGGGACCAACCTAGAATGTTACTTTTTGGTCCTTTTTAGGCATTTCCATCACATTTACTGAATATTTTCAGAACCTTTAGTAACATCACAGGAAACTTTAGGGGATCAAACTATAATGTTACTGCAACACATCTTTCACACTGGTTCTTGGTCATCAAAACCTAATTGGGCATAAGCACTGTGTCTTCACGCTTAACATATTCAAAGATAAACAAACAAAGCAGGAATTCGTCATTCATCTGCATTGTGAACAAAACATAATATTACATGTGGTCATGCATAGGAAGGGTGGGTGAGAGAGAGAGGGGGCAGAGAAAGCTCAATCAATTCAATTGAATTCAAACTGGCTTTATTGCCATGAAAACTTCCATAGCATCTACATTTGTCAAAACAACGGTAAACAGTAACAGTATAACAATTTACATTAATTATATACCATGTGTGTGTGTGTGTGTGTGTGTATGTATGCGCGTGTATTTTTGATCACTGTCTCCATCTTCAGGAGGTGCCCCAAGTTGTTGTTCTGCTGCCTGAAAAAAAAAGCATAAATAACAATATTTACCAATCACTTCAATTACTTTTTAATGGCTTTTAATTACACTTAGGTATATACAGTGGTGCTTGAAAGTCTGCAAACCCTTTAGAACAGTGGTCACCAACCTGTGGATCGACCTGTCGATAGATCTTTATCACTGTCCCAGTAGATCCCAAAATAATAGTAAAATAAGTACAAAAAGGCATTACATTTCTCTGCTTTGTTTACAGCAGTAACCAAGGAAATGCTATATCATGGGTGGTTCATAAGTGCTATCTGCTGTTAGAGAGTGAATTTGAGCCTCATTCAGGCCTGCTGTTTTTGTTTCATGCAGATATGCTTTATGTAGCAAAAAATTAAATAAATAAAATACTTAAAACCTAAAGTCAGACCATTCTGTTTTTGTTTTAAATCCTGAAATTATACAATCACATTCAAAAGAAAAACAACTGCTTTTGCAACGTGTGTATCATCTTTGTTTGGATCATGATTAAAATGCAGTGGTTGCCTCTAATTTCAAATGGCTACAGGCATTTTGTTTGTTATAATTAAATAGCCAATACATTTTCTTTAAAAAAAAATCTGTGTCAGAATCAGCCAATTTGTTAGGTAAAAAAAAAAAAAAAAAAAAAATGTGATTTTGAATCAGCTATGATCAGTACATCACTAAGTAACATACTAAATCAAAGGCCTCAATCTGGGATATCTTTTTCTATCAATTCTTCAATAGGTAGATCTTGTCTTTCATAAAGGCAGAGGTCAGGGATCTTGGGTTTAACAATTTTCAAGTAAAACCAAAAAAGTCCGGAAAGTTGACAAAGAGAATCCAATCAGAGAAATGCAATGAAAATATATGCTTTCTCATTTATTTATTCAAAGAATTTATCTAATTTTACATATCTGTGACTGGCAAAAGTATGTGAATGTCTACAATTAATAGTTAATTTGAAGGTGAAATTAGTCCATCTGTTCAGAGGTGTTTTCAAACAATGTGATGACTAAAAGGCGTCAGTGTCTGCCCTGTTTTACTAAAAGAACAGGGATCCATCAAAGTCTGATCAAGTTTGTAGAAGTGAATCATGGCATGAACAAAGGAGATCCTTAAGGACCTCAGAAAAAGAGTTGATGTTGCTCATTAGGCTGAAAAAGGTTATAAAACCATCTCTAATCAGTTTGGACTTCCCAAATCCAGTCAGACAGATTGTGTACAAATGGAGTATATTCAAGACCACTGAATATACCAAGACCAAGACCCTCCACAGGAGTGGTCAACCAACAAAGATCAGTCCGAAAGCAAGAGGTATAATAGTCTGTGAGGTTGCAAAGGACCCCAGGGTAACTTACAAACAACTAAAGGCCTTTCTCACACTGGCTAATGTTACAGTTTATGAGTACACCATCAAGCGAACACTGAACAACCGTGATGTGCATGGCAGAGTTGCAAGAAGAAAGCCACTGTGGTTACACTTTATTTTAAGGTGTCCTTGTTACAGTGTAATTATACGTTTAAGTACTGAGTAATATTAATTAACTACATGTACTTACTATATGGTTCAGGTTAGGATTCGGGTTGGTTTAGAGTTACTTGCATGCAATTATGCATAATTTATTGTTATTATAATAGTAAGTACATGTAACGTGACACCTTAAAATAAAGTGTTGCCACCTCTGCTCTCCAAAAAGAAAATTGTTGGTCTGCAGTTTGCTAAAGATCATGTGGACAAACCAGAGGGATATTGGAGAAATGCTGTGTGGACGGATAACACCAAAAGAGGACTATCTGGTTTAAATGAGAAGCATTATGTTTGGAAAAGAAAAAACACTGCATTCCAGCATAAGAATCTTATCCCACCTGTGAAACATGGTGATGGTAGTATCATGGCTTGGGCCTGTTTTGCTGCATCCGGGCAAGGACAACTTGCTATCATTGATGGAACAATTCAAATTATAAAGGAAAATGTCAGGACATTTGTCCAAGAACTGAGTTTCAAGAGAAAATGGATCATGCAGCAAGACAATGACCCAAGCACACAAGTAGCTCTACTGATTAAAGAAGAACAAAGTTAATGTTTTGGAATTGCAACTTCAGAGTCCAGACCTAAATCCAATTAAAATGCAGTGGAAAGACCTTAGCAAGCAGTTCATAGGAGGAAAACCACCAACATCACAGAGTTAAAGTGGTTCTTTATGAGAAATGGGCTAGAAGTTGTTGTGCAGGACTGATCAGCAGTTACAAGAAAAGTTAAGCTGCAGTTATTGGCGGTCACATCAGATACTGAAAGCAAAGATTCACATCGTTTTGCCAGATATGTAACACTGAATTTTTTTTCTCAATAAATAATGAGAAAGTATATATTTCTGTCTCCTTTGTTTGGTTGGATTTTCTTTGTGTACTTTAAAACAAACAAGCATACAAAGAAATTGCACTGTTATGGTCACTGGCCATATATTAAACATGCTATTTTCATTCCTCACTGTATAATGCGCCTTCTATTTATACTCACTGTGTAATGCACATTCTGTTTATACTTCCTTTGCACCTTATGTTGTATTTACAGTCATTTGCATTGAGCTGGTCTCTACCCTTCTACCTCATAACTTGTACTATATGTCATAAAGCTTAATATACACATAATTAATTTTTTATATATATTATATACTTTGTTATTTGCACTTCTGGTTGAATGCTAACTGCATTTCATTGGCCATGTACTTGTAGTCTGCACAATGGCAATAAAGTTGAATCTAATCTTGAATTTAAAAAAATTTTTTAATTAATAATGTTTTAGGTAGGTTTATGCAGAAATTTTGAAAAGTTGAAGGGTTCACAAACTTCCCAGCACCACTGTATGTACTAAGTAAATAAGTGAAGGGATAAATCAAACAGTTATGTTATTCTAGAGATAATACAAAATATTCATATATATATATATATATATATATATATATATATATATATATATATATATATATATATATATATATATATATATATATATATATATATATATATATATATATATACACACAGATACAGTGGGTACGGAAAGTATTCAGACCCCCTTAAATTTTTCACTCTTTGTTATATTGCAGCCATTTGCTAAAATCATTTAAGTTCATTTTTTTTCCTCATTAATGTACACACAGCACCCCATATTGACAGAAAAACACAGAATTGTTGACATTTTTGGAGATTTCCTGAAAGAAAAACTGAAATATCACATGGTCCTAAGTATTCAGACCCTTTGCTGTGACACTCATATATTTAACTCAGGTGCTGCCCATTTCTTCGGATCGTCCTTGACATGGTTCTACACCTTCATTTGAGTCCAGTTATGACCAGTCTTGAAGAAATCAAATTAGATGACTAGTTTTTAAGACTAGTCTAAGCAGTTTATACAACGGGCCCCTGTTTGTATTGTACACAATGCCTGGAAAGCTATGTTCACACCAGCTGGCACTGCACTTGTTTTTTTGGCCTGTTCACTAATTGACATCGCACAAACCATCAATGCATCAACACAACACAAGAAATTACACCAAAAGTGAAATCTGTTACTTACAACTCAGAGGCTTAGGGAGACTTGGTAGTGGGTTTTGAGAGGATGTGGACATTTTTCTCCTTTGTTTCGATGGCATCTCATATTCTCCTATTAATTAAGGATAAGACAGCGTGTTTGTGAATATAATTTTGAGCTACAGGCAAAAAAAAAAAAAAAAAAAGTGAACAAATTTTCGATTTTAGACGAATTTCAGGTTTCCACAAAAATGAGTTCATACAGCCCTCATCTAGCGATACCAATGCTCCAAATAGTAATTGAACATCTAAATTTAGCTTTTATTTTAACAGAAACAGCAGAAGAGCTTTTATTTTAAAGGAAAACTGACATGGGGTGAGTAAATTATCAGGAATTCTGGGGTGAACTAATCCTTAAATACACAATATAGGCTACACAATTTGATTATTTCAATACTTCATGCTTGGATTTAACACAACACGGGGGTAGACAATAAGGGAAATTGGCCACTGGCCCTCCGGGCCAGTGTCTTTTGAAGTTCACTGGCCCAGGTCAACGCGTCGGGTATTGATCCCAATAATCACGAAAAAGAACAGTTTGCTTGAACAACATGAATAACATTTATTTTTTTAAAGGTAGGTTTAGTGCAAAGTGCAGCAAAACTGTGCAAAAACATGAAACAAGTGCAAATAAACCTATTGCATAGGATTCATTCTCCGTAGTCACACAGCAATTCATTATATTATGTTCATACCATAGGTTTCATACACGTTAACTTTTCTCTAACTTACTTGTCTGCATATGTGGGCATTGATCTGCAGAGCTCACAGTAAACCTCTTTTTTTTCTTGATCGTAGCCCAGCTAGGGGTGGGCGATATGGGAAAAATATCATATCACGATTTTTTTTTTTTAAATATCACGATTCACGATTTTATCACGATTCTTTGTCATGTTGGTTTTACAAGTTGTCTGAGCATTATAGCCAAACTAGAAAGACAAAGCCTTTCAAGGTAACAAAAAAAAAAAAAAAAAAAAAGACATGGCAGATATTTAGGCCAAAGTGGGCGAAGATAAAAATCTTTGTCATCATTCTATCTTTCTTATTTTTTAATAAGAACAAAGATACAAATTACAAATACACATAATATACAAATAAAACAAACAGTGCTTTATTTTCAGGTACAATAGGTGTATTTAGCAGAGCATTCAATGAAATTGAATGAACAAATATAAAAATAAAACACTAGATAGACTGATTCCTAAAGCAACTGTATTAAAGTTTTTCAGTCAAGAATAGTGAGGGATTTTTCTCTTTGCGTTTTGTTGTTTTGTTAACGTTAAATGAATAGTTCCCCCACAAATTAATATTCTGTCATCTGTCTGTCAATTCTGTCATAATGTTTTATTTTTATACCATCATTTACTCAAGTTGTTTTAAACCTGAATGAGTTTCTTTCTTCTGCTGAACATAAATGCTATTTTGAAGAAGGTGGAAAACCAATCAGTTGCTGGTCCTCAGTGACTTCCACAGGATTTTTCTTTCCTGCTATCAAAGTCAATGTAGAACAGCAACTGTTTGGTTACCCTCATTCTTCAAAATATCTTCTTTTGGGTTCAGCACAAGAAATTAATAGAGGTTTGGGACAACATGTGAGTGAGTAAATAATGACAGAAATTAAATTTTAGGGTGAACTATCCCTTTAATGACAGCCGACAGCACGTTTAGTGTCCTGTCCCTTTAAGAGCTGCACGCATCTAATATACAGGCACACATCTGTTTCTCTCTTAACTATTTACTTTCATTTTAGAGATAACCAACTCAGTCTGTATGTAAACCTTGTGTGTTTTGACAGTATTAGCACAAAAAATAAGTTAGTTGAGTAATCAGGAGCTGTTAGACAGGCTTTTTAGCGCGCCTGCTTCAGGTGTATGTGCTCAGAACAAGCGCACGTCAGACCAGCGCGCGAATGAAACATTTAACCAGCAAGGCTTGTGTGCAAATAATGTACTTTTGCGATCGCGAGTAAGTGCAGTGTCCTGTCTGAGTAACTACTGCTGTATGTCCTGTTGTACAGTATATAGAGACGGAGGCCAGAACTGTATTTGATATAATGTGTGCTGTAGCCCGATTCTACCATATTTCTTCAAAAGCAGATCGTGGAGACATTTTTATCGTCCACGATCAAAAATCGTCATATCGCACACCCCTAAGCCCAGCCAATTCCAGCGGTCTCGCCACTGGGGCTGAAACTTTCTCTGCCTTTTCTTTTCGTATTCCCTTTCGCTTTTCCTCAATTCCTCTGGTGATTTTCTCTTCCTTGCCTTCTCTTTTTTTACCCGGCGTTTGGCCGGGTGATGGGGGTTTCAGAAACATGTAGCCTAGCTTAATAGTAGCTATAGGTAGGTGCTGAGCAGCAGTGTGCAGTTTGCACGCGTAACCGCGGGAGCGAGCAAGGCGGTGCAGACTGAGCGTAAGGGCTGTCGGGATCACGTAACGTGTTAGCGGTGGTTACCGAGACGATTAAACAGATATCAAAACACAGAACCACAGGTAATTAATGTGAAATTAGACTTTTTTTAATCGAGGCATTATTTTTACTGGCCCCACCGGGCTAGTGGTTGGAGCGATCTGGTGGCCCTGACGGTTTTAAAAGTACATCCGGGCCACCGGGCCAATTATATTGTCGACCCCAGCAACAGTTATAAATCAATATATCCTCATAATAATGTAAAAAGCTCTTGTTATAACACCATTTTTCTGGCCTGTCAGCAATATGCTGTTGTAATTTTGCAAGTCAAGCCTACCTTCTGAGATGCCATCACAGCTTGCATGAGGGCAGTGTACAAGGCAGAGTCTGGGAAGCACAGCAAAGGGAATAGTATAGACTTTGTTAGAACATTCCATTCATTGCTAATCAAAGGGGACAAAACGGGCACAAAAAAGACAACTGTAAAAGGCTTACATTATAGGAAAAATGACTAAAAAAGAAACTAAATTCTGATCCAACATCTTTTGTTTAAGATCAATCTCATTGTTCATACATAGGTATTAGCTAGTAACGGTTCCAAGAACAAAACATACATTTTCAAAATGTGTTTTAATGTGTTAAAACATAACATTTAGATTTGTAGACCCCTTAACCAACCCCCAAA
The DNA here is from genome assembly GCF_936440315.1 of Barbus barbus. Lineage (NCBI taxonomy): Eukaryota > Metazoa > Chordata > Actinopteri > Cypriniformes > Cyprinidae > Barbus > Barbus barbus. The sequence goes on from NC_136741.1 coordinate 12,621,219, forward strand.
CCTAAACTTACCCATTTTACAGTGACTATAAAAAATAAGAAATGCATTATAGACCAACATTTATTTTGAGCCGCAAATCCCAGTCCTACCTTTAAAGCCATATTTTCTTAAAATATGTACAGTAGGCTATAAATAAAAACACGACAGACAGACAGACAAGTGCAATCACACTATTACTAAAATGAAACGTAGCAAGACATGTTCTTTGTTTTTTTTTGGAGAATTGATTTGACTGCTTTGCATGTTAAGATTCTTTAAGCTATTTCTGAATGTGCAGCTCATCATCATCAGCGCGGGTTTATATGCTAACGGCCTGCGAGGAACATGCTTCAAATACACGCAGTTTTATAAGATTTGCATTACAATTAATTACTTTTGAAATTATTTTGCGTTTTGGTGTGTGTTCAATTGTCAGTCACAGCATATCAGAGAGAAGGCCTTTGGTGTCCCACGTACGGCAAACTAAATAAGTTACATGCAATGATTAAACTAATGCAGAAAATGGCATTAATTGTAAGTGTTTATAAACAGACTATATCTAGTCTTGTTGAACTGGACTCGAAACGAGTTATCAGCAGAAATCTCAGAGAACAGAAATATTATCATTGAATGTAACGTTAAATGAGCAAACTTCACTTATTAAACACAGTTAGAAACATTACTTGGTATGAAAAATACAATATAATACATGTTAATGCCACGATTGCATATTCATATGGATGTATTTGTAAGACGGTTAAGTTGTTCAGACATAAATAATTTACATTTTGTCTAGACGACAGAATTAGTTTAACTTGCTGTTAAAAAGTTTCAGTGTCTATACAAACGCAAGTAACGTTAAATATACATTTTATACACGAAAAATAGACGCGAATTCTCACGAGATAATGTTGATAACTTAATGCTGACTTTGGTTTCGCAAAGTGTGGTCACAACATTACCTTCATTAACTTCAACGTTTCCTTCATTATCGGAAAAAATAGCGTTTCAAAAGAAGTGCTTATTAAAATAACTTTACTTGATAGATAATCAAATTAGAGACATACGTTACTCACCATAGAAACCGCTGCTAGCCTGGAAAAAAACCGCCAAATGTCCTCAGTCTGGATCAAAGGATGCTGGGATAGATGCCCCGCCCCTCCGCTGCCGCTATTGGGCGTACGCTGCACATGACCTTTGTTATTTTTTTTATTTAATTTAATTTTTTTACATTACCTTTGTTATACGTTCCACAAATATAGGGAAATGACAGATATACTATTTGATTGATTGTTTTTTTATTATTATTTTCATGAGAACTTGGCTGAAATAACTGCATGTTTATAAATGGGTTAGGAAGATGCAGTTGAGGTCAAAACTTTATACACCTTTCAGAATCTGCAAGATGTTGATTATTTTTTCCAAAATAAGAGGGATCATACAAAAAGCATGCATTTTTTTTAGTACTGACCTGAATAAGATATATATATATATATTAGTTCAAAAGAGAAAATAGTTGAATTTATAAAAATGACCCTGTTCAAACATTTACATACCCTACTGTGTTGTTATGATCCACAGCTGTTTGTTTGTTTTTTTGTTTAGCGATGGTTGTTCATGGATCCCAAATTTGTCCTGAACAATTAAACTGCCTGATTTTCTTCAGAAAAATTATATCTGGTCCCACAAATTCTTTGGTTTTCCAGCATTTTTGTGTATTTGAACCCTTTCCAACAATGACTGTGATTTTGAGATCCATCTTTCTACACTGAGGACAACTGAGGGACTCATATAAAACTATTACAGAAGATTCAAACTGATGCTCCAGAAGGAAAAACATTAAGAGCCAGGTGTGCAAAAAAAAAAAAAATGAAGATGTGTCCGTTTTTTTATTTATTTTGCCTAAATATATTTTTTTATTTAGGCATACTGCCCTTTAGAAGCTACAGAAGACATGTTTTCCAGAAGACAAAACAAAATTTGGACAAAATTGTCAAAAGTTTTCCAGAGGACAACATTTTTAAAAACCAAAGAATTTGTGGGACCTGAAGGATTTTTCTGAGGAACAGCAGGCTATTTAACTGTTCAGGACTAACAAGGGACTTATGAGTAAATATCACTAAACAAACAAAAACAAAACGAAAAAAGCAGAGCTGTGGATCACTCTGGTAACAACAAAGTATTAAGAATCAAATATGTAAACGTTTGAACGGGGTCATTTTTCTAAATTCAACTATTATTTTATGTTGTGGACTATAATGTCTTTTATGTGAAATATCTTATTAAGGTCAGTACTAAATAAAACATAACATGAATTTTGTATGATCCGTCTGATTTTGGTAAAATAAATAACATTCTGCAGATTCTGCAAGGTGTATGTTGCATCCAGCGCAGTTCCGAATTAAATGCCCATCTAAGTAAAAGGGAACTGTATGGGAACATTCTGTTAACATTAATGTTTTCTTTGTAACGTTGCTAGATGACCATAGAATAATTAATACAGAACGTCCCCCTTAAGTCATGACAGGAACATTATTATATGACCAACAGAGGACCAGGTAGGAACGTTCTGTTAATGTCCCAAATGTTCTCTTTATAACGTTGCTAGATGACCATAGAATAACCATTACGGGACGTTCCCCTTAAGTGATATTGGGAACGTTATTATATGACCAACAGAGGACCAGGTGGGAACGTTCTGTTAATGTCCCAAATGTTCTCTTTGTATAACGTTGCTAGATGACCATAGAATAACCATTACGGGACGTTCCCCTTAAGTCATATTGGGAACGTTATTATATGACCAACAGAGGACCAGGTGGGAACGTTCTGTTAATGTCCCAAATGTTCTCTTTGTATAACGTTGCTAGATGACCATAGAATAACCATTACGGGACGTTCCCCTTAAGTCATATTGGGAACGTTATTATATGACCAACAGAGGACCAGGTGGGAACATTCTGTTAATGTCCCAAATGTTCTCTTTGTATAACGTTGCTAGATGACCATAGAATAACCATTACGGGACGTTCCCCTTAAGTGATATTGGGAACGTTATTATATGACCAACAGAGGACCAGGTGGGAACGTTCTGTTAATGTCCCAAATGTTCTCTTTATAACGTTGCTAGATGACCATAGAATAACCATTACGGGACGTTCCCCTTAAGTCATATTGGGAACGTTATTATATGACCAACAGAGGACCAGGTGGGAACGTTCTGTTAATGTCCCAAATGTTCTCTTTGTATAACGTTGCTAGATGACCATAGAATAACCATTACGGGACGTTCCCCTTAAGTCATATTGGGAACGTTATTATATGACCAACAGAGGACCAGGTGGGAACGTTCTGTTAATGTCCCAAATGTTCTCTTTGTATAACGTTGCTAGATGACCATAGAATAACCATTACGGGACGTTCCCCTTAAGTCATATTGGGAACGTTATTATATGACCAACAGAGGACCAGGTGGGAACATTCTGTTAATGTCCCAAATGTTCTCTTTGTATAACGTTGCTAGATGACCATAGAATAACCATTACGGGACGTTCCCCTTAAGTGATATTGGGAACGTTATTATATGACCAACAGAGGACCAGGTGGGAACGTTCTGTTAATGTCCCAAATGTTCTCTTTATAACGTTGCTAGATGACCATAGAATAACCATTACGGGACGTTCCCCTTAAGTCATATTGGGAACGTTATTATATGACCAACAGAGGACCAGGTGGGAACGTTCTGTTAATGTCCCAAATGTTCTCTTTGTAACGTTGCTAGATGACCATAGAATAACCATTACGGGACGTTCTCCTTAAGTCATATTGGGAACGTTATTATATGACCAACAGAGGACCAGGTGGGAACGTTCTGTTAATGTCCCAAATGTTCTCTTTGTAACGTTGCTAGATGACCATAGAATAACCATTACGGGACGTTCCCCTTAAGTCATATTGGGAACGTTATTATATGACCAAGAGAGGACCAGGTGGGAACGTTCTGTTAAAGTCCCAAATGTTCTCTTTGTAACGTTGTTAATGTGACCATAGAATAACCAATAGGGGACGTTCCCCTTACGTCATATTGGGAACGTTGAACAGCAGCACTTTCAAAACCAAAAGAGGACGTTTTAGGAACGTCCCTAATGTTCTGTAAAGGTTTGGGACTTTCGTCACCTTTACAGGACTTTAAGGGAACGTTATGCAAGGTCGCGAGAACGTCCCCTCCTACCGGGGAAGTTACATTTAGTTTCGATCAGGCAATTGTGCAGCTTCAATTGAACAATTGAAGAATCCTAATCAACCAATAGGCTCCCAGATGGCTCTGACCAAGCTCCAGCCGAGCACCCGCTCTGGCTTGAGAACCAACACAATCCCTGTGACCCAATGTGCATACTAAATGAAAGTGACATGACGTGGCCAAGTATGGTGACCCATACTTGGAATTAGTGGTCTGTATTTATCCCATCCAAAGTGGACGGACACACACACACACACACACACACACACTGCCTCCTGGTCCAAGTAGAAGCTCCTTCCAGTCTACTGGATTTATTAATTAATTAAAAATCGCAATTTGAGCACTTATTTGACCACTTAAAGTGCCCCTATTATGGATAAAGTTTTTAAAATGACCTTTCATGCAGTGTAACACAGCCCTATAGTGAATGAAAACATCCTGCAAAGTTTTAAATCTGAAAGTGCACTGTGTATAAAGTTATTGTCTCTCAAAAGAAAGAGTCAACTCTGAATCATTGAAACGAGTCACTGAGCAAGAAAGGTAAAAATAAATGTATATTATAAGACAATGAAAGTGTTTTTTGACCTTGCATGCATAATATGAACCTTTCATAACCCATTATATGGGCTCTTTAAGATATGACCCTAGGTTTAATACTCAGGGTTATAGGTTTGTTAAAAACCGTAACCTTAACTGTGAGCAATAGTGATGCTTGCTTTAGCAAGCACAGCAGATTACTTTTAGGGCAGATTACAGATTAGGGCAGTCGTGGCCTAATGGATAGAGAGTTGGACTTGTAACCCGGAGGTCGTGGGTTCGAGTCTCAGGTCCGGCAGCGATTGTAGGTGGGGGGAGTGAATAACCAACACTTTCTCCACCCTCAATACCACGACTGAGGTGAGACCCCTGAGCAAGGCACTGAACCCCCAGCTGCCCACTGCTCCGGGTATATATGTTCACTACTGTGTGTACACTTGGATGGGTTAAATGCAGAACAAAAATTCGGAGTATGGGTCACCATACTTGGCCACACACCACTTCCCTTTCCTTTCCCCTTACTTCAAATGCTGATTGTCTTAAAGACTGAGCTTAGATGTTTTACTTGTAATATAACCTTTGATGCCTCTTAACATGTAAGACTTTGGATAGGTTTTTATTTCTGTCATAGGTGGACTCCTGGTCCATTACAGTCTCTCAGCATTTCCTCTTGTTTTGATATGCTTTTTAGCAGTATGAATCTTGTCCTTTAATATGCAAGGAGCTTGGCTTGAACCTCACACTATAAACTCTATTTGCCAAAAGAGCACAGATGAATTCCACCTCTGTTGTGAATGTTTAGAGGCATTTATCCCCTCAGGCGAGGGATGATATTCAGGAGTACAGAGCTGTAATAGGGGTTGGAAATGGGTTAATTTAGTTTTTGGGAAGCAGAGAAACAGAGGTCTTTTGCCACAGGCAGACACAAAAAAGAGATTGTGGAAAAGGGAGAGTGTGGGAGAAAGAGATTTGAGGTATTACTGTCTATGGTACAACCCCTCCTCTTTCTCTCTGTTTCTCTGTCTTTCTCTCTCTCTCTCTCTCTCTCTCTCTCTCTCTCTCTCGACAAGGTGTTGTTGTGATTAATGCAGCTTTCTTTTGTGTGACCCGAAGGTCAAAGGAACAGAGGGAGTGAGGGGTGACACTGAGGGGGGTAAAGCAGTGCATAATTCACTCCTGCAGCAAACGCCTCTCTGCTGCTCTAATCTGAAATGTAATCAAACTTGCTTTAATACAACTGGCTTGAAAGAACCAAAGATTGGTAGAGGGGGTGCTGATGGTAGACAGTAAGCATGAATAGAACCGACTCACAGCAAGCACACCTGATCAGAGTCACACCATATATAGATAGGGTACGTTGTACCTATTTTTTGATGTAAGTAAATAAGGCCACCTAATATAAATTGGGACCGCTTTTTCCAAGGCCTATATTTACAAAATATAGGCTGGGGAATACTCTGGCTTTATCTAAATTAAATACTAGATCTATCATCTTCAGTAAAATCCTTCAGGTCCCACAAAATTATTTTTTTTTGCAGCATCTTTTGTGTATCTGAACCCTTTACAACAATGACCGTATGCTTTTGAGATCCTTCTTGTCACACTGAGGACAACTGAGGGACATGCAACTTACAAACAGTTCAAATGCTCACTGATGCTCCAGAAGGAAAAATTATGTATTCAGAGCATTTGAACTTTTCGACTTTGAAGATCAGGGTAAACTGAACTTATTTTGTCTTCTGAAAAACAGTAATTATCCTTTGTAGCTAATAAAAAAAAATGTATTTAGGTAAAATAATAAAAATGTACACATCTTTATTCTGTTCAAAAGTTTACACCCCTGGCTCTTATTACATTGTTTTTCCTTCTGGAGCATAAGTGACCATTTGAACCTTTTGTAATAGTTGTGTATGAGTCCCTCAGTTGTCCTCAGTGTGAAACGATGGATCTCAAAATCATATAGTTGGAAAGGGTTCAAATACACAATAGATGCTGGAAAACCAAAGAATTTGTGGGACCTGTAGGATTTTTCGGAAGAACAGCTGACAATCTAACTGTTCAAGACAAAAAAGGGACTCATGAACAACTATCACAAAAAAAAAGGTTACAACACAGTATTACGAATCAAGCATATGTAAACTTTTGAAGGGGGTCATTTTTAAATATAACTATTATTTTCTCTTGTGGACTAAATGTAAATGTCTTTTATGTGAAATATCAGGTCAGTAGTAAATAAAAAATAACATGCATTTTGTATGATCCCTCTAATGTTGGTAAAATAATTAACATTTTGCAGATACTGCAAAGTGTATGTAAAATTTTGACCATAACTGTGTGTGTTTGCATATACGCCTTTGCATCCAATAGCGTGAGTTTGGGGCGTGGCTACTGTAGCATGCGGAGCCAGAGGATGTTTATAGCCCATAAATTAAAGAAACTCAGATTCTGTTACAGAAGTGCAAGCCAAAATTCAAACAACCTACAAAATACAAAGAGACAGACAACGGGGTAAAACAAGGGTAAACATTGGCCGTGGTTTTACACTATGGAAGAATTCGATGGATGTTTGGATTTCGATTGATCTGACAGTCTTTCAGTTTATAAAAAGTTTATTCTCGACATGTATGCTAACCCTCAAGTAAAACGTATATTGAACCCTTTATTGAATTTAGGCTGGTTTTACCTAAAGAGACATGTCTTTTTTAGACCTGTACTAGCTGTGTTTGTGATGTTTGGGTTGGGGGAGGTGTAACACATCAAAAGTGGTACTGTTTGAAACGTTTAATTTTTTTTTAGTTCCACTAAATGACACTAGTAGTGTAGTGGTTACGAACCAATATGGATAAAGGTTAGGTTTAAGGTTATATATAACATGTATATATAACATGACTAAAATAAATTGCATGCTATATTCCAAATCATTTTTGTAATTTTGTCATTTAGCTGTTTTCTAAATGCACTTCTACTTTATTGTACGCTATAATCTATAAATTTCTCTTTGTGCTGGCATCATGCATGGTCTATTGGAAAATATTCCTCAATAGCCAAATAGTATACCTATTTAGCCATTATTTTAGCAAACCTTCATTTGCTCATAATTCTGGTATATACTGTAACACGCTGTAACATATTATCCACTGATGGAGATGTGCAGTTTACTGGCAAACAGTAAATCAGATACAAAACAAAGTAATCAAGACAATGAACCAATGAAAAGACAGAACTGAGGACCACCTGCCAATACAACAAACCAATAGGTGTGTTCGACTTGAAGCGGTACTGCGCAGAATGATCAGTGTATGACATCAAAGTGCCACGAGAGCTATTCGAAAACATAAGGATCCATCTGCTCTCTTATGGATCTCACGGTACTGTGATGTCATACACTGATCATTCTGCGCAGCGCCGCTTCAAGTCGAACACACCTAATGAAAACATAATACATGAAGACAAGGAAGCACATGACAAGATCACATGAGGGGTAAAGGGAATCACATGACACAAAATAGGAAACATGCTATGACAAATTTCTAAATAAAAGATGAAAGATGAAAAGTGAACAAAACCTAAAACAAATGTGTCACCCAGTTCCCACTCATGATTTCAATACTCATGATCTCCTCAATTCCCCAAAATAGTCCTGTCCTACATTTTTTTTTTCTTGTAGAAAATCTATAAAGATACAAAAGGAAAGCTAGAAAGCTATTTTGTTTATCTAGAAGACATTTCAATAACGTGATAATTTTTGAACAGGCATTTAAATGGCAAAAAAAGAGAGAGAGATTACATATGCATTCTTAAAAAGTATAGATACTGTGCATGCATATGCATGTACACAAAGATCCTCTGTTTTACGACTTCACTGAGCTATTCGTTTACATGCTAACCTTGGTTTTATCAAGTAAGACACATTTCTGGATCAACATTTTTGTTGATTCTATAACAACATACTTGTCAACCAAAGGAAACGGATCTAGGAACCTATTCTACTTGCCTAAATCTCGTTGTGCACTTTGCAGTGTTACT